>NC_052154.1:29978806-30287076 GCF_902713615.1 Scyliorhinus canicula | reverse complement strand
GAGGGAGGAGAGGAGAGGGGGGTGCGGAGAGGGGGAGTGCGGAGAGGGGGTGCGGAGAGGGGGGAGCGGAGAGGGAGAGAGGGGAGCGGAGGGGGAGAGGGGAGTGGAGGGAGAGGGGAGGGGGGAGTGGAGGGGGGTGGAGAGGGGAGGGCGAGAGGGGGGAGGGGGAGAGGGAGGGGGGAGGGGAGAGGAGGGGGCGTTGGGGGAGGGGAGAGGGAGGGGGGAGGGGGGAGAGAAGGGGAGAGGAGAAGGGCGAGAGGAGAGGGGGAGGGGAGAGGGGAGGGCGAGAGGGGGGGAGGGGGAGGGGGAGAGGGAGGGGGGGAGGGGGAGAGAAGGGAGAGAGGAGAGGGGGAGGGGAGAGAGGGGAGGGGGAGAGGGAGGGGGAGAGGGGGGGGAGAGGGGGAGAGGGAGGGGGAGAGGGGGAGAGGGGAGAGGGAGGGGGAGGGGGGAGAGAGGGAGGGGGAGAGGGGGGAGGGGGAGAGAAGGGAGAGAAGGGGAGGGGAGAGGGGGAGGGGAGAGGGGGGAGAGCTGCCTCCCCTCCAGCCTGCCTGCCTTTCTACTGCTGTGTCCCTTCAGAGCTAAAGACTCTGCTCTGCCCCATCTCTGTCCTTCCACGCAACATCCTAAGTGGGATGGGACCCCCTACAGTCTTGCTCTTCTGTTGGGCTGCTTCACGTCTGAAGAACTGTGCCTCTCCCTCTGTCCCCCCACCCAGTCATCCCAGAAGGGAGTGGGACCCCCTTGAGGTCTGCTGCTAGGACCCTCCTGGGCTGAAGATAATGTCCTGCCCTAAGTCCTCCCACCCAACATCCTATGTGGGAGTGGGACTCCTGGGAGTGTTGGCTTTGCTGGGCCCCTCCTCAGTCGAAGATCCTGCCTCACCCTCTGTCCTCCCACCCCAACACCTGAGGTGGGAGTGGGATACAAAGACCTTGTCCTGCTGGGCCCTTGAGCTGAGGATCTTGCCCCGCCCTTGGTCCTCCCACTCTGACACCCTAGGTGGGAGTGGGACTCTCTGTGGACTACATTTGAGGGCCCCCCCTGGGCTGAATATTCTGTCTCACCCCTTGTCCCCCGCCCACACAGGGGTCTAGCCATGCCAGCGCCCTCCTCCGTGGCACCGATCGTTGTGGTGCCACCCCCCTTCATGCTCCCTCTTCCACCTCCCCCACCCCCCCATACCTAACGTTTCTCCCTTCGTACATTTGCATATCTCTTTGAGGGGGGCTGTGGTTGTGCGCCCAATACTCTAGCCTCCTTAATACAGCCAAAGCCATGCCGGGTGCCCCCAATGGCGACACCATCTCCGCCAGTGACGGGGCTTCGGAGGCCATGTATGCTGGGGCATCTTCCACTGCCCCACCACCCTTGACCCAGCAGCTGTGGGTGAAGTGCTACGTCCACCCCACCATGACCATTCAGATGTGCGTGTGCGCAATGGCCGGACCGAGGGACCCACGGCCAATGTGGCCATCTCACATATGTATGGCAAGGCTGTTCTTTCTTCAGGCCGAGTGGGTGGACCACCTCATCCTGCAAAAGAGGCTTGCAGTGGGCGGGACTCACGTGATGATGAGGCCACGGCTGAAAGTCCTGCCCTACCTTCCCACAGTGCTCCTCCTCACTCACTCCCATCTATTGGGCGAGGTCAGGTCCAGGGTGGCGCTGCTCTCGCTCAGCCTTCGAGACCCCCCCCACATCTACTCCTTTTGGCACAATACTTTGATTTGGCTGGCCCAGGAGGAGGTCGTAGAGGGGGATTCGGAGAGGTCCCCTTTGAAGGGAAGACCATTAAGATCACTCTCGAGGTGTTCCATGCCCAGTGGGCACCACAGGGGTTGGATTGCTTTATCAGCCCCTCTTTTCTCATTATGATTTGATGTTGATAAGCTTCCGTTGCTCTTTGTTATTTTTTGGCAGTGACCCTACCAGGAGCGACCCCTTTTAATTTGTCCCTCAGAATAACAGAAATTAACTCTTTAGTTGATTGCCTCAAAATACAACCTGGGGGAACGGCTTGTCCCCAGCCAATAGGATCCGGGCAGGTTATAACACTAGCATACAAGTTCAGAAGGTAATGGGAACAGCAAATGGAATGTTAGCCTTTATTTCAAAGGGAATGGAGTATAAAAATAGGAAGAATTGCATAAACTATACAAGGCACTAGTTAGACTGCATCAGGAATACTGTGAACAGTTTTGGTCCCCTTACCTAAGGAAAGATACTAACACTGGAGGCAGTCCAGAGACCATTCACTAGGTTGATCCTGGTATGGAGGGATTTTCTTCTGAGGAGAGGTTGAGTAGGTTGGGCCTCTACTCATTGGAGTTTGGAAGAATGAGAAGCAACTTTATTGAGACACACAAGACTTTCAGGAGGCTTGATGCTGAGGGGCTATTTTCCCTTGCGAGTCCAGGACCAGAGGGCATAATCTCAGAGTAAGGGATCGCCCATTTAAGATTGATATGAGGAGGAATTTCTTCTCTCAGAGGGTAGTGAATCTAGAATCTAGAGGGCTATAGAGGCTGGGTCATTAAGTATGTTCAAGGCTGAGATTGACAGATTTTTAATCAGCAAGAGAATCAAGAGTTATGGGGATAAGGCAGGAATGTCGAGTTGAGGATTATCAGATCAAAAGAGTCATGATTTTGTTTAATGGCGGAGCAGACTCAGTGAACGATGTTACTGTGAAAAGCCCCTAGTCACCACATTCCGGCGCCTGTTTGGGGAGGCTGGTATGGAAAACTTCTTTGTTGCCTATTGTTTAAGGAATTTATCTGCTTTTTGAAGTTCTCCTCAGTCTGTATTCATTGTGAGTTGTGACAGCTATTTAATACGTTAAAAGCTATTTGGCTTTTTTAAATTACATGTAGAGCACATACATTTATTTATAATCAAGTTCCTTTAGTCTCTTCTGATCCAAAAAACAAACCCACCACTTTATAATTTCAAACTCTTTGGTCCCAATTCTTATTTGAATTGTTTTCTTCCAATGAGACAGATGATGAAGTCCTAGTTTATAACTCATTAAGTTAAAGCTAAATTTGAATCTTATGCCTTTCATGAACACCTTGCAATGTATCTATATCTTTGTAAGTGCAATGAACCAAACTGAACATAATGGAATCTCTTCAGTGTGCCTGGAATACTTCCGCAGTCTTGCATTTTATAGATCATAGATTAGAATCATAGAATACATACAGTGCAAAAGGAGGCCATTCGGCCTATCAAGTCTGCACTGACCCTCTGAAAGAGCACTCACCAAGGGCCACTCCCCTGTCACAACCCTGTAACCCCCACCTAGCCTTTGGACACTAAGGAGCAATTTAACTTGACCAATACACCTAACCTGCATATCTTTGGACTGTGAGAGGACTGCGCACCCGGAGGAAACTTGCGCAGACACGGGGAGAATGTGCAGACTCCACACAGACAGTTGTTGAAGGTCAGAATCAAACCCGAGTCCCTGGTGCTGTGAGGCAGCAGTGCTAACCACTGTGCCACCGCGCTGCCCTGCACACCGAAGCATATGTACATCTTAGCAAATGATGTTATTTTAAGACTAAGCGGACACAGTAAGGAATTTCTGGACTTACTGGTGGATAGCTCATTCACACCAGCAGTATGAGAAATCAGTAAAACTAAAGGGTAAACAAGGTCTTGAAGTATATAGTTTACAAGGAGAAAGGCGTGGAAGTAACAATCAGCTTGTTTCGGATACTTAGAACATAGAACAGTACAGCACAGTACAGGCCCGTCGGCTCACGATGTTGTGCCGACTGTTTATCCTAATCTACTTGTTTGGATCCTCCAAGAGTATGATGTACAGTTTTGAACAATGTGTTACAGCCCACTTGATTGGTACCCCTTCCACAAATATTCAAACCCTCCACCACTGACCACCTCCAATGCCTTGACTTTGCCTCTGCACATTGCTGCCAAAGTCTCTCCATGTGTTGGGTGCCTTCCACTTTGGTTGCCCACAAGCCAGGGTCGCTCATGATTTGGCGGAGATGCTTGACCTTTTTTTATCAAGTGTTTATGCTTTGCTTTAATTCCAATAATTTTAGGGAGGGATTGATCTGCAGGTAATGAAAGTCCTAACTGGCTGATTTAATTTTTTTCAATTGCATCAATAGGGAAAAGGAAACTGATACTCGAACTGTCCAGATTCCTGCTTAAACAAAATAGTGTTGTTAGCGTATCTTCACACCCATATACTGTTTTATTCATCCTTGTGGAATAGTGGGAGAAGTGGTGGAAGGATTATCAGCACGTTGAACACTGCTTTTGTGGCCAACAAGTCCTGACATAGGACTGAACCCCAGAGCTTCTAGTCCAGTACTAGGGTTGCTACCAATGCACCAAACGGCCTCCTACAAGAAAATAGTACAAAACAGGAATACACCTGACTGGTAAATCACTGTGTTGCGTTCTACCTTTGTCCAGCCAAATTCAGTATTTGGGTGAATCTTTGGGTGTCCACATAAAAAAAAATCATATACAGCTGCAATAAAACGGTCACTTTTTACAACTAAAAGGTTGCCCATTTAAGACAGATGAGCCGAGATGTATAAATTGAACTTGGCTCAGCTGCTGGAACAGATGAAGGGGAACTTTAAGAGATGGGATGGCACAGTCGTTACAGGACGGGTGCAGACAGTAAAAATAACGATGTTGCTGAGGTTGGGCTTTCTTAGATTGGGGGCGAGGGTGCAGGCACTGCCAAACATGGTGAACTATTATTGGGCAGGGTAAATACTGCCATGGTAAGGAAATGGGCCATGGGGGTCGATGTGGGAGCAGGTGGAGGCAGCATTGTACAGGGGTAGATGTCGGAGGCGCCTTTACCATTCTTGCCGGCCAGGTACTCCACAATCCCAGAGGTAATGTCGGCCCTAGAGGTGTGGAGGCATTTGGGGCCGGAGGGTGCCTCGGTGTAGACGCCGATCTGTAATAACCACAGGTTTGCACCAACGGGGCTGGATGTGAGGTTTCGGGGGTGGCAGCAGGCAGGGATTGAGCACTTTAGCGACTTGTTTAGAGGGGAGAATTTGCCAGGCTAGAGGATCTGGAAGAAGTGTACGAGTTGCCCAGGGGGAATGGCTTTAGGTACCTGCAGGTTCACGACTTTGTAAGGAGAAAGGTGCTGTCCTTTCCTGGGCTGCCACCCCTGAGGTTGCAGGACAAGGTGCTGTCAAAGGACAAAATAGGGGAGGGGAAGGTATTGAATATTTATCAAGAATTGATGGAGTAGGAGGGAGCTCTGGTGGGGGATATTAAGCGGAAATTGGAGGAGGAGCTGGGAGGGGAGGTGGGGGCCCAGGCCGGTGGAGAGTCCTCGTCATTTGCGAGGTTAAGCCTCATCCAGTTTAAAGTGGTGCTGAGGACTCGCATGACGATGGTGAGGATGAGTGGGTTCTTTGAGGGGGAATCACATCCACATGTTCTGGGCAGGTCTGAGACAGGGGATTCTGGCAGGGGTTCTAGGGGTCATGATGTCCGAGGGGTTGGGTGCGGAGGTGGTTGCGAGTCCAAAGGTGTTTGGGGTGTCAGAAGACCCAGTAGTTAACGGGGTAAGTGAGGCCGAGGTTTTGGCCTTTGCCTCCCTGAGGAAGGATCTTGCTAGGGTGGCAGAACTTGGAGCTGCCAAAATCATGAGCGTGGGTTAGTGACCTGGCAGAATTCATGAGGCTGGAAAAGGTCAAGTTCGCTCGGAGGGGGTCGGCCGAGGGGTTCACCCGGAGGTTGAAGCTGTTTATTGATTTCTTTAAGGAAGATTGAGGGGTCAACGAGGGGGGGTTGCTTGGAGGGGGGGTAAGGGGTTAAAATGGGGAGGGCAAGATATGATGTGGGGTTGGCGTCGGGGTGCAGGAGGGGTGTGGTTGTTCATTGAGTTGTTCTGTTCTTGGGAATTTTCTTGTGTACATATGTTAAAATGCTTCGAATAAAATATTTTCCAAAAAGAAAAATCCCAGTTGCCTCCCAAGGACAACCAATTTATGTGGCACAGCTGAGCTGACCAAATCCCAGGTTTAAGGACTTATTGTGCTGTTTCTTAAAGGGGGAGGGAGTGACACATCTCAGCTTTGCACCAAGTTTGAGCACAAGTGATGCATGATAAATTACACAAAGACGAGAGTTGGATGTAATCGAGGCTTTATTATACTAAGATGTGTGGCCTCCTACAGCAGCTGGCGAAATGGCTGCTGTATGGGGAGCACACATATTTGTACTCCGCCTACAGGGCGGAGCCAGCAGGCAGGGAACTACCCCTGTACCTGTAGTACAGGGCCTTACCATAAAGCACCTACATAGTCATCTTTTATATACAATATATACATCAGTGGTGACTACCACATTCACCCCCTGTTAAAAAAAATTGAGTTCGGCGGGGGTGGAGGAGAACTATATACAGAAAGATGTGTTTTAAAACTACAGATAAGGTTACAAATTCAGGTGGTCCGGAGCATTGATCTGTCTTTGAGAGCGCCGCAGTGCTGGCAGCGACTCCGGCGTCGGTTTGGTTTTCGGTAACTCCGGGAGCGTGTCGAAATCCTCTTCATCTCCGGGAGTGAGCAGGGGGAGGACGGATTGTCCTGGAACGGGGGCTTCGGTGGGGTGTGCCGGGGGAGGGGAGGGTGGTGCCGGGTCAGGTGTGTGTGTGTGTGTGTGTGTGTGTGTGTGTGTGTGTGTGTGTGTGTGTGTGTGTGTGTGGAACCAGCTGGTGCCAGGTCCCTGAGGGAGGCTGTGTCTTGGCGGCCATCAGGGTATGCTGCGTAGGCGTACTGCGGGTTGGCGTGAAGTAGCTATACACTCTCAACCAACGGGTCCGCCTTGTAGAGTTGAACGTGTCTACGGAGGAGAACGGGTCCTGGAGCTACCAGCCACGTCGGGAGCGGAACCCCGGAGGTGGACTTCCTTGGGAAGGCAAAGAGACGTTCATGGGGTGTTTCATTAGTCGCGGTGCACAGGAACGACCGAATGGAGTGAAGGGCGTCAGGGAGGACCTCCTGCCAGCGGGAGGACAGGAGATTTCTGGACCGTAGGGCCAGTTGGACGACCTTCCAGACCGTCCCATTCTCCCGCTCCACCTGCCCGTTTCCCCGGGGGTTGTAGCTGGTCGTCCTGCTCGAGGCAATGCCCCTGCTGAGCAGGAACTGACGCAGCTCATCGCTCATAAATGAGGATCCCCTGTCGCTGTGGACGTAGGCGGGGAAGCCAAACAGAGCGAAGATGGTGTTGAGGGCTTTGATGACGGTGGCAGATGTCATATCGGGGCATGGGATGGCAAAGGGGAATCTGGAATATTCATCAACCAAACTGAGGAAGTACTTGTTGCGGTTGGTGGAGGGGAGGGGCCCTTTGAAGTCCACGCTGACGCGGCTCAAAGGGGCGGGAGGCCTTCACCAGGCACGCACGGTCTGGCAGGTAGAAGTGCGGCTTACACTCCGCGCAGACCTGGCAGTCTCTGGTGATTGCCCGGACTTCCTCAATGGAGTAGGGCAGATTGCGGGCCTTGATGAAATGGTAAAAACGTGTGACCCCTGGGTGACAGAGGTTGTCGTGCAGAGTCCGGAGTCGGTCCACCTGTGCGCTGGCACATGTACCTCGGGACAGGGCATCAGGGGGGTCGTTGAGCGTACCAGGGTGATACAAAATCTCGTAGTTGTAGGTGGAGAGCTCGATCCTTCACCTCAAGATTTTATCGTTTTTGATCTTGCCCCGCTGTGTGTTATCAAACATGAAGGCAACCAACCGATGGTCAGTGAGGAGAGTGAATATCCTGCCAGCCAGGTAATGCCTCCAATGCCACACCGCTTCAACGATGGCTTAGGCGTCTTTTTCAACAGAAGAATGCCGAATTTCGGAGGCATGTAGGGTGCGGGAGAATAATGCCACGGGCCTGCCTGTCTGGTTGAGGGTGGCGGCCAGAGCGACGTTGGATGCATCGCTCTCGACTTGGAAGGGGATGTGTCTCGTCGACCACATGCATCGCAGCCGTGGCGATGTCGGCCTTGATACGGTGAAGGCCTGGTGAGCCTCGGCCGTCAGGGGAAAAACAATGGATTGAAGAGTGGGCGGGCCTTGTCCGCGTAGTTTGGGACCCACTGGGCATAATAAGAAAAGAACCCCAGGCATCGTTTGAGGGCCTAGGAGCAGTGGGGAGGGGGAGTTCCATGACGGGGCGCATGCGGTCGGGATCGGGCTCCAGAACTCACATAGCCGAGGATGGCGAAGCGGTTTGTGCTGAACACACACTTCTCCTTGTTGTAGGTCAGGTTGAGGAGAGTGGCATTGTGGCATTGGCAAGGTTGGCGTCATGGGCCTGCTGATCGTGGCCGCAGATGGTGACATTGTCCAGGTACGGAAAGGTGGCCCGCAGTCCGTACCTGTCAACCATTCGGTCCATCTCCCGTTGGAAGACCGAGACCCCGTTGGTGACGCCAAAGGGAACCCTAAGAAAGTGGTAAAGGCGGCCATCTTCCTCGAAGGCAGTGTGGCAGTCCCCCTTGTGAATGGGGAGCTGGTGGTAGGCAGATTTCAGGTCCACAGTTGAGAAGACCCGATATTGTGCAATCTGATTGACCACATCAGATATGCGTGGGAGGGGGTACGCGTCGAGCTGCGTGTAACGATTGATGGTCTGGCTGCAGTCGACAACCATCCTGTGTTTCTCCCCAGTTTTCACAACTACCACTTGGGCTCTCCAGGGACTGTTGCTGGCCTCGATGATACTTTCCCGAAGCAGTCGCTGGACTTATGGGGAGCACACATATTTATACTCCGCCTACTGGGCGGAGCCAGCAGACAGGGAATTACCCCCGTACCTGTAGTACAGGGCCTTACCATAAAGCACCTACATCGACATCCTTTATATACAATATATACATCAGTGGTGACTATCAGAACAAGTTCATGCTCTGTGTATTCAAGTACTCCATTGTATTTTTTACTACCATATCGGTATTGTTCTTTGCATGCCGCTACAGATTGCCCCACCTAAAAATGGGGAAGATGTAGAATGTCCATTCATTCACATATTGCCAAACGACCTGTGCACCATAGTGGGAAAGGGTGCTGGAGGTCACTCCGCATGGATACAGGCACAACATTTAAAAGCAGCCAAGGACCTATGTTATAAACTGTTGGAAGTTAACACCGGTGTTATTCCCATATAATCACACAATACACAAGTTAAAATACTGTACCTTGTGCGTGAAGTACTATGCAGTCCTAGCTGAAATAACTTGTAAAATAAAATAAATCATTAAATATAAAAGAAATACAATATGATATATATTTTCAAAATCACTTACCTCAGTACAGTATTTTTAAATTGACCAGACTCCATCTACTGGATTGGATGCAGGAAACCGCTGGAATCTTTAGACTTTCTGCACAGTCTAATGTCTGCCACTAGATGGAGCCGAGTAGTTTCAGTTCAGAACTGGAACCAGAGTGAAGCCAGTAGTGGAACAGCTGAAAATAGACCTTGGTAAGAACAGAAGAGAGGAGGCAAGGCTAGGGGTGAAGAGCGGCAGTCCAGACAGAGAACAGCTTTGGGGGGGTAGTGGTGGTGGTGGAGGACTACTGGGACAACACTGGGAGGCAAGGGGAACAGAAAGGGAAGAGGGGGAGGGTGCGCAGAAAGGTTTTGGTGAACAGGCAGGCCATAATCTATGGCAAATTACTTTTAAAATGAAACTCACCACTAAATGAATATATTGACGCTCCTTTATTAATGTTATAGTGAAACAACAGTAGAGTCATTATTAAGCGAGTACTTACTGTAGTTGTTACACACTGCTAGGATGTGTGCTGGTAGGATGAATGTTTAAGGTGATGAATGGGTGCTATTCAAGCTAGCTGCTTTGTCTTGGATGGTGTTGAGCTTCTTGACTGTTGGTGAAACTGCACTCATCTAGGCAATTGGTGAGTATTCCATTGCTTCCCTGACTTGTGCCTAGCAGATGGAGGACATGCTTTGCAGGATCAGAGATAAGTTACTTGCCACAGCATTTCTAGCCTCTGACCTGCCCGTGGCCAGTTGACCTTCAGAGATCATTGCTTCCCTTCACACTTCACCATTTTTTTACTTTCCCCTCTAAAGAATGAAAGCTCATACATCTGGAGTCAATATTTACAATGTTAGATAAAAGTAACAAAGTTCATATTAACAATTCAAAGAAACTTCTGTGAATTACTGAATGCTCTGACTGACACAGTAGTCTAAATTCTCGCGCAGCTCTACACAGTGCTCCTCTTGTGACCTCATGCTGGGGGCAGCATGCTGGTTTGTCACTGCTTACAACTGCAATGTACAAGGCAATCATCCTCATTTTGGGATGCCATTGAGATACTTCCAAAGGCTGTTGCACTGGCATTAATTCAGGGGAAGTCTCCACTGGGCTCTACTGCACAGTTGGTCCCTTTGACTGAGTGGCCAGGGTGGGTGTTAATGATGATGGCGTTCCCTGAGAAAGGCTCCCTTATCGTTTTTGGTGACTGCCTCAGCCTTTGAATGGTGCTCTGCAAGAGGCCAAAGCTGGTTCAGAAGAAAATAAAGTACGAGGGAAAGAAACCAGTGCAAAATAAAACGACTAACCTGCTTTGTGCCTGGTGATTAAGTCGATATATTACACAGCCTAATTTAATGGTTTAATTTTTTTTAAGATACTTAAATTGCAATTATTTCAAATGTAATACCAACATAATGATTGTATTTATATTTTATCGATTAAATACAACAATAACTTATATTTATTGTCAAACATCCCAAGGCATTTCAAAGAAAGATTCATACAAGTAACAATCAAAATAATGGGATCCATCACTGCTATGTTTAGTCACTGTAGCATCCAGTCTCTGTCTTGGATTTAATAACAATGAGATCCCATAAACAGCAACAAAAAAGGCCAGTCAACTGAATAGAGGGCGGCACGGTAGCACAGTGGTTAGCACTGTTGCTTCACAGCGCCAGGGACCCAGGTTTGATTCTCGTCTTGGGTCACTGTCTGTGCAGAGTCTGCACGTTCTCTCCGTGTCTGCGTGGGTATCCTCCGGGTGCTCTGCTTGTTAGGAGAATTGGACGTTCTGAATTATCCCTCAGTGTACCTGAACAGGAGCCATAGTGTGGCGACTAGGGGATTTTCACAGTAACTTCATTGCAGTGTAAGCCTACTCGTGACACTAATACAGATTATTATTATAATAAAGTAACTTGTAGCGATATTTCCTGAACTTATACAAACGTGTTGTTATGCACAAACAGATTGCCTCTTCTGCCTCTGGGAGGATGACAGTAATGAACCTCCAGCCCCAAACTTCCAAGATCCTAAGCCCCCTCCGTGCTGATAGCTGACTTAAATTCCACAATGTTTACTACAAATGCTACAAGAACGAGAACTAAATCAGAACTGCACACTTTACAGTAAAAAAGATTGAAATTAAGGGTTATGTTTTTAAAAAATCTCTGTTATACATGTTTAAAGAGTTCAACCCTTTTGGTGTTAATCATCTGACACAGCCATGTTGGATACCCTCCAAATCACCTAGGTACGCCAGATTGTTTTTTATTCAGTCACCTGGAATAAATGTTTTGTTTATATAAACCTTCATGGTTTTATTTGCATTTGCCCTTTGCTTTTCATGATTTACTCTGATTACTGGCTCCATTTTGAGGGTACAGTTAAGACAATTCTGAGTGCATTTTAATCAAGATAGAGCCAATAGTGTTCCTGTAATAATTGAAGATATGTTGTATACATAAGTTACCATTGTCATATATTCTGTTCTTGTATATGATTGGGAACTTTCCCACATTTCTCTACTCCTGAGTAGCTCGTCCTTTCTCCCAAGTTCAGGCAAGAGATACATAGAAACATACATAGAAAATAGAAGCAGGAGGAGGCCATTCGGCCTTCAAGCCTGCCACACCATTCATTATGATCATGACTGATCATCAAGCTCAATACTCCAAACCCCCCCTCCCCCCATATCCCTGGATTCCTTTAACCCTAAGAGCTAAATCTAATTCCTTCTTGAAATTACAAAACGTTTTGGCCTCGACCACTTTCTGTGGAAGTGAATTCCACAGATTCACCACTCTCTGGGTGAAGAAAGTTCTCCTCACCTCAGTCCTAAAAGGTTTACCCCCTCATCCTCAAATGATGACCCCTGGTTCTGGACTCCCCCACCACCTGGAACATTTTTCTGAATCTACTCTGTCTATCCTGTTAGAATTTTATATGTTTCTATTAGATCCCGACTCGCTCTTCTAAACGCCAATTAATATAATGCTAAATGACTTAGTTGTTCCTCATATGACAGTCCCACCAGCCCAGGAATCAGCCTGGTAAACTTTCGCTGCACTCCCTCCACAGCAAGAACATCCTTCCTCAGATAAGGACACCAAAACTGCACACAATATCCCAGGTGTGGCCTCACCAATGCCGAATGCAATTGCAGTAAAACATCCCTTTGCTTCCTGTCTGCTAACAAACTTTCTATCCAGTTTAAGGCACTACCCACAATCCCACGCACTTTAACTTTACATAGTAATCTGCTATGTGAGACTTTGCCAAAAGCCTTCTGAAAGTCTAAATAAACCCCATCCACCGGTTCTCCCTAGTCAACTCTACTAGCTACATCTTCAAATAATTCTGGTGGATTTGTCAAGCACAATTTCCCTTTTGTAAATCCATGTCGACTTTGCCTGATTATAACACTTCTTTCCAAATGCTGTGCTACGCAATCCTCGATTATGCATTCTATCAGCTCCCTACGACTCATGTTAGGATCACTGGTCTATAATTCCTGGTTATCTCTCTACATCCCTTTTTGAATAGTGGGTTTATATTATCTACCCTCCAATCTGTAGGAACTATTCCAGAGTCTAAAGAATTTTGGAAAATGACCAATGGATCTACGATGTCTAGGGCCACTTCCTTAAGTATTCTGGGATGAAGAGTATCAGGCCCTGGAGATTTATCCACCTTCAATCCTATTAATTTCCCCAAAACCATTTCTTTACTAATACCAATTTCCTTCAGCTCCTCACTGAAACTTTGTGCTTCTCAGAACTTCCAGTATATTATTCATGTCTTCCTTTGTGAAGACAGAAGCAAAGTACGCATTTAGTTCTTCAGCCAATTCTTGGTTCCCTGTAAGGAATTCCCCTGTTTCTGACTGTAAGGGGCCTACATTAGATTTTACCAATCTGTTTCTCTTTACATACCTATAGAAACTTTTACAGTCAGTTTTTATGTTCCGCCCCAGCTTACTTTCAGATTGTATTTTCCCCTTCTTAATCAATCCCTTAATCCGCCTTTGCTGAATTTTAAACTTTCCCCAATCCTCAAGTCTGTTGTTTTTTCTGGTTAATTTATATGCCTCTTCTTTGAATCCAATACTATCTCTAATTTCCCTTGTAAGCCATGGTTTGTTTTCTGCAGCCCATCACACATGATTAAAAGATTCTAATACTGGACAGGTTTTTTTGGGGGGTACTAAAGTCTAATGGTCCTTTAAATGTCTAATTACTGGGTAACATCACAGTTCATTCTTCTTGACAGAATCATTAATTTGGTTTCCTTAGCACTTCAGGCAAAAGCTGCAGCACAATTCTGTGTACAGGAGCTTGCAGTCATTTAATTACTGCTCAGCTTTCAGACTGCAAAGTCACAACTCTGAAGAGTACATGTCAATCACCAGTGTTACTTAAATGTATTTTCTAAGAATGTCCTGAAGGACTCTTGTAATATAATGTACGCAATAATAATGTTTGCATCCTGTCAGCAAATCTTTTTGCAACAGTTGAATAAATTTGATAAGAGTCTAACTTCTCAACGAGGGTAGGATCCAAAACCATAGCTCAATGGGCTAGACAGCTGGTTTGTAATGCAGAACAAGACCAGCAGTGCAGGTTCAATTCCTGTACCAGCTTACCCGAACAGGTGCCGGACTGTGGCGACTAGGGGCTTTTCACAGTAACTTCATACTTGTGACAATAAAAGATCATTATCACATCTCCACATTTATGCCAAATTGGACCATTAGGTGTGCTTATCACAAGTTGACCGGTTATTTTGAATCTTAATTGCTGACCAAATAGCAGGCTGACATGATTAGACAAGCCAGGATTTCAATTAATTCTTCTCATAGATCAGGATTTTCCAAACTTTTCCAACCACAGAATCCTCGAGTACTGAAGGAACCCCTCACAGTCTTATTATTTTGAAGAATTAAACCACAAAAATGACTACAATTGCGCGATAGTGTTACGAAACAGAGTTATTAGGAAATTGGGTCCAGAAATGGGATCAAAGGTGCAGCAGGCAATTTGGGGGTGACACAGACCAAGGAAAAACTGTTAGCACGGAGTCAGAAGAACACCCCCCCCCCCCCCCCCCCTTCCAATCTGGCATGACTTACGTTGTCCCAGTTAGATTTAAACTCATTCGGGGTAATACACTGGATACCACTGATCCATTATCCTTCGGGTCACTCCTGTCTGACCAGCTATTAGCCCATCACAGAGTCTGATGGCCTCTTTGTCTTTCAATGGAAGCTTAGCTGAATGTCAATAGCATGGCTCTTCTTTCGTATAAATGGGAGTGGGCAATCAAACAGCCAATATAACACTGATGGGTTCAAGCCTGGAAACCCCAGGAGAGAACCTCTGTGAGGGGCTGGGTGGAGTTTAAAGAGAGAGAGAGAGAGAGAGAATCCTGTTTTGAACAGGTACAGGGAGAAGGCTTTGGAATGCGACATAGGTCATGAAAGTTGCCACCGAGGAACACTTTGAGAAAGGGTTCTGAAAGAACTTTCCGAACAGAAGAAAAATTGCTTCGTAACTACAAGTATTGCCTTTGGCCTTCCTGTGTAAGTGGAATGAGATCTGCAGGTTCATTTAAAGTAAGTTTAATTCGCCTGTTAAAGTTAAGAAATTACATGTAATCTGCAATTGCTATGGTTGATGTTTAAAAGTTTAAATATTGTTTTTCTTTTGTTTTAATAAATAACCAAACCCTATTTCTTACATTATCACTCCTGGAACAAATTGATCTTTCGCAATGTCTTAAAACCTAAAAGTGTTGCAGCTCTGGTCCAGTATCTTAGCCACTATTGAAATTTGACCAGACGTCCACAACAAATCGGGGGTCTTGTGGCTGGGATATTCTTTCGTATAATTCCTTGTCTGGCTTGTGATTATTGGATCTAAAGGTAGTTGGTGTGTGTGGATTGATTGCATTCTTTTCGGGTTTGAAATGTTGAATAGGGAGTGACTGGAGATGGCCTTTGCGGTTGCAAAAGATGTCCTGGGGATGGAAGAAATTACTTAGGAGTTACAAGGGGAATAGAAAGCAAAGCTTTTGAGTTTGGCAGGGGAACTGCAGTTAGCCCTGCCAAAAGAGATAAAGGGGGCAGAGATAATATATGCAATTTCTCAATCTTTAAACTAATCAGTGACATAGCTGAACCCATTAGAATTAGCTTGAATCAAATTAAAAATGAAATAATTGGAAATGCAGCAAAAATTGAGAAGAATGAAGATAACAAATGAAGCCAAAAAAAAGAGAGGGTTTTTCAAAAAGAAATGGAAAGAAATAAGATTGAACTGGAAAGAGAAAATTAACAAAGGAAGAATGTATAAGATTATGATGGGTATGGACAGAGTGGATAGGGAGGACCCTAAGTTGAAGGGTCAGTTATGAGGGGAAACAATTTCATGGTGAGGGGCAGGGGGATTTGAGGAAAAACATTTTTACCCAGAGGGTGACAGCGGTCTGCAATGCACTGGCTGGGAGGATGGTAAAGGTTGCCTCACATCCTTTAAAAAGTACCTGGATGGTGACTTCCGGTGGCGGCCACGGAGTGAGTGGTCGCACGCAGCGCAGCTCCGGCTCAAAGGCACAGAACTGAGCTCTTTTTACCCGAAAGGAGGAGGAATTTTGGTGGGAAAATGTAGTTGAAGGTGTGGAGGAGAAGTTCCCCCTCGGAGTGGCATGTCTGCTGGCTATCAGACCCGGCAGAAGGTGAAAGACCTGGCCAAAAATCTGGAAGAGACCTGTGGCACTGCAGGAATTGGAAAGATGGTGGAGGGGGAAGGGTTGGCGCAGGTTGGAAAACCCTAGATGGAGCAGTTGATGGCTTTTATTAGAGAGGTGTTTTGCCAACAAAGAAAGGAAATGCAGGAAGACCGATCAAAGGGATGGCCCGAAAGGCTCGATGGAAAGGGTTGAGAAGTGTTTGGAGGCACAGAGGTCGCAGATCCAGGAAATGGAGAGGGTGATGTTGGACCACAGTGATGGGGTAGTGGCATTGAAGGCAGAGGTGGGGCTGCTGGGGGAGCTTTGCAAGTCGCTGAGGGCAAAGGTGGAAGAGCTGGTGAACAGGTCTAGAAGGCAGAACCTGCATATCGTCGGCCTGCCTGAAGGAGTGGGAGGCATGAGTGCCAAGAGATATGTCTCAAGAATGCTGGCAGAGCTGGTGGTGGAGGGGGCGCTGGAGAAGGATCCAGAGGTGGATAGAGCGTACAGGTCTCCAAGAGCGGGGGTGCCACCGAGAAAGGTGATCATAAAGCTCCACACTTTTGTGGAGAAGGAAAATATCCTGTGGTGGGCCAGGGAGAAACGGAACTGTGAATGAGGGGGGAACAGGTCCTAATTTACCAGGACATTGGAGCAAACTGGCAAAAAGGTGTGCTGGGTTCAATAGGGCCAATGCAGCGCTCTATTGACAGCAGATTAGGTTTGGGGTGATGCATCCGGCAAAACTGTGGGTGACTTAAGGGCAGCACGGTAGCGCAGGAGTTATCACTGCTGCCTGACATCACCGAGGTCCCAGGTTCGATCCCGGCTCTGAGACACTGTCCGTGTGGAGTTTCCACATTCTCCCCGTGTTTGCGTGGGTTTCGCCCCCACAACCCAAAGATGTGCAGGGTAGGTGGATTGCCCCTTAATTGGAAAAAATGAATTGGGTACTTTAACTGTATATGTAAAAAAAAGTGTGGGTAACTTTTGAAGGCCAGGAGTATGACTTTAAAACCCCAGAGGAGGCCAATGACTTTATTAAAGAGCATAAACTGGAGGAGAATGAACTTTGAATGGAGACGGAGAAGCTGTCACAATGGAGCTTTGGGGACACGAATAGTGTGGGGGTTGGAGAATGGAGGGGCTTTTCTTTCTCCTCAGGTGGTGGACTTTTGTTGGGACAACTATTTGTTAAGAGGAAGTTTGTAAGGGGGCAACTACCCGCCCCCCCCCCCGGCCGCCTGTGGTGGTGTTTATCTTTTGGAGGAGGCGACCTGTGGTTTTGGATACGTCTTTGTTTGGGTGGGGGAGGGGGAGGTCCACAGGGAGCCGTTTACACAGATCAAGGAGGAGAGGGTGGGGGGAGGGGCGAGGGGGTAGACAGGAGTCTTTGGGGAGGAGTGGCCATGCTGGCAGATAATGCTGGTGAATGGAAGTGAGGTGCGGGAGATGGCCACTAGTGAGGAGGGGTGGAGGAGGATGCGATGTGGTAGGGATAGAGAAGAAGCATGAAAATGGGCAAAGAAGGGGGCCATCTATGTGGGCCCGGTTCAGGGTGAAATTAAAGGGGACAGAGTCAGTAGAGGAGGATGTTGGAGAGTAGAGGGGAATGGAGGCACAAGCCTCTGGTAAGGCTTATAACATGAAACGTGTGGGGGCTGAAAGGGCCGGCGAAGAGATCTCGGGTCTTTGCGCTCCTAAGGAGTCTGAAGGCGGGGGTGCTCTTTCTGGAAGAGACGCACCTCCAGGTCAGGTTGAGAAAAGGATGGATGGGTCAGGTATTTCACTCGGGGTTTGACTCCCAAGTCGCGGGGGGCAACCATTTTGCTGAGTAAAAGAATGGGGTTTGTGAGTGCGAAGTAAGTGAGAGACCCGGGTGGAAGATGTGTGATGGTTAGCGGGGTATTGGAGGGGACGACGTTGGTGCTGGTGAATGTATATGTACTGAATTGGGACGACGTGGGATTCGTGAAGGGATTGCAGTGAATGATTCCAGACTTGGCCACACATCAGTTGAATATGGGAGGAGATATTGTGTGCTGAAATTGAGGGTGGACAGGTCAAGCCTCAGATCAATGGGAAGGCTGCAGAAAGGATGGATATGATGGATCCATGGAGATTTAAGAACCGTCGGGGGGGGGGGGGGGGGGTGGAGATGGAGTACTCCTTCTCGCACTGGTATACTCCAGAAATTGATTTATTTTGTGGTGAGCCTTGAGGTGTTGGTGGGGGTGGTGGGGGCAGAGTATGCATAGTCATCTCGGACACGCTCCACACTGGCTGGAGCTTCGACTTAGTTCAGGACGGGAGCGATGGCCGGTATGGAGATTAGATTCGGGGCTGTTAGTGAACAGGGGGTTCTGCGATAAGTTGCAAATCGGTGATTAAGAACTACGTGGAGTTGAACTAAAACAGGGATGTATTGGTGGCCACATATTGGGAGGCATTGAAGGCAGTGGTTCGGGGGGAGATTATCTCATTTAAGGCGTAAGAAGATAGGAAAAGGGGAAAAGAGTACAAATGATTATTGGGCAAGATAGTAGAGGTGGACAAGGAGTATTCAAGGACCCCCACCGCAGAGGGATTGGCGGGGGAAAAAAAATTGCAGGGCTAGTTCATCAGGTTGATGACAAGAAGGGTGGTTGAGCAGCCACGGAGGGCAAGGGGGATGCAGTATGAATATGGAGAGAACGTAAGCCGCATGTTAGCCCATCAGCTACGGAGGCAGGCTGCATCCAGGGAAATCTTGAGGGTACGGACAGGGATGGGGAGGTGGTGTCAAAGTGCCGGGGAAGGTAAACAGGCTGTTCAGGGGATATTACAGGGAACAGGGCAGAAGCCGGGGTGGTGGTGAGCGTCGGCAAATGGGGCGGTTTTTAGACGGGCTGGAATTTTTGCAGCTGGATCAGGAGAGGAGGCAAGTGCTGGAGGAGCTTTAGGGCTGAGGGAGGTAATGGAGAATAGAAGAGGGACAACGTTGGGGGAAGGCCCAGGGATGGATGGTGGAATTTTAAAATGAGTTTGCGGCAGAATTGGCACCACACATACTGGGGGCATTTAGCGAGGTGGAGAGTTTAGGGCAGAATTGGCACCACACCTACTGGGGGCATTTAGCGAGATGCTGGAGAGTTTACAATGGAATTGGCACCACACCTACTGGGGGAATTTAGTGAGATGCTGGAGAGTTTACGGCAGAATTGGCACCACACCTACTGGGGGCATTTAGCGAGATGCTGGAGAGTTTACAATGGAATTGGCACCACACCTACTGGGGGCATTTAGCGAGATGCTGGAGAGTTTGCGGCAGAATTGGCACCACACCTACTGGGGGCATTTAGCGAGATGCTGGAGAGTTTGCAGCGGAATTGGCACCACACCTACTGGGGGCATTTAGCGAGATGCTGGAGAGTTTGCGGCAGAATTGGCACCACACCTACTGGGGGCATTTAGCGAGATGCTGGAGAGTTTACAGCAGAATGGGCGCCACACCTACTGGGGGCATTTAGCGAGATGCTGGAGAGTTTGCAGCAGAATTGGCACCACACCTACTGGGGGCATTTAGCGAGATGCTGGAGAGTTTACAATGGAATTGGCACCACACCTACTGGGGGAATTTAGTGAGATGCTGGAGAGTTTACAATGGAATTGGCACCACACCTACTGGGGGCATCTAACGAGATGCTGGAGAGTTTACAATGGAATTGGCACCACACCTACTGGGGCATTTAGCGAGATGCTGGAGAGTTTGTGGCAGAATTGGCACCACACCTACTGGGGGCATTTAGCGAGATGCTGGAGAGTTTACAATGGAATTGGCACCACACCTACTGGGGGCATTTAGCGAGATGCTGGAGAGTTTAGGGCGGAATTGGCACCATACCTACTGGGGGCAGTTAGCGAGATGCTGGAGAGTTTACAATGGAATTGGCACCACACCTACTGGGGGCATTTAGCGAGATGCTGGAGAGTTTAGGGCGGAATTGGCACCACACCTACTGGGGCATTTAGCGAGATGCTGGAGAGTTTACAGTGGAATTGGCACCACACCTACTGGGGCATTTAGCGAGATGCTGGAGAGTTTGCGGCAGAATTGGCACCACATCTACTGGGGGCAGTTAGCGAGATGCTGGAGAGTTTACAATGGAATTGGCACCACACCTACTGGGGGCATTTAGCGAGATGCTGGAGAGTTTAGGGCGGAATTGGCACCACACCTACTGGGGCATTTAGCGAGATGCTGGAGAGTTTACAGTGGAATTGGCACCACACCTACTGGGGCATTTAGCGAGATGCTGGAGAGTTTGCGGCAGAATTGGTACCACACCTACTGGGGGCATTTAGCGAGATGCTGGAGAGTTTACAGTGGAATTGGCACCACACCTACTGGGGGCATTTAGCGAGATGCTGGAGAGTTTACGGCAGAATTGGCACCACACCTACTGGGGGCATTTAGCGAGATGCTGGAGAGTTTACAGCAGAATTGGCACCACACCTACTGGGGGCATTTAGCGAGATGCTGGAGAGTTTATGGCGGAATTGGCACCACACCTACTGGGGGCATTTAGCGAGATGCTGGAGAGTTTACAATGGAATTGGCACCACACCTACTGGGGGCATTTAGCGAGATGCTGGCGAGTTTACAGTGGAATTGGCACCACACCTACTGGGGGCATTTAGCGAGGTGGAGAGTTTACAGTGGAATTGGCACCACACCTACTGGGGGCATTTAGCGAGATGCTGGAGAGTTTACAATGGAATTGGCACCACACCTACTGGGGGCATTTAGCGAGATGCTGGAGAGTTTGCGGCAGAATTGGCACCACACCTACTGCGGGCATTTAGCGAGATGCTGGAGAGTTTAGGGCGGAATTGGCACCACACCTACTGGGGGCATTTAGCGAGATGCTGGAGAGTTTAGGGCGGAATTGGCACCACACCTACTGGGGGCATTTAGCGAGATGCTGGAGAGTTTAGGGCGGAATTGGCAACACACCTACTGGGGGCATTTAGCGAGATGCTGGAGAGTTTAGGGCGGAATTGGCAACACACCTACTGGGGGCATTTAGCGAGATGCTGGAGAGTTTACAATGGAATTGGCACCACACCTACTGGGGGCATTTAGCGAGATGCTGGAGAGTTTACAGTGGAATTGGCACCACACCTACTAGGGGCATTTAGCGAGATGCTGGAGAGTTTACAGTGGAATTGGCACCACACCTACTGGGGGAATTTAGCGAGGTGGAGAGTTTACAGGAGAATTGGCACCACACCTGCTGGGGCATTTAGCGAGATGCTGGAGAGTTTACAATGGAATTGGCACCACACCTACTGGGGGCATTTAGCGAGATGCTGGAGAGTTTACAATGGAATTGGCACCACACCTACTGGGGCATTTAGCGAGGTGCTGGATAGTTTACAGCAGAATTGGCACCACACCTACTGGGGGCATTTAGCGAGATGCTGGAGAGTTTACGGCAGAATTGGCACCACACCTACTGGGGGCATTTAGCGAGATGCTGGAGAGTTTAGGGCGGAATTGGCACCACACCTACTGGGGGCATTTAGCGAGATGCTGGAGAGTTTACAATGGAATTGGCACCACACCTACTGGGGGCATTTAGCGAGATGCTGGAGAGTTTACAATGGAATTGGCACCACACCTACTGGGGCATTTAGCGAGGTGCTGGAAAGTTTACAGCAGAATTGGCACCACACCTACTGGGGGCATTTAGCGAGATGCTGGAGAGTTTACGGCAGAATTGGCACCACACCTACTGGGGGCATTTAGCGAGATGCTGGAGAGTTTAGGGCGGAATTGGCACCACACCTACTGGGGGCATTTAGCGAGATGCTGGAGAGTTTACAGTGGAATTGGAACCACACCTACTGGGGGCATTTAGCGAGATGCTGGAGAGTTTACAGTGGAATTGGAACCACACCTACTGGGGGCATTTAGCGAGATGCTGGAGAGTTTACAGTGGAATTGGAACCACACCTACTGGGGGCATTTAGCGAGATGCTGGAGAGTTTAGGGCGGAATTGGCACCACACCTACTGGGGGCATTTAGCGAGATGGAGAGTGTACAGTGGAATTGGCACCACACCTACTGGGGGCATTTAGCAAGATGCTGGAGAGTTTAGGGCGGAATTGGCACCACACCTACTGGGGGAATTTAGCGAGATGCTGGAGAGTTTGCGGCGGAATTGGCACCACACCTACTGGGGGCATTTAGCGAGATGCTGGAGAGTTTGCGGCAGAATTGGCACCACACCTACTGGGGGCATTTAGCGAGATGCTGGAGAGTTTAGGGCGGAATTGGCACCACACCTACTGGGGGCATTTAGTGAGATGCTGGAGAAGGAGGAGCTGCCAGAGACAATGACACAGGCAAAATTATGCTAATACCAAAAAAGGGAAGGACCTATTAGAATGTGCATTGTACAGGCCCATAATCGCTGTTAAATATGGACTTAAAGTGCTGGCTTAGTTAGTGGCGGTGAGGATGGAAAGATGCATTCTGGGAGTGGTTGCAGTGGACCAAAGGGGCTTTGTAAAGGGCAGGCAACTCTCGAGCAATGGAAGGCGATTACTGAATGTAATCATGACTCCGTCGAGAGGACGGTAGTGGAGATGGCATTTGATCAGGTGGAGGTGGCGGTACCTGTTCGATGTTCTGGGAAGGTTTGGGTTTGGGCCAAAGTTTGTGGCGTGGGTGCGTCTGTTGTACGTGGCCCCGGTGGCGAGGGTACAGACCAATGAGATGAGTTCACGGAGTTTCGGGTTGTATAGGGGAATGAGGCAGGGGTGCCTGCTGTTGCTGCTACTGTTTGCATTGGTGATAGAGCCCTTGGCAATGGCTCTAAGGGGGGTCAGTAGAGTGGCAGAGGATTAGGAGGGGGAGTAGGGAGCACAGAGTGTCTTTTTTTATGGATGACCTGCTATTATATGTGTCAGACCCTCTGGAGAGCATGGGGAAGATTATGAGCCTATTAGAGAGGTTTAGCAAGATACAATACCCGCAAAATAATGTGTGCACAGTGAACGACATCCTGCACCATGGTGAATTAGAGAGTCATCGTGCATTCCACCTACTTATCTTTCAAAAGAGAGAATGAAAAATATTCAGCTCTCTGCATAGAGAGCCTCAATTAACCTCCAGTGGTCAGCAAACTGTGGGATGTTGCTGATATCAGCAGTCTCGAAGTAGCCAGATGCATGAATGTTTATTGCCACAGTCATCTTTTAAAAAAAATGTATTTTATTACAAACATCCATCAAAGCAGGTTACAGCCAATAAACATACCGGGAAACATACTTTCCAACAATCAACTATATAGTCTGCACCGATTTTCCCCCATTTTCACCCTTCTCACGCCCCCTCCCCAACCCTGCGATGAACAATGCCTCAGACACGATCACAAACATCCCCCACCTTTTTTCAAACCCCACTGCTGAGCCCCTTAACTCATTTTATCTTCTCCATCCACAGGAATTCGTACAGGTCACCCAACCATGCCGCTAGCCCCGGTGGCAATGCCAACTGCTATTCCAGTAAAGTTTGTCGCCGTGCAATCAGAGAGGCGAAGGCCATGACATCAGCCTAACGCCCCTCCATGAGCTCCGGCTTCTCTGAAACCCTGAATATCGCCACCAAAGGGCCCAGGTCCACCTCCTCCTCCACTACCCTGGCTAAGACCGCGAACACTCCCGCCCAGAATCTTCCCAACTTTTCACAACCCCAAAACATGTGCATGTGATTCACTGCCCCCGCCCACACCTCTCACACTCATCTGCACCCCCTGAAAGAACCCACTCATTCGACCTGCGTCATATGCACCCTGGGCCTCACTCCATATTCCCCAATTGATCTCCCCTCCCAACTTGGCTCCCCATTTCTCCTTGATCTTCTCCACCCGCTCGCCTCCCTGCTCCCCCAGCCACTTGTATATATCCCCAATTCTTCCCTCCCCTTCCACATCCGGAAGCAGCAGTCACTCCTAGCAGGGTGTATCCCGGCAACCGAGGGAATTCCCTCCAGACCTTTTGCGCAAAGTCCCTAACCTGCGGATACATTAACTCACTACCCCTCGGCAGCTCTACCCTCTCCCTTAACTCCTCCAGACTGGTGAACCCTTCCTCCAAATACAAATCTCTCACCTTGACTAGCTGCACTTCTCTCCACCTCCTGTATACACTATCCATCCCCCCGGCTCAAACCCATAATTCTTGCACAGCGGCCAACATCCCTTCCATCCTAAAATGCCTCCTCAGCTGATTTCATTGCCACAGTCACCTTTACAGCCATTGACAATGTGGTCCTTGCTGTGCTCGGAGGTTGCAATTATGGCTACAGGTCGTTTCAGTGAGGATGTCCTTTTGCAGTACAGACATTTCACATTGTTCGGCAGACGTTCAGATAGAAAATTGTTCCCTCCTGCCGAGGGTTGTTTTCCCACTTACTCTTCTCCCACTTAGTCTTCCAGCAGCTTGTTCTCCTTTGCACGGCCTCTGCTAATTTTCCCAGTCATGTTGTATTTTAAGGGGAGTGACTAATGGCGCATCCATAACTGGGAGAAACTGCACAAACTGCAGAGAAACTGGCGGCATGGTAGCACAGTGGTTAGCTCTGTTGTTTCACAGCTCAAGGGTTCCAGGTTCGATTCCCAGCTTTGGTCACGGTCTGTGTGGAGTCTGCACATTCTCCGTGTCTGCGTGGGTTTCCTCCGGGTGCTCCGGTTTCCTCTCAAGTCCCGAAAGATGTGCTGTTAGGTAATTTGGAGATCTTCTGAATCTTGATGAAGAAGACTTGAACTCGTCCAGTAGTAACAAAAGATTTATTGAGTAAATGATGAGACCATCAATTCACGTGACACATGGTTAAAGCGAACAGTGGTTTTAATCGTCTTACAACAGAGCCTGCCTGTGACAAGTTGAACTCTTGATGAACTGGCAGGCAGGCACAGCAACCTTTATACTTCTGGTTAGGGGAGGAGCCATGGGCGGAGCCAAGGGTGGAGCCCAGTATAAGCTCCTCATCTCCCCCTATGGGTAGAGCCGTGCAACTACACATGATCTGATACAAGGTACAGGCTCAACACATGTACAATACAGTGTTTATAGTTATTAGTGTTTATAATTCACCACATTCACCCCCTGTGAAAAAATCAAGTCCGGCGGGGGTGATGGCTTATAAATCGAGTCTGTCCAGTTGTCGAGTTGTCCGTTGTGATCGGCGGAGCACCGGGGTTGCAGCCTCTTCTGGTGGCTGGACGATCACGGTTGGTTGGAGTACGATGGCGGACTCCAGGGGTGATTCTGTCTGAGCTTCATACCCGTCTGGTTCGACTGGGGACTGGGGGCGCTGGAAGCTTGTGGGCACGGGTGCGCGGAACCCGTGTAGCGACACGGT
Source organism: Scyliorhinus canicula (assembly GCF_902713615.1). Lineage (NCBI taxonomy): Eukaryota > Metazoa > Chordata > Chondrichthyes > Carcharhiniformes > Scyliorhinidae > Scyliorhinus > Scyliorhinus canicula. Next base: position 30,261,629 of record NC_052154.1, on the reverse strand, counting down.
AGGTGCGGGGGCGTGGGGCACGATGAGTTGGGTGGGGTATAGTGTGAGGGGTACCTCGGCGGTGGTAGTGGTGGGATTCGATCCTGCCGGCGCTAGGTCCCGGAGGGATACAGTGTCCTGACGGCCGTCAGGGAACTCTATGAAGGCATATTGGGGGTTTGAGTGGAGTAGAAGCACTCTTTCTACGAGTGGGTCAGTTTTGTGTGCCCTGACTTGCTTCCGGAGGAGTACCGGGCCCGGTGTCTTCAACCATACTGGGAGCGAGGCCCCCGTGGCAGTACCCCTGGAAAAAACAAAGAGCCGATCGTGAGGGTTCTGGTTGGTGGCGGTATATAGGAGGGACCTAATAGCGTGGAGCGCGTCGGGGAGGACTTACTGCCAATGGGAAACTGGGGGATTCCTGGACCGGAGGGTCAGTAGGATGGTCTTCCAGACAGTCGGATTCTCCCTCTCCACCTGCCCGTTCCCCCTGGGGTTATAGCTGGTAGTCCTGCTCGAGGCGATGCCCTTGTCGAGCAGGTACTGACGCAGCTCGTAGCTCATGGGGCTGGTAGGGGCTGGTTTAGCTCACTGAGCTAAATCGCTGGCTTACCAAGCAGGCCAGCAGCACGGTTCGATTCCCGTACCAGCCTCCCCGGACAGGCGCCGGAATGTGGCGACTAGGGGCTTTTCACAGTAACTTCATTGAATCCTACTCGTGACAATAAGCGATTTTCATTTCATTTTTCATTTCATGCTGTGTACGTAGCTGGGGAAACCGAACAGGGTGAAGATACTATGCAGGGCCCTAATGACTGTGTGGGAGGTCATGTCGGGGCACGGAATAGCAAAAGGGAAGCGGGAGAACTCATCGATGACATTCAGGAAGTACACATTCCAATTAGTCGAGGGGAGTGACCCTTCGAAATCGATAGCGAGGCGTTCAAAGGACCGAGAAGCCTTCACCAGGTGGGCCTGTCTGGTCTATAGAAGTGCGGTTTGCACTCCGCACAGATCGGGCAATCCCTGGTGATGGCTTTTACCTCCTCGGTGGAGAAAGGTAGATTTCAGGCCTTGATGTAGTGGGCGAGCCAGTTGACCCCCGGGTGGCAGAGGTCATTGTGGATGGCTTTCAGGCGGTCGCTCTGTGTGCTGGCGCACGTGCCACGAGACAGGGCAACTGGGGGCTCGTTGAGCTTCCCTGGTAGATACATAATATCGTAATTGTAGGTGGAGAGTTTGATCCTCCACCTCAGGATTTTATCATTTTTAATTTTGCCCCTTTGCGAGTTGTCAAACATGAAGGCAACCGATCTTTGGTCGGTGATGAGGGTGAACCTTCTACCTGTGAGGTAGTGCCTCCAATGACGTACAGCCTCCACAATGGCTTGAGCTTCCTTTTCGACGAAGGAGTGTCGGAGTTCTGAAACGGAGAGAGTTCGGGAGAAAAATGCGACTGGTCTCCCTGCCTGATTCAATGTGGCTGCAAGAGCTACCTCTGAGGCATCGCTCTCAACCTGAAAAGGGACAGATTCATCCACCGCCCGCATGGCCGCTTTGGCGATGTCCTCCTTGATGCAGTTGAAGACCTGGCGAGCCTCAGCCGACAGGGGGAAAGTGTGGCCTTAAAGAGTGGGCGCGCTTCCTCCGCATATTGAGGGACCCACTGGGCATAGTATGAAAAGAATCCCAGGCATCGTTTGAGGGCCCTGGGACAATGAGGGAGAGGGAGTTCTAAGAGGGGGCGCATACGGTCCGGGTCTGGGCCCAGGACTTAGTTTTCCACGACATAGCCGAGGATGGCTAGTCTGGTCGTGCGGAAAACGCATTTCTCCATGTTGTAAGTGAGGTTGAGTTTCTGGGCCGTCTGGAGAAATCGATGGAGGTTGGCATTGTGATCCTGGTGGTCATAGCCGCAGATGGTGACGTTATCCAAGTACAGAAACATGGCCCGCAGCCAGTACTGGTCCACCATTCGGTCCATTGCTCGTTGGAACACCGAGACGCCGTTCGTGACGCCAAAGTGAACCCGGAGGAAATGGAAGAGGCGGCCATCGGCCTCAAATGCTATGTAGTGGCGGTCCTCCGGGCGAATTGGGAGCTGGTGGTATGCAGACTTCAGATCCACCGTGGAGAAAATACGATACTGGGCGATCAGATTCACCATGTCTGCAATCCTGGGGAGGGGGTACGCATCGAGGAGCGTAAACCTATTAATGGTCTGACTATAGTCCACGACCATGCGGAATCTTTCCCCAGTCTTGACGACCACCACCTGAGCTCTCCAGGGGCTGTTACTGGCCTCTATGATCCCCTCACGTAGGAGCCTCCGGACCTCGGTTCTGATAAACACCCTGTCCTGCAGGCTGTATCGCCTGCTGCGAGTGGCTACGGGTTTGCAGTCCGGAGTGAGATTGGCAAAGAGTGGAGGGGGGGTGGGGGGAGATTTGCACCGTGGCTAGGCTGCAGACGGTGAGTGGGGTAGGGGTCCACCGAAGCTGAGACATTTGAGGTTACACTGGAAGTCGAGTCCCAGTAAGAGTGGGGCGCAGAGTTCGGGCAGAACGTATAGTTGAACATTAGAGTAGCTAGCGCCTTGGATCGTTAGGGTCGCGACGGTGCGCCCTTGGTGGTGAACAGAGTGGGAGCCCGAAGCGAGGGAGATAGTTTGCTGTGCAGGAAAAACAGGGAGTGAACAGCGTCTTACCAGATTTGGGTGTACGAAGCTCTCGGTGCTCCCGGAGTCGAAGAGGCACGGTGTCCTGTACCCGTTGATTTCAATGGTCATCATGGAGTTGCGGAGTTGCTTCGGACGTGACTGGTCCAACGTGACCGCGCTGAGTTGTGGGTAGTCGGCGGCTCGATCAGCTGTGCTGGAGTGGCCCCATATTGAATGCCCGCTGAGGTCGCAGTCTTCGATCGGAGTTGCCGAAGTTGGAGAGGATGGCGCCCAAGATGGTCGCCCCCATGGATCACACGTGGTGGGCAGCGAGGAAGATGGCGTCCAAGATGGCGGCCCCCATGAGTCACACGTGGCTGGCCGTGTGGTGGGGGTTTGCCAAGATGGCGGCCCCCATGGGTCGCACGTGGTGGGTGGGGGCGGAGTCCGAGGACAGGCCGCGGCGTTACGGGGCCTGCGGGCCTGCAAATTCAGGGAGCGAGTGCTCTGGGCTGCGGGAGGGTTTGAGGCTGGAGCTTTCTTCGCCAGACATACTCTGGCATAGTGTCCTTTGCGACCGCAGCTGCTGCAGGTCGCGTTGCGGGCCGGGCAGTGCTGGTGCTGGGGCTGGCCACAAAAGTGGCAGGCTGGAGTAGCATAGTGGCTGGGTGGCCGCACGGCACAGGCCTGAGGTAGTCACTGGTCGGGGGCCCATGACGGGGTCGCGGAGTCCGCGGGGAACGAGGTGAGGCTGCGGAACGAGACCTCCATAGTAGTGGCGAGTTCTACAGTGTCTTCTAAGTTTTGGGCCCCCTTCTCAAGCAACCGCTGGCGCACATAATTGGATCTGAGGCCTGCAACAAATACATCGCGGACAGCGAGTTCCCTATGTTCAGCAGCATTTACAGCTTGGTAATTACAGTCCCGGGATAAGGTTTTTAAGTCTCTTAGGAATTCTTCTAACGATTCTGTGGTGCGCTGGTGGTGAGTAGTAAAAACGTGGTGCACGTAGACCTCATTGACGGGCCTCACGTACATTCTGTCGAGTAGGGCCAGGGCCTCTGTATATGAGCCGGTACAATTTAACTGAGTAGATATACGATGGCTCACCCTTGCGTGCAGTAGGCTGAGTTTCTGCTGCTCCGTTGTTTCTGTAGTGCTTGCTTCAGCCAGGTCGGCCTTAAAACATCGGAGCCAGTATGAAAATATTTCTTTCGCCTCTGCATCCTGTGAGTCGAGTTCCAGTCGATCAGGTTTGAGGGCTGATTCCATGGTCATTCCTTACTGTTTCCTAAGACGATTAAATTGATGAGATCATCAATTCACGTGACACGTGGTTAGAAGCGAACAGTGGTTTTAATCGTCTTACAACAGAGCCTGCCTGACAAGATGAACTCTTGATGAACGGGCAGGCAGGCTCACAACAGCAACCTTTATACTTCTGGTTAGGGGAGGAGCCATGGGCGGAGCCAAGGGTGGAGCCCAGTACAAGCTCATCTCCCCCTATGGGTAGAGCCGTGTAACTACACATGATCTAGTACAAGGTACAGGCTCAACACATGTTGTACAATAGAGTGTGGATTATTAGTGTTTATAATTCACCACAGTAACTATAACAATAATTGCTTGAGTTCTTTACTTTAACTTTAATACTAGTGATAAGGTTAACAAGATCTAACTACGGTAACTACACGTAATTCCACTAGCCATCTGAACTTGTTTGCTATTGCCCTGGTGACAGTGCACCCGAGAGAGAGAGAGAGACCCAACGTGGTTGCCTTTTATACCCCTGTTGGTCCAGACCTCATGTGGTGCTACTGATTACACATTAACCCCTTGTGTACATGCACATATAGAGGTCACTACAAACTCCCAGGGAGGGGAGCCAACCTGGGGGTGTTGGACTTCCAATGGCAGAAATGGACTAAATGATCGCACATTTGGTGGCTCCGAGGTGGTATTTCTGGATTTTTTACACCTGATTCAAGGGGTGTTTGCTGATGTGAGGTGCATGAGCACTGAGGGATAGAGGTGCCCCATCAGTGGGGCCGCTTTATGGCTCACCAGACAAGGAGTGAAACAAGAGGCAGCAGCCTAGGTGAGAGCTTTTTCGGGGTGTGACACAGGAAAAGATGGTGGAGGGTGCTGGGGCATGTTGTCCGTCCAGTGGTCTACTGAGAAACCTGTGGACTTCTTGATTGTGAAGTTCCAGCAGCAGAGGCAGGAGGCCTCAGAGGATCTGACAACGGTGGTGGATCCGCTTAGGGCGGCTATTGAGTGGAGCAGAGGCTGGAGATGCAGTGTCTGGCACTTCAGAAGGTGGAGGAGTCAGAGGGAGAGCATGAGGACCGGCTGGCCTCGTTGGAGGCAGAAATGGTGCGCATGGCAGAGAGCCAGAGGTGGAGGGAGAAGGTGAAGGATTTCGAAAACCATTCCAGGAGGCAGAATCTCCAAACCGTGGGGCTGCCTGAAGGGATTGAGGGAATACAGGCCACAAAGCATGTGGTGAGGATGTTGGAGAGGTTGGTGGGGAAGGAATCCCCCCGGAGGTGGGTCGAGCACAAAAGGGTGCTGAGGAGGAGACCGAATGCGAGGGAGCCGCCGAGGGCAATGGTGGTGCGGCTGCATCGTTTTCTCAACAAGAAGATATTGTTGTGGGCAACACAAACAAAAAATGCTCCTGGGAGGGAAATGTGTTGAGGATCAACCAGGACCTGGGTCTGGAGTTAGCCAAGTGGCAGGCCGGTTATAATCAGATCAAGGCTGTCCTCCACAAGGAAGGGGTGATGTTTAGGGTGTTCTATTCTGCTCGTCTGTGGGTCACGCATCAGAATTGAGAGTTTTATTTTGATAGGCCGGAGGAGGCGAGTGAATTTATGAGACAGTGGACTGGGAGGTATGTGAGGACACTGGACTTTGTTGATGATAAAGTGGGGAAAGTGGGTTTATACGACAAGTGGTTGGTTGTATTTAATGAATATATGTGCGGAGTGGATGAGTGTATTCTTTTTCTTACTGTTTTTTGAGGAATGGCGGGTGAAAGGCCATTATTGAATTATCTGGACGGAAATGTAAAGATATGCATTTAGGGAACTAGGGTTTACTGTTTGAATTGACTGACCTTACATTGGCAGAACTGCAACCAGGAATAAAAGTATCAAAATCTGCCAAAGGTCATTGACCTGAAACTATTATTTTCTCCACAGTTGCTGCCAGACCTGCCGAGTACTTAGAACATTTTCTATTTTTGTGTGGGAATAATATTATCTGTAGAATTGTATCCCAACAATATTCACCTCTTGGGAAGAGGTAATTTTAAAAAAAGAACACGAAAGCCACTAGATTGCAACATCATTTGCATTGTAAGCATGATTTGGTCATCAATTGAATGACTGGTAGAAAAGCAGGAAAATTGTCCATGGGATTTACCTGGTAAGGGTGCCTCTTTTCCCTGTCATTTCTAATTCAAACTACCTCCTCTGCCCAGCGGAAGCCCAAAGAGGTTCTTTGATTTACGCAGATAAGATTCTGATTACATTCTCAGAGTTTGCTATTTTAATCAGGTACTTGCTCCTACTTCGATCACAAACCCACCCTGAACACATTTCCCATGGCTTACTTGTGGGCCACAGACAGCTGCTGCTTCCTGCCAGTTCCAGGCAGGAGAGTGCCGATGAGGTCTGTGAGCTAAAATGTCCAACACCAAGATAAAATCGGGAATGAAATAAAAGCAAAATACTGCAGATGCAGGAAATATGAAATAAAAACAGAAAATGCTGTAAAATCTCAGCAGGTCTGATAGCATCGGTGGAGAGAGAGAAACCGAGTTAATGTAACCCATGTGGAGTCGAGATTAACTCCATTTCTTTCTCCAACGATGCTGCCGAACCTACTGAGTTTTTCCAGAATTTTCTGTTGTTTAAAATTAGGGCTTATATTTTTGGACAACAGTAGACAATGTTACTGGAAAATCTTATAATTAATTCCTGGGGAATGGTGTATTGGTATTGTCACTGGACTATTAATCCAGGGACCCAGGGTAATGCTTTGGGGTCCTGGGTTCGAATCTCACCACGGGAGTTGGTGGAAATAGAATTCAATAAAAATCTGGAATTAAAAGTCGAATGGCAGGGCGGCATGTGGCGCAGTGGTTAGCACTGCTGCCTCGCTGCGCTGAGGACGTAGGTTCAATCCTGGCCCTGGGTCACTGTCCCGTGTGGAGTTTGCACATTCTCCCCGTGGCTGTGGGGGTCTCAGCCCCACAACCCAAAGATGTGCAGTGTAGGTGGATTGGCCACACTAAATTGGCCATTAATTGGAAAAAAAGAATTGGGTACTCTAAATTTATTTCTTTTAAAAGTCTAATGGCACAGTAGCACGAGGAAGGGGGGTAGGTGAAGGCTTCGCGTGGGGGCCACCATGCTAACTGGTTGGCTAGTTAACGGAAGTTAAGTGCGGGGGTCGACCTGTGGATGTTGGGGGGGGGGGGTTGGTTGGGTTTTCTTTGTGTTTGTTTGGGGGGATTGCAAGGCGTGGCCTGGGGGAACTGGTTAAACATAGAACAGCACAGCACAGAACAGGCCCTTCGGCCCTCGATGTTGTGCCGAGCAATGATCACCCTACTCAAACCCACGTATCCCACCCTATACCCGTAACCCAACAACCCCCCCCCCCCCCCTTAACCTTACTGTTAAGGACACTACGGGCAATTTATCATGGCCAATCCACCTAACCCGCACATCTTTGGACTGTGGGAGGAAACCGGAGCACCCGGAGGAAACCCACGCACACACGGGGAGGACATGCAGACTTCGCACAGACAGTGACCCAAGCCGGGAACCGAACCTGGGACCCTGGAGCTGTGAAGCATTTATGCTAACCACCATACTACCGTGCTGCCCCTAAAGGGGGACTATGGCTGATCGGCAATGGTGGGGAGGGATTACATGGAACATGTGGGATCTAAATAGCCCGGTGTTTTTGTACATTTAAGGAGTTTGAAGGCAGATGTTGTGTTTCTTCAGGAGATGTACCTGAAGCTGAGGAGCAGACAATGCTGCGGAAGAGCTGGATGGGGCAGGTGTTCTATTTGGGGTTGGATATGAAGATGAGAGGGTGGTGGTGCTGATATACAAGAGGGCGGCCTTTGAGATTGGCAATATTGCAATTGATCCAGGGGGTAGGTTTGTGATGGTTAGCGTGAAGCTAGAGGGGACGCCTGTGGTGCTAATGAATATAAATGCCCCAAATTGAGATGAAGTGGATGTTTTGAGGCGAGTCTCAGTAAAGATTGTGGACTTGAACACGCACTGGCTGATTATGGGGTCCGGGGGGGGATTTCAATAAGGTTCTGGATCCTGGGTTGGAATGGTCATGCCCTAGGTGCCCGAGGGTGTCGGCTATGACAAAGGAGTTGTTGGGTTGTGAGGCGTAATTTGGGGGGGGGGGGGTCCTTAGCGGTTTGAGAGGGTGAAGGAGATTTTATATTTTTTGCTCATGCACTGGGTGCACTCCTGGATTTTGTTTTTGTTTTGGACAAGGCATTGTTGGTGCGGGTGAGGTGGCAGGATTGGAGTATTCGGCGATTGTAGTCTCAGACCACGTGCCGCATTGGGTGGATTTGTGGGTGGTGTAGGGGGAGGTTCAGCGGCCGCAGTGGAGATTGGATGTGTGATTGTTGGCAGACGAAGAGATTTGTGAGAGGGCGAGGGTGGTCATCAGAAATTAACACAGGGGAGGTTTCTGCCTCCACGCTGTGGGAGATGCTGAAAGCAGTGGGAAGGGGGAATTTATGTTGATTTGGGTGCGGAGGGAGAGATTGGGAGCGGACTGAGAGGTTGAAGTTGGGGAAGTTATTTGGATGGTGGACCAGAGATATTTGGTGGTCTCCGAGGAGGCATTGTTTTTTTTAAAAAAATATGTATTTTATTCCAAACTTATTTAAAAGGTTACAAACAATTCTGGAAGCGAACATCCCAACACACAGCTATACAGTTTGTACAAATTTACCCCCTTTTGCACCCCTCCTCCCTCCCCCTGCGATGAACAACTACTCAAATACGGCCATGAACATCCCTCACGTTGCCTCAAAGCCCTCCGTTAAACCCCCTCATTTGTATTTGATCTTTTCCAACTGAAGAAATTCATATAAGTCACCCAGCCAGGCCGCTACCCACAATGGCGTTGCTGACGGCTACTCCAATAAAATTCTTCGGGCAACCGTGGAGGCATTGCTAAAGGAGAGGCAGAGGCTTAAGATGGAGTTTGGGCTGGTGTCCACAGGAAGGATGGTGGGACAATTGCATAGAGCCAGGGGGGCCGGTATAGGAGTACGAGGAGAAAGTGGGCAGGATGCTTGTGCACTAGTTGAGGAGGCAGGTGGCAACGAAGGAAATTGGAAGGGATAGAAATGAGAGGGGACATGGTGGTATTGGAGCCGGAGAGGGTGAACAGGGGTTTTAAGGCCTTTTATCAGGGGCTGTACCACTCGGAGCCTCCGGTGGGGATGAAGGGATGAGGCAGTTTTTGGATGGGTTGGCATTTTCGAGGGCTGAGGAGACAAAGGTGCAGGGACTGGGGCCCCCGATAGGGTTGAGGGAGGTGATAGATTGCGTAGAGACAATGAAGGTGCGGAAAACCCCGGGGTCGGATGGATTCCCAATTGAGTTTTAGAAGAAGTTTGAGTTGGAGCTGGGGCCTATGCTAGTTGGGATGTATAATGTCAATAGTGAGGGGGGTTCCCCCCCCCCCCCATGTTGTCTCAGGCCTTGATATCGCTCATTTGGGACAAAGGGCAAAGACGCAGAGCAACGTGGATTGTACTGCCCGATCTCGTTGTTGAATGTGGACGCCAAGTTGTTGCCGAAGGTGCTAGCGACTCCGATGGAGGATTGTGTGCCGGGGGTGGTAGATGAGGACCAGACAAGGTTTGTGAATGGGTGGAAGTTGTTGGCAAATGTACAGAGGCTTTTAATGTTATTACGATGTTGTTGGAGGGCAGGGAAGTGGAGGTGGCGATGGACGCGGAGAAGGTATTTGATTGGGTTGAATGGGCATATCTGTTCCAGGTGTTGAGTTGGTTTGGGTTTGGGCAGGTGTTTGTGGATTGGATTTAGCTGCTGTGTAAGGCATGTAAGGTGAGCGTCCGGATGAACAAAGTCAGCTCGTATTATTTTCGGCTGCACTGGGGTACGAGGACGGGGTGCTTGCTCTCTCCGCTGCTCTTTGCCCTAGCGATTGAGCCTCTGGTATTGGTACTGGGGGGGGTTGAGCAGGGCTGGGATGGGCTGAGGACCGAGTTTCTTTGTACGCAGATGACCTCCTGTTGTACATCTCAGACCCAATTGGGTGATTCGATAGGATCATGGGGATTTTAGGGAGTTTGGCTGTTTCTGAATATGGGAAAAAGCGAGATGTTCTCAATCGATGCACGGGGATGAGAGGAGGCTGGGACAATTACCACTTAGGTTGGTAGGGGTGAGTTTTTGTTACCTTGGGATACAGGTGGCTCGGAGTTGGGCCCAATTGCATAAGGCTGAACTTGGCTTGGTTGATGGAGTGAATGAAGGCACACTTTAAGAGGTGGGAAATGCTGCCATTGTCTTTGAGGGTCAAGTGCAAATGGCGACGATGACGGTGCTCTTGAAGTTTTTGTTTCCTAAATTTTTTTTTAGGAAGATTAATGAGAGGATTTGAGGTTTGTGTAGGTGTGGAAGACTCCGCGAGTGTTCATGGAGATAGAGCGGGGTTCAGCTTTGCCGAACTTGTTGAATTACTACTCGGCAGCAACTATTGCAATGGGGAGGAAATGGGCAGTGGTGGAGCGTTCAGTTTGGGGGCAGCTGGAGGTGGCTTCCAGTAAGGGGATCAGTTCGAAGACACTGTTGCAGGCACCCCTTCAGTTATCATCGATTAGGTACTCCACGTGTCTGGTGGTGATATCAGCACCCAGGGTTTGGAACCAGTGTTGGATTGGAAGGTGGGTTGGTGTCGGTGCCGATTTGTGACCACCACAAGTTTACGTCGGGGATTGGATGTGAGGTTCCGGGGTGGCGGCAGGTGGGAATAGAATGCTTTTGGGATTTGTTCATGGGAGGGAAGTTTGCAGACCTGGAGGAGCTGGAGGGTTACCAACCAGTTACCAACAGGAAATAGGTTCTGGTATCTGCAGGTCAGAGACTCTATGAGGAAGGAGGTGCCTTTGTTTCCGATGCTGCTTCCCCGGTGCTGAGGTGCTGCAGGATAAGCTTCTGTCCGAGGATGAATTTGGGGAGAGTAGAGTTGTGGACATGTATGAGGAGCTGAAGAAGAGGAATGTGCTCCCTTGAGGAGGTCAGGCATAAGTGGGAGAAGGAGTTGGGGAGGTGTGTTGGGGGCTGGAGTGTGGAGAGAAGCATTGGGGAGGATGAATGCTTCCTTATCATGTGCCAGACTAAGTCTTATTCAATTCAAGCTGGTGCATAGAACCTACTGTGGTGATATGCATATACGTTGCAATGTATATATTTGGATGTACGACCTCTGACCAACAGGTGGGGACGGTGATCCACCACGTGACTCCACAGATCAGGCAGTTGGCAGTAAGTCATACTAGAGGACAGTTACACGAGAAGTAGCTCCAGGAGAATTCACTTATTCCTTACTGTTTGTATTATAGTTTGTTAGTTATCTTTCCACATATTAGTTTTGCTAATAAACTATCTTACTAGTCAAAGAACTAGATGTTCTGTGTGCATCTTTACCATGGCCACAACACAGAACATAAAAAGAGTTTAAAACAATTGAAGATGAGACGAAACAGACCGAAGGAAGAAAAAAAGAAAATTCTTCCACCTGCCTGGTAAACTTAGGGCAACTGGAACTCAAAGCACGGAAAGACGGTGAAGTTAGAGATGGAAGGTCTGAAGGCACCCCACCAGCTTCAAGGCACCGGTAACGTAGATGAAAATTGGTGCGTTTTTAAGCAGCAACTCAAGCTCTATGTTGCAGCCCTTGGCCTGTAGACACAGCCTGACAAGAGGCGAATTGCTTTGCAGGTTTCTCAAGCCATTGAAATTTATAATATCTTCGAGTTCGACAGCAAGGCGGACAGCAATAGCTTCGATGAAGTAATAAAATACTTGATCGATACTTCTCCCCAAAGAAAAATGAAATGTTCGCAAGGTATATCTTTCGTACGCGTACTCAGAAGGCAGGCATACTTTTGGTATTTTTCTAACCGACTTGTGGTTGAAGGCACAATCGTGCAATTTTAGTACCTTAAAGTGGTCGCTAATCCGCGATTAGATAGTGTTTGGGATATCAGATCACAAGGTACAAGAGAGGCTATTAAGAGAAGATGAGGTTCAACTAGAAAATTCTACCTAAATTTGTCATGTGAGTGAGCTAGCTGCACAACAGATTAGCGCGCTCACTCTGAAACATTTTGGCGCCATGTAGAAGAAGATGCTAACGCCAGAAGCATAATGATGTGGTCTCAGTGCGGGCGGCCATTTTAAGCGGCAGACCGAGTCCGTCATTTTTTGCCAGCGATGCGGCAATCAACATTTGCCATGGCAATGCCCAGTATTTCAGAAGGTGTGTTCCAAGTGTGGCAGAACAAATCACTTTGCGGGGCAATGTTTTTCACGTCCAACAGTGGACCAAACAGGACCAGTCAACGTGATTGATGAAATGTGTAATGAAGACAGGTTTTTCATTGATCTGATTTCGACTGAGAACACAATGAGTCCGAATATGCAAAATGAAGAAATCTCAATTACCAATTGCAGCAATAGTGATGCTGATACCATGAAAGACAGATGGACAATTCCATTGATGCTGAATGTCACATTGATCAAATGTAAGCTCGACACAGGAGCGAGGGCCAGTTTATCTGATTAGAACGGGCTGAGAGTTAAACCGAAAGTTGTCAATCGAGCAAGACTACTGAAAGGCTACAGTGAGAGTGCGATATTGGGAGCATGTGAGCTTGAATCAATGGTACACAACAGAAGTCACATTATACCATTTTCCATTGTGGACACGGAATGCGAGTCCATCATAGGAGCGAGAGTGTGTGAGACATTGAACCTAGTTGAGCGGCTGTACATTCCAGACAACACTGCGACAGAGGATCATTGCAACTGGCAACTAGATGAAGTGGAGCAGTTATCCAATGAGATAAAAGCAAAAGTCAAGGTGGAGGAAGATAAACCAGATGAAGAGATGGAGGAACAAAAAGGAATACCAGTATTCTGGTTGACAGTCTTCAAAAATGTCAATGTGCTCAGTGACATTAAACAGGAGCACAATGAGCCTATCTTGTTCAAAAAATAATAATTTAAAGTATCCAATTTGTTTTTTCCAATTAAGGGGCAATTTTTCATAGCCAATCCACCTAGGCTAACCAGCCTACAATTTCCCGCCTTCTGCCTCCCTCCCTTCTTAAACAGCGGTGTTACATTAGCCACTATCCAGCCCTCTGGGACCCTTCCTACCTTCAGTGATTCCTGAAATATCATCACTAATGCCTCCACAATTTCCTCAGCTATCTCTTTTAGAACCCTGGGGTGTAGTCCAACCTTATCCACCTTCAGACCTTTCAGTTTCCCCAGAACCTTCTCCTTAGTGATGGCCACTGCACAATCCTCTGCCCGCTGGTTCTCCTGGAGATCTGGCATCCCACTGGTTTCTTCATCAGATGATGAGCCAGAAGAGGAAGACTACGAAAGTTTATTTAGTTTATTTGGCATTAGTGACAAGGTGATAACATGTAGCATCCAATCAATGCAGGACAACAATGAGTGTGAAAGCTCCGAGATGGAGTGTGCAGAGGCTGAAAAGTGAGATTCCAACAGCAGATAAATTAGCTGAGAGCAAATTAACTGTGAACAGCCAACTGGTAACTGAAAAAATATTCCCCATTTTGGTGAAATTGGCTCCAGAGAAGATTGATGAATTATCCTAGGCCCACGGAATGGCTCCTGTAGTGGATTCCCAAGTACTCGAGGCCAGTTCATCAAAAAACTTGCAGCAAGAACAGATGGATACATCTTCGTGCAGTTCTCCAACAAAAGACGGAGCATGTATCGTTTTATTAGGTGAGGATGAGCCACTAATTCAAAACACAAAATGAAGAAGCGATGCTTAATGTTGAGGACATTGATCCAGCGAAGAGATCGGAATGCAAGGGTTTGCAGATCATTTCTGAAGTCGTAAACGTGCCTGCAACTGCAAAACTGCCCAAAAGTATGCCAACATTGGCTGCGTCGCCAGTTGATGGGCAGTACAGCGTTCGAGCGCAAGCACCATCGATCAACCAAAACTTCTCAATCCAACAAAGGCTCCAAGATCAGCTATTGTGGCAGGAGCCAGAAACAACTTTCACAGCAGAGCATCCCCAGAAACCACTATTATAGCAGAGGATCCAGAGGCAGCTATGACAGCAGAGGATACAGAGACAGCTATTACAGCAAAGGATCCAGAGACAGCTATTACAGCAAAGGATCCAGAGACAGCTATTGCAGCAAAGGATCCAGAGACAGCTATTACAGCAAAAGATCCAGTAACAGCTATTACAGCAGAGGATCCAGAGATAGCTATTACAGCAAAGGATCCACAGACAGCTATTATAGCAAAGGATCCAGAGACAGCTATTACAGCAAAGGATCCAGAGGAAGCTATTACAGCAGAGGATCCAGTGACAGCTATTACAGCAGAGGATCCAGAGGCAGCTATTACAGCAAAGGATCCAGAGACAGCTATTACAGCAGAGGATCCAGTGACAGCTATTACAGCAGAGGATCCAGAGGCAGCTATTACAGCAAAGGATCCAGTGACAGCTATTACAGCAAAGGATCCAGAGGCAGCTATTACAGCAAAGGATCCAGTGACAGCTATTACAGCAGAGGATCCAGAGACAGCTATTACAGCAAAGGATCCAGAGACAGCTATTACAGCAGAGGATCCAGAGGCAGCTATTACAGCAAAGGATCCAGAGGCAGCTATTACAGCAAAGGATCCAGAGACAGCTATTACAGCAAAGGATCCAGAGGCAGCTATTACAGCAAATGATCCAGAGACAGCTATTACAGCAAAGGATCCAGAGACAGCTATTACAGCAGAGGATCCAGAGGCAGCTATTACAGCAAAGGATCCAGAGACAGCTATTACAGCAAAGGATCCAGAGACAGCTATTACAGCAAAGGATCCAGGGGCAGCTATTACAGCAGAGGATCCAGAGACAGCTATTACAGCAAAGGATCCAGAGGCAGCTATTGCAGCAGAGGACCCAGAGACGGCTATTACAGGAAAGGATCCAGGGGCAGCTATTACAGCAGAGGATCCAGAGACGGCTATTACAGGAAAGGATCCAGGGGCAGCTATTACAGCAGAGGATCCAGAGACAGCTATTACAGCAGAGGATCCAGAGATAGCTATTACAGCAAAGGATCCACAGACAGCTATTATAGCAAAGGATCCAGAGACAGCTATTACAGCAAAGGATCCAGAGACAGCTATTACAGCAGAGGATCCAGAGGCAGCTATTACAGCAGAGGATCCAGAGGCAGCTATTACAGCAAAGGATCCAGAGGCAGCTATTACAGCAAAGGATCCAGAGACAGCTATTACAGCAAAGGATCCAGTGACAGCTATTACAGCAGAGGATCCAGAGACTGCTATTACAGCAAAGGATCCAGAGGCAGCTATGACAGCAGAGGATACAGAGACAGCTATTACAGCAGAGGATCCAGTGACAGCTATTACAGCAAAGGATCCAGAGACAGCTATTACAGCAAAGGATCCAGAGACAGCTATTACAGCAAAGGATCCAGAGACAGCTATTACAGCAAAGGATCCAGAGACAGCTATTACAGCAAAGGATCCAGAGGCAGCTATTACAGCAAATGATCCAGAGGCAGCTATTACAGCAAAGGATCCAGAGGCAGCTATTACAGCAAAGGATCCAGAGGCAGCTATTACAGCAAAGGATCCAGAGGCAGCTATTACAGCAAAGGATCCAGAGGCAGCTATTACAGCAAATGATCTAGAGGAAGCTATTGCAGCAAAGGATCCAGAGACAGCTATTACAGCAAAGGATCCAGAGACAGCTATTACAGCAAAGGATCCAGAGGCAGCTATTATAGCAAAGGATCTAGAGAAGGAAGGGGGATATGCATAGCAATGTATATAGTTGGATGTATGACTTCCGATCAGTAGGTGTCATAGAATTTACAGTGCAGAAGGAGGCCATTTGGCCCATCGAGTCAGCACCGGCCCTTGGAAATAGCACCCTACCCAAGTCCACACCCCCACCGAACCCCCGTAACCCATTCACCCCACCTAACCTTTTTTGGAAACTAAGAGCAATTTATCATGGCCAATCCACCTAACCTGCACATCTTTGGACTGTGGGAGGAAATGACAGCACCCGGAGGAAACCCACGCAGACACGGGGAGAATGTGCAGATTCCACACAGACAGTGACCCAAGCCAGAAATTGGACCTGGGACACTGGAGCTGTGAAGCAACTGTGATAACCACTGTGCTACCGTGTTCCCCCATGGGGTTGGTGATCCACCATGTGACTCCACAGATTGGGCAGTTGGTACTAAGTTGTACTAGAGGACAGTCTCATTAGAAGTATCTCCAGGCGAATTCACTTATTCGTTACTGTTTGTATTATAGTTTGTTAGTTACCTTTCCATGTGTTCGTTTTGCTAATAAACTATCTTACTAGTCAAAGAATTAGATGTTGTGTGTGCATCTTTACCATTGCCACAACACAGAACATAACACTCACATGACGCTCTCCCAGTGTCTGCATGGTTTCCTCTGGGTGCTCCGCTTTCCTCTCACAGTCCAAAGATGTGTAGGTTAGGTGGATTGGTCGTTCTAAATTGCCTTTTAGGTTTTGTGGGGTTACTGGTTTACGGGGATAGGGTGGAGATGTGGGCTAAATTGGGGTGCTCTTTCCAAGAGCCGGTGGAGACTCGATGGGCCGAATGGCCTTCTTATGCATTGTAAATTCTACGATTCTATGACGCTGTCCAGGATAAGTTGGTTCTTTCCAGGGGTGGTGGATAGGTGTGGGTGGTGTGTACTGGGGCCAGTGAACCATATACATATATTTTAGGGCGTGTCCGAGGGTGACGGGGCTTTGAGGCATTTCCGGATGTGATGTCAAAGATTTGGGGGGGGGGGGGGGGGGGGGGGGGGGGGAAGGTAGCTCCGAGGTCAAAGGTGCCGATATTTGGAATGTCTGATTATCCGGGAGTAAAGGTGGGGAGACAGGTCAATAATTTGGCTTTAGCCTCCCTGATATCCCGGAGATGGATTTTGTTGTATGGTGGGACTCGGAGCCACCAAAGGCAAGGATATGGCTAAGTGATTTGGCAGAGTTTGTATTTGGAAAAGATCAAGTTTGTTATTCGAGGGGGGCGGAGGAAGGATTCACCTTGTGATAGATGCTGTGTTTTATTTTTTGGTTTGGGTGGGGAGTCGGGTGGAAAGTTGGAAAAGGGTGGCGGGTGCTGGGCTGGTAGCGAGTTGAGTTGGGGGGGGGTGTTGTTCGGGGAGAGGTCTAGGGAGGTGGGGCTTTGGTGCCTGTTGCCGTGGTTACTTTTTGTATTTTTGTGTTTATGTATATATTTAAAATGCCTTCAATAAAATGTTTCTCAAAATAAAAGTGGAGGGTGTTGCCTTTTCGCTTGGCCAGCTCCAACTTCAGGTATTTGGGAGTCTGGGTGGCCCACGATTGGGTGTCACTTCCGACTTCTCTGGTTCGGTAGTCCTGGAACCCGGTGGTCGTATCTACTTTGAGGACATGGGAACAATTCAGGCAGCATTTTGAACTCGGAGCCATGATGAGACTGACCTCTATCTGTGCCAATGATTTATTTGAGCTGTTGAGATTGGATGCAACATTCAGGAGTGTGGGAAAGGAAAGGGCTGGAGAGAATTGGGGATCTGTTTATAGAGGGATGGTTTGCCAGCTTGGTGGAATTGACGGCGAAGTCTGAGCTGGAGGGTGAAAAATTTGTTCAGATACCTCCAGATGAGGAACGTTGCACGGGTGGCCTTTCTAACATTCCAAGGCACCGCGCCTCTCGGCTGGAAGGATACTTTCGCTAACAGGGTCATGAGAGGACAGCATGTCTGGTATTTAGAGGGTAATTCTGTCTGAGGACTTGGATCCGACAGATGGAGTGAAGGTGAAGTGGGAGAGGGAGCTGGGACCTACAGTAGATGATGTGGTTTGGAGTGAGGCCCCTCGCAGGGTGAACTCCACGTCTTCATGTGCATGGTTTGGTCTAATCCAGCTGAAGGTGCACAGGCCATATCTGACCAAAACCAGGATGAGTATTCTTTTTCCGGGAGGATAAAGACAGGTGCAAGCGGTGTTCTGGTGGGCTGGCCAACCGCACACACACAGGTTCTAGTCTTCCCCAAGCTGGTAAGCTTTTGGGTCTCCTTCTTTAACATCATGTTGCTGATTCTGTTATATTGAGCCGGAGCCTTGACCTTTGGTTGTCATTTTTGGGGTGTCGGTTTTGCCAGGGCTGCAGGTGGGAGTGAAGGCAGATTTCCTTGCCTCTGCTTCGCTGATTGTCAGAGGTGGGTTTTGCTGGTGTGGAGGTCCTCTTCTCCGGCCAGGGCCTCAGTATGGTTGGAGGAACTTAATGGATTTCTTATACCTGGAGAAAGTCAAGTACACTATCAGGCGGTCAGTTGAAGGGTTCTACCAGAGATGGCAGCCATTTGTTACTTTATTACCTACTTTAAGGAATTAATCACAGTCAGTTGCTGGGGGGTGGGATGATTTTGTTTGTTGTAGTGTGTATCTTTGGTGGTTGGGGTGGGTATTTAGGGCAGCACGGTACCACAGTGGATAGCACTGTGGCTTCACAGCGCCAGGGTCCTAGGTTTGATTCCCTGCTGGGTCACTGTCTGTGCAGAGTCTGCATGTTCGCCCCATATCTGTGTGGGTTTCCTCTGGGTGCTCCGGTTATCTCCCACAGTCCAAAGACGTGCACGTTAGGTGGATCGGTCATAATAAATTGTCCTTAGTGACCAAAAAGGTTAGGAGGGGTTATTGGGTTACGGGGATCGGGTGGAAGTGAAATCTACAGTGGATTGGTGCAGACTCGATGGGCCGAATGGCCTCCTGCACTGTTGTTCTATGTATTGTTGGTTGGGGTTTTTGTTGAGTTTTGTGTATCATCTACTTTAGGGAACATGGGTTTCGTTGAAAAATTTATTGTAAAAATGGAAAATCTTGACTAAAAATGTATTTTTTCAGCTATGTGAAGGAATCAGACATTATCAACTGGAACATGGAACTCCAAGTTCAGATCAGCATGATGCCATGATCTGCAGACCTTGGTTCCTCTTGTGCTAACATCTTCATCAATGCCATCTTGGCTTGATTCATGGCAAATGTGCTCACATATGCAAGCCGATGTTGTTTCGGTTCCTAAATGGCAGCTCAAGTGCCCAATAATGGGGCACTACAAAGTCCAGCAACCGATGATATGATGCTCAAACACTTCATTCCATCCTCAACACTGAAGTGACCCCTTCTCAAGGGATCTGGGGCTGCACCAATATTGAAAAAAGATCTTCCTTACGCACTTTCATCCTGTTTGAAACTAATCTCAGATTTGAATCAGCCAATCATATATTTTTATGATATGGGTTTGGCATCTACTGAAGATTTCCCATCTACTGAAACTTGTTGATTAATGCTGCAAGCCACCTTTCATTAAACCAAGGCTGTAAATCAATTACAGTGTTTAACTAGTAAACATACCCTACAGCATTGATATGATCTGCTGTAGTTAGGCCAGGCAAAGTCTGGGTTCTTTGGTTGCTGGGATCCCTGTCTGAGGCCGTAACATACAATTATGCAACAGACCCTTTTGCTTGCAATTCCTTTTAAGGTACAACTGAAAGTCGGTTTAGTACAAAGATCAGTTACTGGTCAGATATACTAACTAGTGAAAAGCAAAATACTGCAGATACCAGAAGTCTGAAATAAAAACAAAAATGTAGTTCTGATGAAAGATCATTAACCTGCAAAATTAACTCTGTCTCTTTCTTCACAGCTGTTGTCCAAGTGTTTCAGCATTTTCCATACTATCTCGTGCTTGTTCAGAGCAATTAGGCATTGGGAGGTGACGACCTTGATAAAAGTTAACATTCATCATTCTAAAGCAGAGTTGGGGGAATCTTTAGTCCCAAGAGAAATCTCAGCAGAATCATACTTTGGTTGTTATTAAAAGAAGAAAGGGGAAAACACTGTTTGGTAGTTTAAAGTATAAATTGCCTACAAAAATAATAGTAATATAATTTAATAAATTAATAAATAATTTAATTAATAGTGTTTTGTCTTTAGTAATTGATACAGTAAGATATGAAATTTGTCTTAGTCTTTTCAGTTAATAACTGGACGTTCAAATTTCTCTTTAAACCATTATTGCTTTCTATAGAGATACAACTTTAATGACAGAACTTCAGGAGTTGAGATTGGCTACAGAACAAAGATAAGTTATTAAAGGTGACTGGCAAAAGGTGGAAAGTTGGACCACTTCTGCTCACCATTTACGTGAATGGCTTACACTCAGGTATTGGAAATACAATTGCAAAATTTATAGACATCGCTAACTTGGGGTTGCAATTAAGAGAGAGAGGACAGTAAGAAAAAATACAGAAAGACATGAATAAACTTGTATGGGCCTGTTGACAAATGAACATTAATATAGACAAGTAGGAGTGCTACATTTTGTCTTGAAGATAAGGAGGTCACATTCTTACTGGAAAGTAAGTGAATAAACAGAGTAGAGTAGAAGAGGGATCTGGAGGTACAGATATACAAATCACAATGTAGCAACAAAGGTTAATAAAGCCATTTAAAAAACTAATGGTGTTAATTTTCAGAGATACAGTATTGAAAAGTAGGTAACATATAATTGTATAGAATCTGCTGGACCATACAAAATATTATGAACAGTACTGGTTTCCATATTATAGAAGGAATATAGTGGCACTCGAGTAAATACAGAAAAAACTGAGAAGTCATTACTATCAGGGAAGGTTTAGCAAGTTTATTTATTTTTTATTGGAAAAAAGAAGGCTAAAGGTGGGAAGAAGAGTTGGAGGCCGGATTATGGGAGGAGGCCCTGAGGTGAGTCCATGCATCCTCGTTGTGTGCCAGGCTCAGCCTGATACAATTTAAAGTGGTCCACAGGGCACATTTGACGGTGGCCCAGATGGGCAGGTTCTTTGAGGGGGTGGAGGATAGGTGTGGGCGCTGTGTGGGGGTTCCTGCAAACCATGTCCAGGTGTTTTGGGCATGTCCGGTTTGAGGGGTTTCTGACAGGGGTTTGCTGACATCATGTCAGAGGAGTTAAAAGTAAGGGTGGTACCGAGTCGAGAGGTGGTGATCTTTGGCGTGTTGGAAGATCTGGGAGTCCAGGGGGTGAGAGAGGCCGATGTCCTTACCTTTGCCTCCCTGGTGGCCCGGAGATGGATCCTACTAGCATGGAGGGACTCGGAGCCCCGAAGTCGGGGGTATGGGTTAGCAACATGGTGGGGTTTCTCAGACATGAGAAAATTAAATTCGCCTAGAGGGGTGCTTGGAGGTGGCAGCCGTTTATCGACTTCTTTGAGAAAAATTAAGCTGTCATCTGGCCGGCGGCGGCGGGGGGGGAGGGGGGGGGGGTGAGAAAGAGGGGAGGCATGGGGACAGATGAGTAAGGGCAGGAGAACCAACCAAGGGGGGGCTGGGGAAGGTGGCACTGTTTGTGTAGCACATGTTGGTTGGGGTTTATCAGTGGGTTTGTTCTTCATAGCATTTACAGTGCAGAAGGAGGCCATTCGGCCCATCGAGTCTGCACCGGCTCTTGGAAAGATCACCCTACTCAAGGTCAACACCTCCACCCTATCCCCATAACCCAGTAACCCCACCCAACACCAAGGGCAATTTAGGACACTATGGGCAATTTAGCATGGCCAATCCACCTAACCTGCACATCTTTGGGCTGTGGGAGGAAACCGGAGCACCCGGAGGAAACCCACGCACACACGGGGAGGATGTGCAGACTCCGCACAGACAGTGACCCAAGCCGGAATTGAACCTGGGACCCTGGAGCTGTGAAGCAATTGTGCTATCCACAATGCTACCGTGCTGCCCTTTGTTGGTTATATTGTTGTCTTTTTGTTCTTGTTGAAATTTGATGTTTAAAATTGTTAAAATTATAAATGCCTCAATAAAATATTTTCAAAAAGAGAAAAGAAGGCTGATAGGCTGTTGTTTTCACTTGTGGGGTAGACCAAAACTAGGACCCATAGAAATCTCAACATAACTCTCTAGCTCCCCACGGTATTTCTCAGCGGTGCGAGGCGGCTCACCATTGGCCTGTAACAGACTCCTCTGGTCCCGCTGCTCACAATGGATTACCCATTGAATCCACTCCATGCTGCCGGGAACCCAAGGCTAATAAAGGAGCCTGTGGAACATATACACCATAATGACCAGCTAAGCTAAAAAGTCCGTTTCTGGGCCAAAAAGATATTTCAGAAAATATGCCGCTGCCGGGAACCCAAGGCGGGGCTGTGCCGCTGCCGGGAACCCAAGGCGGGGCTGTGCCGCTGCCGGGAACCCAAGGCGGGGCTGTGCCGCTGCCGGGAACCCAAGGCGGGGCTGTGCCGCTGCCGGGAACCCCAGGCGGGGCTGTGCCGCTGCCGGGAACCCAAGGCGGGGCTGTGCCGCTGCCGGGAACCCAAGGCGGGGCTGTGCCGCTGCCGGGAACCCAAGGCGGGGCTGTGCCGCTGCCGGGAACCCAAGGCGGGGCTGTGCCGCTGCCGGGAACCCAAGGCGGGGCTGTGCCGCTGCCGGGAACCCAAGGCGGGGCTGTGCCGCTGCCGGGAACCCAAGGCGGGGCTGTGCCGCTGCCGGGAACCCAAGGCGGGGCTGTGCCGCTGCCGGGAACCCAAGGCGGGGCTGTGCTGTTGATGGGACCAAAGATCCCTCCAGCTGAACAGCTGGAAGATCTCATCCAATAAATCCAAAAGGAATTCAGGAGAAACTTCTTTCTAGGATGTGGAACTGCCACCACAGGGAGCAGTTAAGGCAAATAGCACAGGCACGTTGAAATAAAAGCTAGATGAAAATGAGGGAGATAGAAATCCAATGTGTATTGTTGAGGTTAGATTAAGGAGAGTGGGAGAAGGAGCCACCATAATGACCAGCTAAGCTAAAAAGTCAATTTCTGGGCCAAAAAGATATTTCAGAAAATCATCATAGAATATCCCTACTGTGCAGAGAGAGACCTTACGGTGAATCGAGTTTGTACCGGCCCTTGGAAAGAACACCCTACTTAAGGACCCCACCCCCCTCCCCCATTCCCCATAACCCCACTAACCTTTTGGACACTAAGGGAAAATTTATCATGGCCAATCCACCTAACCTGCACATCTTTGGACTGCGAGAGGAAACCGGAGCATCCGGAGGAAACATGGGGAGAAAGTGCAAACTCCACACAGCCAGTCATCAGAGGTCGGAATCGAACCTGGGTCCCTGGAGCTGTGAGACAGCAGTGCTAACCACTGTGCCACCGTGCTGCCCTATTTAATAGTGATATTCATTCAGCAATTCAATGTAATCAAAATCTGTTAATATTAACATTTCCAATATGTGCTCATGTTTAGTTAAAATTCTCCATAACTACAGCCAATGTGACAATTTGTTTCTCTACTATAGTACCAGGTCCAACTTAAATCTGAAATTCTCAAACAGTTCCACAGAATTTCTATCTTTAAAACTTTTCTTTCACTTATATGGACAATTAAACATTGATTTAGCCTTCTAGTTATTAAATACAATAATTGTGGCTTACCTGGTAAAACAATAAAGTGAAACAGATGTTTTTTTATGACAATGGGCAATGGTTTCATAATCATGATATTATTATCTTTATTAGTGTCCCAAGTAGGCTTACATTAACACTGCAATGAAGTTACTGTGAAAATCCCCTAGTCGTCACATTCTGACGCCTGTTCATGTAAATAGGGAGAATTCAGAATTTCCAATAACAAGCATGTCTTTCGGGATTTGGGGAGGAAACCGGAGCACCCGGAGGAAACCCAGACACTGGGAGAAAATGCAGACTCTGCACAGACAGTGACCCAAATCGGGAATCGAAACTGGGTCCCTGGAGTAGTGATGCAACAGTGCTAACCACTGTGCTACTGTGCCATTAGACTTTTAAAAAATAAATTTAGAGTATCCAATTATTTTTTCTAATTAAGGGCCAATTTAGTGTGGCCAATCCACCTACACTGCACATCTTTGGGTTGTGGGGCTGAGACCCACACAGCCACGTGGAGAATGTGCAAACTCCACATGGACAGTGAACCGGGGCCAGGATTGAACCTGCGTCCTTGGTGCTGAGAGGCAGCAGTGCTAACCACTGCGCCACATGCCGCCCTGCCATTAGACTTTTAATTCCAGATTTTTATTGAATTCTAATTTCACCAACTCCCGTGGTGAGATTCGAACCCAGGACCCCAAAGCATTACCCTCGGTCCCTGGATTAATAGTCCAGTGACAATACCAATACACCATTCCCCAGGAATTAATTATAAGATTTTCCAGAAACATTGGCCGGGATTCTCCCTTACCCGGCAGGACGGGGTGTCCCAGCGTGTTGGAGTGGCGTGAACCACTCCAGTGTTGGGCCGGTGTTGCGGACGTCTCCGTACCTTTAGGGGCCAAGCCCTCACATTGAGGGGCTAGGCCCGCGCCGGAGTGGTTCCCACTCCGCCAGCTGGCGTGAACGTGGCCTTTGGCGCCACGCTAGCTGGGGCCGAAAGGACTTCCCCGGCCAGCACAAGTCCGCGCATGCACCGGAGAGTCAGCGACTGCTGACGTCATACCGGCGCATACGCAGGGGAGGGGGTCTCTTCCGCCTTTGCCATGGTGAAGACCACGGCGAAGGCGGAAGCAAAAGAGTGCCCCCACAGCACAGCCCTGCCCGCCGATCGGTGGGCCCTGATCACGGGCCAGGCCACCGTGGGGGCACCCCCCGGGGTCAGATCGCCCCGCGCCCCCCCCAGGACCCAGCGCCCGCCCGCGCCGCCAATCCCGCCGGTCAGGTAGGTGCTTTAATCCACGCCGGCGGGAGAGGCCTGTCAGCGGCGGGACTTCGGCCCATCGCGGGCTGGAGAATCGCCGCGTGGGGCCAGTAGACCGGCGCGGCGCGATTCCCGCCTCGGCCGAATCTCGGGGGACGGAGAATTCTGGACATGGCGGGGACGGGATTGACGACGGTCCCGGGCGATTCTCTGACCCGGCGGGGGGTCGGAGAATCCCGCCCCTTCTGTTGTCCAAAAATATAAGCCCTAATTTTAAACAACAGAAAATTCTGGAAAAACTCAGTAGGTTCGGCAGCATCGTTGGAGAAAGAAATGGAGTTAATCTCGAGTCCACATAGGTTACATTAACTCGGTTTCTCTCTCTCCACCGATGCTATCAGACCTGCTGAGATTTTACAGCATTTTCTGTTTTTATTTCATATTTCCTGCATCTGCAGTATTTTGCTTTATTTCATTCCCGATTTTATCTTGGTGTTGGACATTTTAGCTCACAGACCTCATCGGCACTCTCCTGCCTGGAACTGACAGGAAGCAGCAGCTGTCTGTGGCCCACAAGTAAGCCATGGGAAATGTGTTCAGGGTGGGTTTGTAATCGAAGTAGGAGCAAGTACCTGATTAAAATAGCAAACTCTGATAATGTAATCAGAATCTTATCTGCGTAAATCAAAGAACCTCTTTGGGCTTCCGCTGGGCAGAGGAGGTAGTTTGAATTAGAAATGACAGGGAAAAGAGGCACCCTTACCAGGTATATCCCATGGACAATTTTCCTGCTTTTCTACCAGTCATTCAATTGATGACCAAATCATGCTTACAATGCAAATGATGTTGCAATCTAGTGGCTTTCGTGTTCTTTTTTTAAAATGACCTCTTCCAAGAGGTGAATATTGTTGGGGTACAATTCTACAGATAATATTATTCCCACACAAAAATAGAAAATGTTCTAAGTACTCGGCAGGTCTGGCAGCAACTGTGGAGAAAATAATAGTTTCAGGTCAATGACCTTTGGCAGATTTTGATACTTTTATTCCTGCTTGCAGTTCTGCCAATGTAAGGTCAGTCAATTCAAACAGTAAACCCTAGTTTCCTAAACGCATATCTTTACATTTCCGTACAGGTAATTCAATAATTTCCTTTGTTAGCACGCGAAGGAAGCAGTGCAACTCATCTATTGAAACCTGAATTGTTCTTAGTTGATATCAATTTCAAACTAGAATCGGCAGAGTGATGACTTCTGTAGCCACCTGGGGTGGCCACGTCCCAATTTCAAAATGGATACTCGCAAAGAGTGCAGGGAAAAATGGACAGCACTAGAAAAACAAGCAGGTGCAAGGTTTCCTGTGGATTGGAACCTGCAGAACCCAGACGGAACTGAAACTACAAGCCATTAGCATAGTAATGAGCTAACTCCTGGGACAAAAAGAAACATTGAAACAATGGGTACCAGGACAGACTTCCCGGCGCCAGTGGAAGCTAAAACAAAGGCAGGCCAATGGTTACCTAGGACCCGCCCAGCGATCGGGGAACGACCCCGTTATTGGAGAGAATCGATACAAACGACTGAGACATGGTCCAATTAATTGGGACCAAGTCCAGGGTCCGCCCAGAAGGGCGTGAAACCCTGGGGGCTATAAAACAGAGTCCCCAAGGTCAGTTCGCTGTCTTAAGCTCTTGAAAACTCTTAGCTTCTCCATCTTCACCTTGGCATTTAGCTCTCAGCGACGAAAGGCCCGCCAAGCACCAGCCAAGTAAGTCTAAGGTCAACGCACGCTACGAGATAGACGCTCCTAGCTACTATTCTATACCAGTTCGAAGCCAGCATTATCAGAACCGGACAACGCCCATTGTTCCTCTGACTGAGTGGGCCACTCGAAGCTAAGTATAGGCTTTTAGTAGTAGTTGTAGTTTAGTGAGTAGAGTTTGCGCATGAGTAATAATTGACTGTGTGTGTAAATAAATGTGCATTGACTTCAAACTTACTAACTGGTGTATCGAGTCATTGATCAGTATTCGGTTTGAACCTTGTGGCGGTATCAGAAAGATACCTGGCGACTCTTGAGCAAAGGTAATTAAAACAGAGCAAATTAAGGGAAAGCATAACGAGCAACACTTCCTTGACATGTTGTTAACTACAACATTTAGTTCACAGCCATATTTGTGAAAAATCTGCAATAAATGAATATTGTTTTCTATACCGTTTCTTTTAAAGAGCATCCACTGTCACTACTTTTCACGAGCAACAACTACACTCAAAATGTACCTATCTGCCAGTCTCCAATTTCTTAAAAAAAAATAAACTTAGGGTACCCAATTCATTTTTCCAATAAAGAGACAATTTAGCGTGGCCAATCCACCTACCCTGCACATCTTTGGGTTGTGGGGGCGAAACCCACGCAAACATGGGGAGAATGTGCAAACTCCACATAGTCAGTGACCCAGAGCCGGAATCGAACCTGGTGAGGCAGCAATGCTAACCACTGTGCTGCCCTCCAATTTCTTAATGGTAACCGAACATTGGGCAGCACGGTAGCAATGTGGTTAGCATAAATGCTTCACAGCTCCAGGGTCCCAGGTTCGGTTCCTGGCTGGGTCACTGTCTGTGCAGAGTCTGCACGTCCTCCCCGTGTGTGCGTGGGTTTCCTCCGGGTGCTCCGGTTTCCTCCCACAGTCCAAAGATGTGCGGGTTAGGTGGAATGGCCATGCTAAATTGCCCGTAGTGTCCTTAAAAGTAAGGTGGGGGGGGGGGGGGGGGGGGGTTGGGTTACGGGTATAGCATGGGTTTGAGTAGGGTGATCATTGTTCGGCACAACATCGAGGGCCGAAGGGCCTGTTCTGTGCTGTACTGTTCTATGTTCTATGCTGATTCTACAGATTGACTGAATTTGATCTGTTTATTAGTATGATTCAGAAAGTCTGTTGAGTTATTAAAGTCATTGTGTTAACCATAAATACATTTCTAATGGATTCACCTAGTCTAACAGTAATCTTTTTGCCATGTTCCCCAAGTAGATAAAAGTTCTAGGTTTCTATGCACCTTACTTACTGCCATATCTAGTTGTGGTGCTATTACCAACATTCATTTCCTTTTGTTTCCCTCAGTTTACAAGTAGTTTCTGATGAAAGAGCAGCTACAAATGAATGGGAATGCAATTTATTAACTATTTTCGGTCACTCTTGTGTACTCAACAGAATCTTAAATCTTACTTATATTTCAGTAACTCATTTTTTAAATGATGAAAACAAGTTCAGGCTGGCAATTATTTAATTGTATTCAAGCTCCAAAGTTTTAGATTTTGTTTTAACTGTTTACAGAATTAGGAGGAGGAAATTTAGGTGAAAGTAATTGCCTTATAGTTTGGAGAAATTGTATCAAACTGGAATAAAACCCTCAGTAAAATTTTATATTGGCCCAAAATAAAGGTGGCAACAGGAACCCAGCATCAATTTAGTAGCTTGTTGCTACAAATTAAAACTAACAGTAAAGATATAACACACAGGGAGATGCACTCTGCAGACCATAAATGTGTGTTATTAGCAAGTTTTTAGAATGACTTGCCAGGATTTCCATGACTACAAGCAATCACTTCTGGGTCACTGGCTGTTACCATAGAAAGCCCAGATACCCAATTAGGTAATGAACTCACAAAACACTTAATGAATCTGTGCAATGTGTATGATGTGTTGCTGCACTATAAGTCACAATTAAAAGGCTGAAATTGGGCCATGGATCCAATAGAGCAAGCATGTTCACACTATAGATTAGTAACCATCTGCTTCCCATTAGTATTACTGATTTTCACCTCTGGAAATGAGATTGGTCTTTTAAAATAATTATTCCACTTCAGAGAACAGGAAAACTATTCACAATAACAATGACTTCTATTGACTAAATTAAAAGGTAAGGCAGGAGTGACTGCCCTTGACATCAAGGCAACATTTGATCAGGCATGGTATCAAGGAGCCCGAGCAAAACTTCAGTCAATGGGAATAAAGGAGGAAACTCTGCACTGATTGGAATCATACCTAGCACAGAGGAAGATGGTTGCGGTTGTTAGAGGTCAATCATCTCAGGTCCAGGACATCACTGCAGGAATTCCTCAGGGTAGTGTCCTCGGCCCAACCATCTTCAGCTGCTTCATCAATTGCCTTCTTTGCACAATGCTCTGGACCATTCATGACTCATCAGATACTGCAGCAGTCGGTGGCCATATGCAGCAAGACCTGAACAACGTTCAGGCTGACAAATGGCAAGTAGCATTTGTGCCACAGACGTGCCAGGCAATAAAAACATAAGAACTAGGAGGTATAGGCAATTCAGCCCCTTGAGCCTGCTCAGCCATTCAACAGGATCATGGCTGATGTCACCTCGTCGCCTTCCTACCTGCACCCCATAACCTTTCACCCGGCTACGAATTAAAAACTTACCTATCGCTTCCTTAAGTTTGTTTAGTGTTCTGGTATCCGCTGCACTCCAAGGCAGAGAATTCCACAGATTGACGATTCTTTGAGTGAAGTAATTCTTCATCATATCCGTTTTAAATCTTCCACCCCTTAGCCTAAAACTATGCCCCCTCGTTCTAGACTGTCCAACAAGGGGAAACATCCGTTCTACCTCTACCCTGTCAATCCCTTTCAACCTCAATTATATATCCTCTCATTCTTCTAAGCTCCAGAGGGAATAGGCCTAAACTGCTCCCTCTCTCTTCACAAGACAAATCCTTCATCCCTGGAATCAATCTAGTGAACCTTCTCTGAACCTCCTTGAATGCATTTATGTCTATTCTCAAGTAAGAATTGTGCGGAGTACTGCCGATGCGGTCTTACCAATGTCCTTTATAGATACAACAGCACTTCCCTACTTCTATACTCTATTCCATTCACAATGAATGCCAAAATTCTATTTGTCTTCCCTATTACCTGCTGCAATCGAATACTAACTTTCTGCAATTCATGCACAGGAACACCCAGATCCCTCTGCACAAAGCATTTTGAAGTTTCTACCACCGGCCAAAATGGATAACTTCCCACTTATCCACATCAAATTCCATCTGCCAAATCTAGCCCATTCATCTATCCACATCCATTTGTAAATTTCTAATTTCCTCCTGCAGCTTGCTTTCTCACCTATTTTAGTGTCCTCTGCAAATTGTCTACTATGTACGTACTGTGTATGTTCCCTCGGCTGCAGAAAAATACGCTTCACTGTACTTCAGTACATGTGACAATAAATCATATCAATCGACCAATCAATGTCTGAAGTACATTCTATATCTGCATCCAAATCATTAATATAGATTGTAAATGGTTAGGGCCCCAGAGGACCAAACCTTTTGGCACACCACTATTTACATTTTGCCGACCAGATTTTTATCCCTACTCACTGCCTTCTGTTAGTTAGCCAGTCTTGTATCCAAGCTAATATATTACCCCCAACCCTGTGGAATCTAACCTTGTGTATTAACCTTTTGTGCAGCACCTGATCAAATGCCTTCTGGAAGTCCAGATACACTACATCTGCAGGACTCCCATTATCCACTTTGCTTGTTACATCGTCAAAGAGTCCCAGCAAATTAGACAGATTTATCCTTCATGAAAAAGGGCCCAATGGTTAGCACTGCTGCATCACAGCACAAGGGACCTAGATTTGATTGTAGCCTTGGGTGACTCTGTGGAGTTTACATGTTCTCCCAGTGACTGTTTGTGTTTCCTCCAAGTGCTCTGGTTTCCACCCACAGTCCAAAGATGTGCAGGTTAGGTGAGGTTACAGGGAGTGGGCCTAGTAGGATGCTCTTTTGGAGGGTTGGTGCAGACTCGATGGGCTGAATGGCCTCCTTCTGCACTGTAGAGATTCTATGGAAAACCATGCTGACACTGATGGATTGTGTTCTGATTTTTCTGATGTCCCGTTATAGATTCCAACAATTTCCCAAGACTGATGTTAAATTAACTGATCTATAGGGAATGATCTGGAAAAATTTCCAAGTGTTGTAGCCAGCGGGAATTGCCGTGAGTTTCCCGCCACTCGGCCCAGCGAAACTGGCACTGCAATTCAACGTTAATTGGTCCACTGACCGAGGCCTCACGGGCTTCTTGCCCAGAATGCCAGCTCGCCAGCCCCCCGCTAACAACGTTGAGCAGCACTTTGCTGCACTTGTTCAGCCAACCCCAGCCAGCACGCAATGATGGCGCCAAGGGGACCAGCCCCAAGATTCAGCGATGCTGACTTGGGGAGGCTCCTGGAGGCCAGGAGGGATGTCCTGTTCCCTGGGCGTCTCGGAGGGTGAGCCACAAGGCAGCCAGTGCTGCCTGGGATGAGGTGGTGGCAGCAGTCAGTTTGGGCAGTGTGACCAGGAGGACTGGCCTCCACTGTCGGAACTGGCCAGCTCTATTTATGCAGGGAGTCTGCTAATGATTTCTCCGCCCCCCCCATTGGGGAAGCTCATACTCCCACAGGATTGTGGGATTGTCATTAGTCCCCAGCCAATGGTAAGCAGGCAGGTATAACACCACCATTGCCCCAACCCTCCCTCCATCCCCCACCCTCTAAAGCACTCCCTCCACCCCATCTCTCCCTTCACATTCTTTCTTCCCCCCCACCCCACAACGGTGAACCATGCATGTAGCTAACAATGTCCTCTCTGTATCTCCTGAGGAAAAGTTGTCCCATAATCGGCAGGAGAGGGCCCAGACTGGCGGTGGGGTGCCGGACTTGAGAATCCTCACCTCCTTCGAGAAGCGGGCCCTGGAGGTGACTAGTGTGGCAGAGGACAGGGCGATCACCAGCGCGGAGACTGGCGGACACCACAGAGGTGAGGGAC
This sequence comes from Scyliorhinus canicula, assembly GCF_902713615.1. Taxonomy (NCBI): domain Eukaryota; kingdom Metazoa; phylum Chordata; class Chondrichthyes; order Carcharhiniformes; family Scyliorhinidae; genus Scyliorhinus; species Scyliorhinus canicula. Next base: position 30,230,039 of record NC_052154.1, on the reverse strand, counting down.
CACCAGCCTCCACCCGGAGGACCTGTGAGAGTAGTGACTGACCCATCCCTCCCACTGACCACATGCCCATTCTCCCTCAGGTCCAGCAGCCGACGGCGCCTGCCCATCCAGGGCAGTACCCTCTCCTGACTCTGAGGGGAACACCTCGGAGGGGAGCTCAGAAGATGCAACTGTTACAGTCGCGGCACAGCTGCAGCTGTCATCCCCATGCTCCACCAGTGCAGATACATGCACCTCCGTGGGACATGTTAGTGGTCAGGCATCTGGGGCACAATCTGGTGAGCACTGTACTCCTGATGATGATGTACATCTGGTTGAGGCAGGAAGCACCAGGCGAGACAGCAGTTGGAGGTCTGCTGGATCCCTGGACCCAACTGGGTCCCAGCTTGATGCGGAGCCTCTGGAACAGGGTTACCCGGAGCTGATGGAGATGTTAGGGAACAGCCGAGGCATTCAGAGGGAGATGTGTCACTCCAGCAGATATTTTGCCGCTTGGAGGAGTTCCAGAGGCTAAGGGCACAGGAGATGGCACCGGCAATGAGTGGCACCGAGGCCAAAATTGCTAGGGTGGCGAGCGCAGTGGAGAGCTTGGTGCACGACAATGGCACCATGAGTGAGGGCGTCGTGCAGCTGGTGACCGTCATAGGGGAGGGTCTCAGTAGTATATCTGCCTCGCTGGGGCTTGTCACCCTGTACCAGGTCGACCTTGATGAGATTCTGCGGGACATGTCCCACTCTCAGATGGGCATGACTGAGGCGTTGCAGAGCTTGTCCCAGTTGCAGGTGGGCATTGCCGAGGCGCTGCAGAGCATGGTCCAGTCACTGAGGAGCATCACCGAGGATGTCAACATGATGGCGTGGACCACGGGGAACCGCCAGGGCTGGAAGAGCTAGATGTTACAGGGGCAACTGGGGCTCGAACCAGCTACCCCTCCATCCCAAGGTGAGCCCCAGGGGCCTATGGGCACCAACTGGGAGGAGGGGGTGCTGGGTGCCAACCAAGACCCGTCCCTTGGGGTGGCGTTGGTGGCCATGAGCTCTCCTGAATTCCACACCTCTGATGAGGCCACGTCACGGGGTCAGCACACCGGACAGGGCAGCACGGCTGTGCATGTGCTGTCAACAAGTGATCCGGAGCCCTCCGGCCCCAGGGGACACCTGCCATGGGCATCAAGGGCAATGGGACGAGATAAGAAGCTGGCTGCCTTCACCTCAGATGTGCATCATAGGGAAACACCAAGATGTAGTGTTAGAGCTAGGAGGGCCAGGCATGTTGAGGAGTACTGAGGGCAGGGGAGATTGGGAAACGGCACTATCGGGAGTGGGGTATTGTACAGCACATTAAACAACTTTGTGCACAACCATTATGATGCCTCTGTCACTTTCTTTCGGAATGTGGGCAGACCCCTGGACCCTTTGCCCATCTCTCCAGCCCTCCCACCCCCCACCCCGTACCACTCACCCAGCCTCCAGCCGTGGACATGTCCCCGGAGCTATGTCTCATCCCCTGGGTGTTCGGGTGTTCAGGCACAGTGTCCAGGCATCAAGGTGTGATTGGGATGCTAGGTAATGAATCCATATGCTACATGGCCCGGCCACCCACGGGAATGGACTTGAGTTGTGTCAAGTGCTCACTTACCCACGATTGCCAATTCCCGATTAGTAATAGTCTTCAGCCGTGCAGCCTTGGTCCTCAGCAGTTGGTGGGGGTTATGGGTGATCAGTGGGGCAGATGAGCAGGGACAAGTGTTGCCTCTGAAATGGGGTTGGGATCCAGGGGTTGGCATGGCAATTCCCCCCCGCCCCCCATGCCTCCCCCCTCAACCTGCCATGGCGGCCGACACCTGCAGAGGGTCCCCCATCCCCCACCGAGCACTGGAGCAGCAAGCCCAGCACCCCAAGGCTCTTTGCCTGTCAGCAATGATGGCTACTCACCTCCTTGGCTCGACACAGAAACCCTTCTGTCAGTTTTTCAAAGGGAGTACTAATTGGCACAAGCATGACCACTTGCTGGGGTGGCCGCTGAATGATGGGATACCATTGGATAAAGGGTGGGTCTCGTTAATTGTATGGGGCTTAAGTAATGATAATTGTTTTCTCGCCTCGCTACGGCGAGATTCCAATTTCGCATATGGGAACGGGCCAGTTGCATCGCAAACTGTTTGGCGCCTGGCCCGGTTCCCGTTTTTGGCCTTTGAAATTCAAATTCAGTTCAAGGGCAATGATCACTCTTTCCTAAAAGATCCTTTACTAGAAGATCAAGATGGCTGGTTTAGCACAGTGGGTGAACAGCTGGCTTGTAAAGCAGAACAAAGCCTGCATCATGGATTCAGTTCCCGTACTAGCCTCCCTGAACAGGTGCCCGAATGTGGCGACCAGGGATTTTTCACAGTAACTTCATTGAAGCCTACTTGCGACAATAAGCGATTTTCATTTCATGAATTAATCGCAGCTCATTACACAATACCAAATCCAAAATAGCCTGACCATCTCCAAAAGAGAGAATCCAACTATCTCATGGCATTTAATGGCATTACCATCACTGAATCCCCTCCATCAACATTTAACCAATGACCAGAAAATGAACTAGACTAACGTATAAATATTGTGGCTACAAGGACAGGTCAGAGGCTGGCAATCTGCAAAGCATAACTCCTGATTCCTCAAAGCCAGTCCACCATCTACAAGGCACAAGTCAGGGATGTGATGGAATACTGCCTATTTTGAACACAGCTCCATTAACACAAGAAGCTGAACAATATCCAGGACAAAGCAGCCCTCTTGATTGACACCCCATCCACCACCTTCAATATCCATTTCCTCTGCACCCTTGCACAGTGGCAGTAGTGAGAATAAAATGCATCACCGCAACTCACCAAGGCTCCTTTAACAGCACTTTCTAAACCATTGACCTCTATCACCTTGAAGGACAAGAGCAATGGATGCATAGAAACAGTACCACCTGCAGGTTTCTCTCCAAGCCACACACCACCCTGATCTGGAACTATATCATTGTTCCTTCAGTTGCTGGGTCAAAATCTTGGAACTTCCTTCCTGACAGTGCTGTAGGTATTCCGACACCACATGGACTACAGCTATTCAAGGCAGCAGCTCAAAGAAGGCAGTTCACCACCACCATCTCAAGGACAATTAGTGATGGACAATAAATGCTGGCCTAATCATCGATGCCCACAACCCATGCAGCAGAAAAAAATGAATTATCTAAAGCTGTTCATTTCATCCTAGCTTCTAATATATGCATTTTCTCCTTCCTATTGAATTTTCTTTAGACAACAGATTATGATGTCTTTTGGAATCCACCCAAACTTCTTCACACCCAATGTTAATTATAATATTGGTAAATATTTTACACTCTGAAAATTCCCAAATTGCAATGAGTATTAATTTGGTTGTGCAAGGACAGCAGAGGCAGGATTTTGGGTACCCTCTGTGGTTGGGAACTGAGCAGCAGGAGGTTAAAAAGTCCTGCCAATTGGCACGTCCAGGTGATTACTGTGGATGTGAGATGGGTGACAGGGCTACTGGCCCACATGCAGAATGTGGCTGACAGGTCATTAAATTGGCCTCAATAAATTCCTAAAGGAGGCAGACTGGGACTTTCCAGTTGGTCTTCAGGTCCCTGCAGATGGTGGGGCCTGTTTAGGTGGCAGGAGGTGGTTTCCTGGTGGTAGACCAGGGAGTCAGCACTCCATTTATCGGCGTTAGAGGGCCTTACTACTTGCCTGGATGCAGAAGGGTTCCCCTCTCCTGTGGTGGCCTAGCTGCAAGATTCAATTTTTAATAGAAATTTTAAAGAGGTGAACGGAAAACGAAAGCAGTTTTTAAGGGATTTATATTTGTTTTGGTCAACTTTAGAAATACGATATAGTGCTGCCCTCGCAGGGGACGATGGACAGAGTGCTTTCGGGGGTGTGGGTAGGAGAGGGGAAGGTGTCTGACATCTATAAGGTAATGCAGGAGGTGGAGGAGTCGTCAGTGGAGGAGCTGAAGGCTAAATGGGAGGAGGAACTCGGGGAGCAGATAGAGGACGGGACTTGGGCGGAGGCCTTGGAGAGAGTCAACTCTTCCTCCTCATGTGCGAGGCTGAGTCTCATCCAATTCAAGGTGCTGCACCGGGCCCACATGTCCGGGACTAGGATGAGTAGGTTCTTCGGGGGTGAGGACAGGTGCACCAGATGTTCGGGGAGTCCTGCGAACCACGCCCATATGTTCTGGGCATGCCCAGCACTGGAAGAATTCTGGAAGGGGGTGGCGGGGACGGTGTCGAGGGTGGTTGGATCCAGGGTCAAACCAGGGTGGGGACTCGCGATTTTTGGAGTTGCGGTAGAGCCGGGAGTGCAGGAGGCGAAAGAGGCCGGTGTCCTGGCCTTTGCGTCCCTAGTAGCCCGTCGAAGGATTCTGTTACAATGGAAGGATGCAAGGCCCTCAAGCGTGGAGACCTGGATCAGTGACATGGCGGGATTTATAAAATTGGAAAAGGTCAAATTTGCCCTGAGAGGATCAATACAAGGGTTCTATAAACGATGGCAGCCTTTTCTGGACTTCCTGGCTCAAGAGATAGGCAACTGGGTCAATAGCAGCAGCAGCAACCCGGGGGGGGGGGGGGGGGGGGGTGCATTATTGTAGTGTTTATTCTGTAACTTTATAGTGTGTTAATTTGCGTTGTTGTTAAAATGCTGGGTTGTTCATGGGGATGGGGCGAATGTATATGATTGTTAATATTATTGTTATTTTCGGTATTTTACAAAGGTGCGTCAATGTTGTATAAAATCAAAATTTCTCAATAAAAATTATTTAAAAAAAAAATACGATATAGCTTTAAGTGGGTTTAACTTAATGTTTCTGTGCCTGGAAGGGTAAGACCTATGGTTTGATTCATGCAAAGGTGTTTGTATATGTGGGGGTTAGTTTCAATTTCAACTGCGATTCTATTGTGCTTAGAGAGGGCCATGGCATGAGGAGTAAATAAATTAGCAGAGGTTGCTTAGCAACTGGGGCCCTGTGAGCATTGACGTTTAGTTTTGTCTTGATATATTGCAGTTGAAGAAGGACATTCGAGAGTATCTCTCAACTCTGCCAGATCAAAGACTTGATAGGACGGGAGCTGCAAAGTGGTAGGCTTCCCGAAGAACCAGTTACAGTCCAGATAACCAGGAAATTGGGACAGAAAGAATATCTGAAGACAACTGAAGTTAAGAGAACAGAGATCAAGGTATTGTTCAGAAGAATTCAAGGAAGAGTAAATAAAGTGTTCTGAATTAGGGTCAATTTCAGATTCAAAAGGGGAAAGCAGACTTCAGAGGTAAATCAAATGTTTGATGCCATGTTAATAAAGTCTGGGAATAGAGTGTTAAAGCAATTGTGAACAATTTATACAGCAGTCAAGGCAAAAATCCTAAAAGGGTGGTGTAAAACCTGGATACTGGAATAGCTGTTAAAAGTGGAACAAAAGCATGGTTTAAAAACCTGAATGGATTTTGGAATGCAGACTGTGAACTTAAGCATTATTGTGAAAGAAGGTTTGAAAGCGTGATTTTGGGAAACTCTCGTGACATTCATCTGGTGGGATTTGGAGGAGAAACCCACAGACGCTAACTTAGGTTCCGAGCAGAGTGTGTGTATTTGACTACAGCCAATCTTGATTGTAGCTGAAGCTGTACTTTGTCTTCTGTGTTAATCTTAACATCTGGTATGTATTTGTTAAGTAAAGGAGAATTGTATAATGATCCAGTTTGTATGTTTAAATGTTTTTTTCTTGATGTTAAAAAACTAATTAGCGGTCCTATGACTCTTCCTCCACGTTTTCTAAAAATGTAAAGTTAGTCTTTTGAGTCAGGTTCCATTCTGGGATCTTCCCGTCCAATTATAACACCAACTGGGATCATAATAAAGGTTCCATTTTGAAGCACCCTATTCCTTACTTACCTTTGCAAGTTGTGGTGGTTGGAAGTCCATCACCTCAGCTCCAGCACATCACTGCAGGAATTCTCAGGGTAGTGAGGCCCAATCATCTTCAGCTGCTTCATCAATGGCATTTCTTTCAATGCAAGGTCAGAAGTGGAAATGTTTGCAATGACTGCAAAATGTTCAGCACCATTTGAAGATACTGAAGCAGTCCATGTCCAAATGCAGCAAAACTGTGACCATATCCAGGCTCGGGCTGACAAGTGACAAGTTACATTTGCACCAGAGCGCCACGCAAGTGTCATGCAATGACCATCTCCTACAAGAGAGGATCTAACCATGGCCCCTGGACAGTCAATGGCATTACCATTGCTGAATTCTCTACAATCAACTTCCTGGGGGTGACCATGATCAGAAACTGAACTGGACTAACCACGTTAATATTGTGGCTACAGGGCAGGTCAAAGGCTAAGAATCCTATGGTAACTCACCTCCTAACCCCCAAAGCCTTTCCACCATCTACAAGCACAAGTCAGGAGTGAAATGGAATATTATCCACTTGCCTGGATGAGTGCAGCTCCAACAACAAGAAGCTCAACACCATCCAGGACAAAGTAGCCCACTTGATTGCTCCCCTTTCCACGTTCAAACACTCCACCACCAATGAAAGTGGCAGCCGTGTGTACTGTCTACAAGATGCATTGCAGTAACTCACCAAGGTTCCTTAAACAGCACTTTCCAAACTCACGACTACTAAAATCTAGAAGGACAAGAGCAGAAGATACATGGGACCCCAAGTCATTCATCACCCTGACTTGAAAGTATTTCACTGTTCCCTCACGGTCACTGGGGCAAAATCCTGGAATTCCCTCCCTAACAGCACAGTGGGTGTATCTACACCAAAAGGACTGCCGTGGTTCAAGAAGGCAACTCACCACTATCTTCTGAAGGGCAACTAGGGATGGGCAATAAATGCTGACCTAACCAATGATGCCCAGATCCTGAAAATTAATTAAAAAGTAAAAATTATTTTTGCCACCATTGATCATCCTGCCAATGAGACCTTTCCCCTTAAGCACAGATAAGATATATAGAAATCAATGATAGGAAGCATCTAGATATCACTCAAGACCGATATTCAAATTCTAGTTATCTAATTGGAGTCTCACAATTTCACCTCTGAAACTGTAATGAGATAGCTTGAGCTAGATTTTGGAAGTGTATGCAAATGAGATGCAGTGCCTTTACCTGGTGTCCAATGAGCAATGATGACTGGAATTTCAAGTAGTATAGTTATCAAAGACAAAGATTAAGGTTTACTCTTTTCAGTTTAAATTGTGATATCATCTGGCAGAACTGGTAGTTAGGACCAAGGCTTAACTGCTCATATAAATGGAGATGCTCTACAGTGCTTAAGATTTTTTGTAAACTTGAGTTCCCTAGGTAAAATGGGAATCGCTCATTTAGTTTGGTTTAATTGTATTTTTACGGAAAATTGTTTTTCTGTTTGTGGATAAAGTAAAAACAACTTTCAAATATCTTAAGTGATTTATTGTGGAATTAGTAAACATTAACATTTACTGTTGAAGAGCTGGAGAAAATGCTGACCACCCGAGATTTCATGTTGGGATGTTCAATTTTTGCCTAATATGCATTTCTAAGTGACATTTATAAATCTAATGTAGCAGGATTTACATCTGCACATGGATAAAAACCCAGAGACTTAAAGTTCAACTTTTTATTTATCTAGTTAGCAATTTACAGAAATATAATTGCCAGAGTATACAAATATCCCAACAAAAGCAAAATACAGTTCTAATTCAACAGTTAAACACCAATGCAAATAATGTCTCCCAAATCACCCACGTCAGTGCTGTTAGTAACTACTACTGAAGCATATCAGTTACATTTTGGTGCATCTCAGTAGAAAATTTTCACATCACAGTAGACATTTCAAAAGGAGGTTCAGTGGTTCAGTTTGTACCATGTAACCAGTTGTTTCAATCATAAAGCAATTGAATTAATGAAACAAAGTCATACGCAGTTTAGAATTTAAAAAATAACTTTTCAGCAATTTGCCTCTGGATGAGTGAGGGCAATGTTAGTTTTGATCAACAGTGACATTGCTTGAAAGGTGTCAGCTTTCAGTGCACTGACAAGGACCAGGAGGCCAAATACATCTTCAGCCTCTGCCAAAGATAATCTGTAGTCACCCATAAAGTGATACTGAAATATGATCTTAGATGGAAACTATGTTACTGTGTCACTCATTAGCCGTAATTCAAACACATATCTGGCAATACACAGCTCGTCTGTCACCACTTGCAAAGAGTAAAAGCAGATTAACATCCCCGATCCTAACCTTTCTTAAAGGTGGGAAATTCCTCTCTGTTCAGTTCTGCATTCAACAATTTAACCTCGATCTGGAACATGTTGTCTGGTAAAGCGGGTTGGTAAAATGATACCAGATGCAAATGTCAGCCAAGGCTGCATGGGATTCCAGCCATAGTTTTCAAGTATTGTCTAATGTTATGCTTTTAAAATGTAGAATAAGTATTTATATTTCTTTTGGTCAGAAATGTTACATTTCAGGTTTAACATGTCTGAGGTACAAACTGTTCAGAAATGATAGGGAAAGTAAAAAAAGAGTAGGGGTGGCAGTACTAATCAGGGAAGATATTGGAATGCTGGAAAGAGAGGAGCCCTTGAGGGAGAAAGGACAGAATCCATTTGATTAGAGTTGAGAAGCAAGAAAAGTATGATAAATCCACAACTAGTGGTATTCTATAGGCCTCCAAATAAAGAGAGATAGAGGAACAAATTCGGAAGGAAATCGTAAAGATAGGCAAACAATATAGAGTGGTAATATTGGCCTTGAATGAATCCAATAAGGGTGAACTAATGTCAGGACTTCTTGGATAATGAGGGAAATAGATAATACGATTAAATGAAAAAAGGATACATGATGCATACCTGGTGAATTCTTCAAGCAAGAACCAGACCAGATTAAATAAATTGAGGGAAGACGTGAAGAAGAAAATAAGACTGGCAAGAAAAAAAAATAGAATAGCAGTTAACAACCATGTAAATAGATTATCGGGTAGTGGTGCTAGTTCTTTTCAGCCATGATCGAATAACGGAGAAGACTCGATGGGCCAAATGGTCTAATTCTGCTCCTATATTTTATGAATTAATTAAAAAAGGGGGTGATACATGCTTAGAAGCTCAGGGCAAGGCTGGAATATATATAGCATTTTGTATCGGTGTTTCCTAAAGAAGAGGCGGACAAAATATCAGGAGTGGAGATTGTAGAGGAAATGGATGGGATGAAAATTGATACAGGAGGACCTGGAAAGGCTGGCTATGAATGGAGTAGATAAGCCACCTGGTCCAGATGACTTGCCTATTAGGTTGCTGAAGGAATTGGGGGTGGCCTAAAGTCTTGCCATAATCTTCCAATCTTTGGTTGATACAGGAAAGATACCAGAGGTTTGGAGAGCGGCAAAAAGCTTATTCAAGAGTGTTACGACATTCTTAGTAACTACATGCTGGTCAGTTTAAAATTGGTTGTGGTATGGTTTTTGAAACAATCGGGGGTGGGAGGGAAATCGACAGGCACTTAAGAGCGGCATGAGCCAATTAAGAGCCAAGCATGGATTTGCAAAAGGCAGATCGTATTTGTCTAATCTAATTGAAGTTTTGATGAAGAAAGAAAATGCAATGGGTATATGTTTTTTAAGGAACACTACTCAATAAAATTGAGGCTTATGGAAAAGGACCGTGTCTTAGCTTGAATTAAAAAAGTGTCTTCAGGACTTCCGGTGGCGCCCTCGAGGAAGCAGGTCGCAGGTCGGATAGCTTCCGCCCGCGATGGGCAAATGGACCTTTTTCAACTGACTTTTTCTGGACTTGCCGACCTGAATCGGTGGAGGAGACGATAGGGAAGAGGTTTCCCCCTGGGGTATGGACAGCTGGACCAGAAGTGGTCAAGCGGAGCGGCAAGGATCAAAGCGGGAGCAGCGGGGACCCCAGACCGGGCGTCGAAGCATGGCGGATGGCAGGGACCAGAGGCTCACTGGTCAAGGGAGCAACAGATGGAGTTCTTCAGGAATTGCTTCGCCGAACTGAGGAGGGACACGCTGGACCCGATGAGAGCAGTAATGGACCGAATGGTCGAGACACAGGTGGTCCAAGAGAAGGCGCTCAGGGAGGTCGAGGTGAAGCTCTCCAGCCAGGCGGACACGGTAACAGAGCGGGAGCACGAGGTGGAGGAGCTGAATGCCCGCCAAGAAGGATGCAGGAGCACCTTGAAGAGCTGGGGAACAGAGCGAGGAGGCAGAATTTGAGGATTGTTGGCCTCCCCAAGGACTGCGAGGGGTCGGATGTGGGTGCATACGTGACGGGTATGCTCGAGGCGCTGATGGGACCGGAGGCCTTCCCTCGACCCCTGGAGTTGGATGGGGCGCTTAGAGCCCCCGCAAGGAAGCCCAGGACAGGCGACCGACTGAGGACCTTGGTGGTCCGCTTTCACCGGCTTGCTGACAAGGAACTTGTGCTGTGATGGGCCAAGGTGGAGAGGAGCAGCAGATGGGAGAACTGCGAGGTGCGCATTTATGAGGACTTGGGAATGGAGCTGGCCAAGAGCCGTGCAGGATTCATCAAGGTAAAGGCAGCCCTCTATAAAAAGGTGAGGTTTGGAATACTGTATCCTGCGAAGCTTTGGGTTACGTTTGAGGAACTCCACTCCTACTTTGAGACACCAGAACAAGTTTGGACTTCCATTAAAGATAAGAAACTGGACCCACTTTAGGTATTTGGGGGTGCAGGTTGCCTGGGAGTGGGGAAGGCTTCGCAGATACAACATCACTAGTTTGGTGGGGAGAGTGAAGGCCGATCTGGCAAGGTGGGATGGTCTCCCTCTGTCACTGGCGGGTCGGGTACAGGCGGTTAAAATTAATGTGTTGCTGTGATTTGTTTACTTTTCAATGCCTACCGATTTTCCTGCCAAAGTCTTTTTTCAGGGAATTTGAGGGAAGGATTACCTCGTTCACATGGGGAGGGACGGTGGCCAGAGTGAGGAAGGTGCTGCTACAGAGGAGAAGACAGGCAGGGGGTTCGGGTCTCCCGAACCTGATGTACTGGGCGGCAAATGTGGAGAAAGTGCGGAACTGGGTCAGAGGGGTTGATTCCCAGTGGGTCAGGATGGAGGAGAGTTTGTGCAGGGGGCAGCAACGGTCCCGCTCCCGATAGCTCCGGGGTAATACCCAGGGAGTCCGGTAATAATAGCTTCATTGAAAATCTGGAGGCAGTTTCACCAACACTTCGGGTTGGCAGCAGGGTCGAGAGAAATGCCAATTCGGGAGAACCACAGATTTGAGCCAGGGAGGTGGGACGGAAGCTTTCGGAAATGGGAAGAAAAGGGGATTAAGACCCTAAAAGATTTGTTTCTTCGGGGTAGATTTGCAGGATTGAGGGAGCTGGAAGCGAAGTACGGGCTGGAGCAGGGAGAAGTGTTTAGATATATGCAGGTTCGGGACTTTACCAGGAAGGATATACAGAGCTTCCCGGAGGAACAGCCCTCCACGTTGTTGGAGGTGCTGGCAGCAAGGGGACTGGAGAAGGGGACAGTGTCAGTGGCATACGGAGTTATGTTGGAAAAGGATAAGGCACCACTGGAGGGGATCAAAGCAAAGTGGGAGGAAGAGTTGGGAGAGGTTATAGAGGAGGGGGTCTGGTGTGAGGTGCTCCCGAGAGTGAATGCCTCCACCTCGTGTGCGAGGTTGGGGCTGATACAGCTGAAGGTGGTGTACAGGGCACACCTCACGAGGGCGAGGATGAGTCGATTCTTTGAAGGGGTAGAAGATGTGTGTGAACGTTGCGGGGGGGCGCGCTAATCACGTTCATATCTTTTAGTCCTGTCCAAAGCTAGAAGATTACTGGAAGGTGGTGTTTAGGGTAATTTCCAAGGTGGTGCATGTGAAACTGGACCCGGGTCCACGGGAGGCCATATTCGGGGTGTCGGACCAGCCAGGGTTGGAAACGGGTGCGGAGGCAGATATCTTAGCCTTCGCTTCGTTGATCGCCCGAAGGCGGGACCTGCTGGATGGAGAGCGGCCTCTCCACCCTGTGCCCTGGCGTGGCGAGGGGACCTGTTGGAATACTTGACCCTTGAGCAGGTTAAGTTCGAACTGAGGGGAAGCTCGGAGGGGTTCTACAAGTCATGGGCAGTATTTATTATGCACTTTCAAGAACTGGATAACGTCAAACATTAGTTGAGGGGGGATGGGTGGGTGGCTATGTATGTTAAAGATGGCTATGGGTAATCCCCGATTCCTTTTTTTTGTCATTTGTTTATGTTAACATGCAGGCTGATGTCTGGGCATGGTGGGAGGATGGGATCGTTGTTATTGTTATGAGGTTTGAGATATTTGTTGTTGGTTATTGTTTGTTGTTGGTGGGTGTAAAATCGGGAGAAAAATTGTGAAAAAGGAGAATAAAAATATTTCACAAAAAAAAGAAACTGGATTTGAACTAACGGGCACTTAATTCTTTCAGTGCTGTACAGTGGCGCCGGTCTGTTAACCTAATTTGCTCTGACTAGGTGCGGACTTTTATTAAAAGCTGGACTTGAACTAAAGGACTCTGGGCTCTCAGGGCTTTTGTGTGGCGGCGGTTTGTTAAATTATCCTGTACTGTAATGTTTTATCCAAGATTGTTTTCAGCCTGGACAGAGAGCGGGGGCTGGAGGGTGCACTGTTTAGGGTGTTTTGAGGGGATTGTAACAAGGGGGGGGGGGGGGGGGGGGAAAGAGAGAGAGAGAGAGGGGCCCTGCACTTGGTACCTTTTGGCAGGAGATCGGGGCCTCTGATAGGGTGATGGGCTAGGGGCTGGTTAAGGGACTTGAAAGGGCACGGTGAGATACAATCAGGTTAATGGGTCCTTGGGTGTGTGGGGGAGGGCCTGAGTGCTCGGGCGGGAGACAGACAGGCGCCAAGGGCAGGGGCCAGTATAGCTAGCGTAGGTCGGGGCACCAGGGAGAGTAGGAGGGGCGGGCTAGGGCCAAGCGCAGGGCTGACCTGGCAGGTCAGACCTCGGGGGGGCAGGGGAGCAGCTGAGTAGTAGAGCAGATGAGACTTAAGTGGGCAAAGGGGGGTGACCATGGATCCCCCAGGAGAGAAAGTCACTCAGGGAGCAGCGCAGGAAACAGACGGCAGCAGCACCCGAGGGGGGGGGAGGAGGGTTAGAGCCACGTTAGTTTAGTTAAACAGGTGTGGCATGGGCAAACAGAGGTGACAGGGGAAGTGCCTTATTAACATGTTTATTCTTTCCCACTGTTCTTTTTCATTATGTTAAGGCTCTTTTCATAGGGCCTTTTTTCTCTCTGTAAATTTGTTTTAAAGAAAAAAAAAGTGTCTTCAGAATAGGAGCAGCAAGTTGTGGTAAATGTTTTTTTTTTCAAAGTCAGGGACCAGTGCTTTGTTCATATAAAGAAGTTGCATATTGGAATACCAAATTATATTTCAAAATTTGCCAATTATACCGAATTTGGAAGGGGAGGAAATGATAGAGGATAATCGCGGATCCTGGTTTGCTCCCGGCCCCAGGTCACTCTCCATGTGGAGTTTGCGCATTCTCCCTGTGTCTGCCTGGGTCTCACCCCCACAACCAAATAGATGTGCAGGGTAGGTGGATTGGCCACACTAAATTGATCCTTAATTAGAAATAACAAAATTCGGTACTCTAAATTCAATAAAAAAATTGCAACAAAGCTGGAAAAAAGGGCAGACAAATGGCGGATGGAACTTAAAAGTACGAGTATTTTGGCAGAAAGAATAGAGAGAGGTATTATAGACTTAAGTCATCTTTATTGTCACAAGTAGGCTCATGTTAACACTGCAATGAAGTTACTGTGAAAAGCCCCTAGTCATCACATTCCGGCGCCTGTTCAGGCACACAGAGGGAGAATGCAGAATGTCCAAATTACCTAACAGCACACCTTTCGGGACTTGTAGGAGGAAACTGGAGCACCCGGAGGAAACCCACGCAGACACGGGGAGAACGCACAGACTCCACACAGACAGTGACCGAAGCCGGGAATCGAACCTGGGACCCAGGAGCTGTGAAGCAACAGTGCTAACCACTGTGCTAATGGCACACAGAATGTGCATGCTCAGAGGGACTTGTGGGTTCATGTGCACAGATCTTTTAAATCAGCATATTGAGAGATTAATCTACAAAGCATATGGGATTTTAAGCTCCAAAACTATTGTGTACAAAAGCAGAGAAGTTATGCTGAGCATTTCTTTTTGTAAATTTAGAGTATCCAATCTATTTTTTTCCAATTAAGGGGCAATTTAGCGTCGCCAATCCGCCTACCCTGTATATCTTTGGGTTGTGGGGGCAGACACGGGGAGAACGTGCAAACTCCACACAGACAGTGACCCGGGGCCGGGATTGAAACCAGGTCTTCTGTGTCGTGAGGCAGCAAACACCATGCTACCGTGCCGTCCGTGCTGAACATTCATAAACAGGCCCCAACAAGAGTACTATGTCCAGTTCTCGACACCAAACTTTAGGAAGTGTAAAATGGTCCTTGAGAGGATGAAAAGGAGATATACCAGAATAGTTCTAGGATTGAGAGATTTTAGCTAAAAGGGGTCGTTATCTTTGGAGCTAAGAATATTTAACGGCAATTTAATAGAAGTTAAGATTGTGACAGGTTTAGATAAAATAGACAAAGAAAATCTGTTTTCATGAGCTAATTGTGCAGAAATAGGTTTTCAGCAAGGAGATGCATGGAGGAATGTGAGGATTTTTTTATGTGACAAGTGGTAACTAGTTTCCTACAAGGAGGGTAGAAGCAGAGACAATAATTGATTTCAAATGGAATTTGGATGGGCATTTGGGGAAAATAAATTTACAAGGGCACAAGGAAATAGGTGATTGGTCTACAGAGAGTCAGCATCGTCTTGATGGACTCGACGGCTTCTTTCTGTATCATAATGACTCAATGATTGTATTTAAAAAGCACTAATGTTCCCATTAGTAACATACAAATGTATCATAACAGGAGAGTTAGTGTGATTATGTTAATTGTTTTAAACAGCTTAAACTGCCTGTATAAAGACAGACAGGATTAATGATAGTATAAATCAAACTTCCAAAGGTTCTCACAATGATTTATCTGTAACATTTTGTATTAAGTTCACACACCGTTTAAAAATTTAGATGCCTCACTTAAAAATAACAAATTCTTGATTTTAGAGTATTTCCCACAAGTTTTGGTGGCACAAACCGGTTTCCAATTAGGTAACTGCAGATGCAAACCCCAGAGCAGCCTACTTGTCTATCCAAATGATAGAAGTTTAATTTGTTCTGTTTGGAAAAAAATTGCTCCTGTTGCCTAAATGTTCTGATTATAAGTACATTCTAAGCACACAAAATAGTACCTCAGTGGTTATCGATTAAATTAGGTGAGTTTTAACTTACAGAAAACAAAAATACAATCCTAAAAAGAATGGCTAATAAAATAATTTGAATTTTGATACAATTTCCTAATTATTCTGAAGTACATATGTTGACTAACATTTGGACACTGGTTTTTAAATTTAAATACAAACATTACTTTTATAAGTAAAAGCAAACAATACTGGAGCAGGTCTGGCAGCATCTTTGGAGACTGAAACAGAGTTAATGAACGTTTCAAGTTGAATATGAAAGAGTCTGTTTTTCCTCTACAGATACTACCAGACATGCTGCGTGCTTCCAGCACTTCCTGTTTTTATTTCAGATTTCCAGCATTTGCAGTACTTTTGCTTTTATAAACTTCATCCAAATGCAAAACAATTCTAAAACACTTCAACCACAAATAACCACTGAACCAGCCCTTTAAAAATTTGAAATGAAATCAAACATGAATGAGGCATTTCATATACATGTTGCTGTACATATAAAAAAAGTGGGTGTATATTGTCTGTCTTCATTTTGAGACTATTAGTGGGTTGGCAAAGAATATTCTGCCTTGCCAGTGAAAGAATTAGGAAAGCATGAATAAAAAGAGAAAATTTTTTGAAAGATAAAAGTTCAACGAAAATAAACTACTGAATGAGGTCATGGGATATAACTCAGAAGCACGCTCAAGTTAGCTGTGTAGATCAGGATTTCTTGGTTTTTTTTGCTTTGTACATATAAACTACACATTGTATCTTTTTTCATGGTTGTTCATTATACATGGAATTGTGAGAGTATTGGATGCTGCTATGCTCGGTTAACACCAATGATTTACTGATAGCAACACACTATTTGTAAACCACAGTATGAAATCTACTGCACTGCAAGAACATTCCTTAGAACATGAAACAATGTTCTATAAACATCTGGAGAAGTCACAAAAATATACAAATTTAATCTTTACTGTCAAAATCCTTTGTTTAAACATTTGTGCAATCTTTAAAAAAAATGTGCACTAATTTTAGGATAAATAAATGTTATAAAAATTGTAGACTTTCTTTTTTCCTATTACTACTTTTGGATAAAAATCCTGGAAGCAGTGACTAAGCAGACATTCCAACTTGCATTATTCCAACAGTGGTGATGAGATGAAAAAGGTTATTCCCTCAATTATCAATGAATAAAAAGTAATTGCTGCTTACCAATACAATAGGTATTTTGTTTATAAGAAACTGAAGATGAATCAGAAGTGACATATATGTTTATGTTAAATAAATCTTTGCCACCCCCCCCCCCCCCCAACCTGCTTTAACTATTGGCATTTTGTACTATTCTTTTTTCCACTAATCCTTTCTAAATCATACAAAAGTCAAAAATGGCTTGTACTACTTAGGCTGATTTGTATACCAGATTGAATTGTATAAACTACAGTTGATTTTGTGAAATACAGCTTTAATGCATCTCCAAAAATAGTATAATCGATAAAATCAAGAGCTAGGAGGACAAGGAGCCCTGACCAAATATTGAACATTTTGCCACTGAATTCCAATAGTTGTCTATAATTGGGGGATTTTGCCTCATCTCCGCAAAGCCTTTAGATTGATTTGAAATGAAAATGAAATGAAAATCACTTATTGTCACAAGTAGGCTTCAAATGAAGTTACTGTGAAAAGCCCCTAGTCACATTCCGGCACCTGTTTGGGGAGGCTGGTATGGGAATTGAACCATGCTGCTGGCCTGCCTTGGTCTGCTTTCAAAGCCAGCAATTTGGATTGGAGAATAGAAGATGCTGTACAATGTAATTCTCTCAAATTATGTCTGCTCATAGTTTATCACACGACAGGCTCATCCATACACTAAGGTGGAAGCAATAACCTGTAGGAGAAAATTAAAAATGGAAACCTATACACAAATCCTTTTTTTTAAAGAAAGTGTAACTAGTTTAATTGTTACAAGAATTCATGTCAAAATCAATGTAAAATCACAAACAATTCTTGTGCTTCTACACTAAAAACTTTGATTTGCAGAATGGTAGTATTATTTAAAAAAAGTAATTTATCAAAAAAAATAATCAGGAATATGTAAAGCTAAATTTTTCAATTCATACACCAAGTGAAGGCTGATCTCAAAGGAAGCAGATGGTTGTGCCAATTTGTGATCTGCATCTCTATATCATATGTGCGGAATTAGTGAACTTATCATGTGTACTTTTCAACTGAACCATCCTTGCAATCAATTGTGTAAAATCTGAATGTTTTAAAATGAGTTACGGTGTTTTTGAAAAAATAAGATTCGGGCGGCACGGTGGTTAGCACTGCTGCCTCAGCGCCAGGGACTTGGGTTTGATTCCAATCTCGGGTAACGGTGTGGAGTTTGCACATTCTACCTGGTGTCTTGAGTGGGTTTCCTCCGGGTGCTCCAGTTTCCTCCCACATTCCGAAGATGTTAGGTGGATTGGCCATGACAAATTGCCCCTTAGGGTGGGTTATAGGGCAGGGGATTGAGCCTAGGTAGGGTGGCCTATTGAACTGTCGGTGCAGACTCGATGGACCAAATGGCCTCTTTCTGCAATGTCGGGATTCCAAGATTCTATTGTAGGATTCTGCGAGTCAATTAACATGACAGTAGGAAGAAAGCATGGAAATACTTTATAAAGAAAAGTGTGCTAAAATTTCCTAAATCAGCATCTTCCAAAATAAATAGTATGCCAATCTTCAAAATTGAACTGTTTTAGTAACAAAGCTTTATTTAATACAAATGAAAAAATATTTCCATCTGGAAACTATGTTAATACACTTCATCTTGTCATATAAAGATGCCCATCACCCTTCTTAGTCCTAAATAGTACTCATTTAATGTCAAAATTGAATTGGTGTTTTTTTGAGTCCCATGACTAAATAAGTTTACTACTGGCTATTGTACAGAAACATTATTTCAGTTCCTTTCAGCACAGTACAAAATCATCCAGATAAGGTCAGATGAGCAGCTGTGCATATCCTTAATTAGTGACCAGGTCATTTCAAGGCAGAATAGTACCAGTAAGATGACAGGTGACATGGAAAGTGTGTAAACAAAAATTGCATTAGCATAGGCTGCCAGACAACTTGAATGGTAAAATTATTTTGTATCCCATCTTTCCTAACCATTAGTTTTTAATTCAAGACTTATGCAAGTGGAAGCATGTTAGTCAAATTACAATTTGTTCCACAAGTCTGATAATGCTGCTTTAATTAGCAAAAGATGCAGCCAACAGTGAGTATGGATGAATGAAACATACACATTTATATGCAAGAGCTGAGAATAGATTTGGAGGAAGTTGACAGCTCTAACAGAAGTCTTTTAATGTGTAGTTTTGAAGGTTCCAAAAGAAAATAAAGTACCTTACGTTTTGGCCACCTAATTCTTTTAAGAAAAACTCATCAAATAAAACCTAACATTTTGGAATATTAATTTAACAAAATAATAGGAATATACAAGTAATTGGCTCATCTTACCGCTCAATTAAATGGAGTTAAACATGCTCAATGAAAAACAAAATTGCCAATTTGACGTGTACAATAAGAAATGCAAACATGTAATCTGAATTATTATTGCATCTAGGTATCTACAATAATCAAAATGAATTGAATGGGAGATATTGGTAAATAAAAACAAGATTACAGACAATCATAAAGAGGAGTTCTGATCGATGTGAAGTGTTACAATGCACAATAAATTCAGGGTTTTGCTCAGCAATGTAATTCACATTTTTATATTCAGGCTGCTACAATGTGCTCAGCATTATCGAAGACAGCAATGGAATTAAGATGGTACAAGACAAAAATGATAGAATGTGTAAATCGTGAATGCAAAGATGTTCATTTATATAGATTTCAAACACGTATCTTAGATTTCAGTTTTGTCTCATGATAAAACAAATACTGGTATGTTCTAATCCAAACAATAAACAGATTTTCTCATTCAGCATTATCTGGTTATATTGATTCTCATGCAAAAACATTTAAAAAATATATTTAGACCTACTACTTCACAGTATGCCCCATAAATATTTGATTTCCTTTTAAAACGAGTATTTAAAATCAGTCAAAAACGGTAGCAAAAGTGCCATTCTGAACTAATTTCGACAGTCTCACAAAGCCACCACAGAAATACGTGGTAACGTTTATAATTTGATTGTACTCACTTAGTACATATAACAAAATATTATACCATTTCATATATATTTGTGTGTATATACATGTACACATATATATAAAACAATGCAAGCTCCCAAAAAAATGAAACATACATTAGATATAAACCATCCAAATCTGAATAGAAATTCTGTATTTAAAATGACTGACCTAAAAGTCGGTCAGGCAACCGAAGCTCCCTTCATAACAAGTAAAGCCTGTACTACGAAAACATCTTCAATGAAGGGAAGTAGCTGCTTATAATTTTTTGCATTGCTCAAAATATGCACAGTAAGAAAATAGTTTAAATATTTACAGTAAACAGAAAGAATAATTCTATAATTAAATGACTCTTTATAAACATAAATACTTCAAGAAGTACTGTGAACAGTCGATAGAAAAAACATCACTTAAACATTAAGGGGACTTACTGGCCACAATATTAGCTGACAAAGCCCTGGATATTCCATTGTTTACCAAGATTTTGACCAAAAGCTTTATATTTCCAAAGGAAAAAATAGCAGTTTCACAAATATTATCCAGCTCATCCCAGTAGAAATCTAAGAGAGTGCAGCAAAAAAAATGAAAAGCAAGGCTGTTTGTTGGTTAATATTCAGACCTCTCAAGTATTGTCTTACATCCATTTCTGCTTCACACAATGTTTGTCCTTTTATGTACAATGTACCTCACATCCACACTCAATAAAGATAAATTATTGGGAGTAGATCAATAAGCATCCATCCAGTAGTGTTAGGAACTAATAACTGCAAATAATTTCTGCGAAGAGGTCATATCACAGTAGTTACAATTTACAGTATTATTTTATTATTGGGGAGGAGATTTAATGGTTAAGTATCCTCAACAGGACGTTTTGCCACATTCTTCTAGATTGCTGTAGAAGTACCTTGTAACAAGGGAACCTGCCTTGTCACCTGTAACTTAATACTGACTGGCAACATGTTAAGCCAATATTTAATAGTACCAAAATGCAATATTTACATTAGCTCTGCACAATACTTAAGTTGCTATTGCAAGTTTATTTAAAATTAAAAGAGTTTAAAGCTAAGGAATACATCTATAGTTTGAATGCATTAACATTAGAAGGTTAATACTGTATCCAAATCCAATTTTAATTTGTATTTCTAAAAGAAAATGCTAACTGCTGCTATTCTACAACAGCAAGTAACATCTGATATTAGATTTATGGGAGAAAAGTTCCCAATGATCTACAAAATTGCATGTGCCTCTAGGTCAGTCATATTTCTGGGCAATAATCAGATATACATATATAATATACACACAAAGTGCTTTTACCATTTATCATTGCAGGTGTTGCCTTTGGATTCAGAATGTGATCATCTCAGACACAAAATGTATAATTATGCATTTGGCCTCTACCAAGCTATGTTCAGTAACTAAAATCAAGAACCACATCTTGTATATACTGTGTAGAAGTAAAGTTGCATGCAACCCAATTACACTTCAATAAAAAATTCAGAGGAAAAAAGTAACTAAGTGGGCAGAAGTACAACTCCATAAGTAGTATTATTTAACAAGAATATCAAAATACTGGGAATCCCAGTGTCAGAGAAAGAAAAGATACAATTTACAATTTTCTTCAAGAGAAAGAATGGATTGTTAAATCTGAGCCCTGCAGGAGATGCATGTATAAACAGACAGGACTCCCAGCACACAGTCCTTTATAACCTGAATACACCTCATGCTTTTATCCCCATTTTGTCAACTTTCCAGATGAAGGGAATGGTGCTTAAGAAGCTGAAAGATAAGGCACCAACAATTTATATATTTTTAAACTTCATTTCGGGATGTGGGCGTCACAGGCTAGGCCAGCATTTATTGCCCATTCCTAGTTGCCCTTCAGAAGGTGGTGGTGAGCTGCCTTCTTGAACCCATGAAGTCCCTGAGCTGTAGGTACACCCTCAATGCTTTTAGGGAGTTCCAAGATTTTGACCCAGCGACAATAAAAGAATGGCAATAAATTTCCAAGTCAGGATGGTGAGTGACTTGGAGAGAAATCTCAAGGCGGTGATGTTCCCAGGTATCCGATTCTCTTGACCTTCTAGATGGTAGTGGTCGCGGATATGGAAGGTTCTGCCTAAGGAGCCTTGCCGAGATCCTGCAGCGCATCTTGTAGATGGTGCACATGGCTGCCACTGTTCCTCGGTGGTGGAGGGATTAACTATTTGTGGAAGAGGTGCCAGTCAAGCTGACTGCTTTGCCCTGGATGATCTCAAGCGTCCTGAATGTTGGAGCTGCACACATCCAGGCAAGTGGAGAGTATTCCATCACACTCCTGACTTGTGCCTCGTAGATGGTGGACAGGCTTTGGGATCAGGGAGTTACTCGCCACAGGATTCCTAGCCTTTCACCTGCTCTGGTAACTACAGAATTCACATGGCTAGTCCAGTTCAGTTTCTGATTAATGATACCCCCCAGGATGCTGATAGAGGTAATTCAGTGATGGCAATGCCACTCAATGTCAAGGGGCGAAGATTCAATCTTCTCTTGTTGGAGATGGTCTTTGCCTAGCACTAGTCTGGCATGGATGTTACTTGCCACTAGTCAGCCCAATCCTGGATATCGTCACAGTCGCACTGCATTTGGACAAGAACAACTTCAGTATCTGCGAATGGTGCTGAAAATTTATCACTCATTGCAAACATCTCCACTTCTGATATTGCGTTGGAAGAAATGTCATTGATGAAGCAGCTGAAGATGGTTGGGCTTAGGACACTATCCTGAGAATTCCTGCAGTGATGTGCTGGAGCTGGGACGATGGACCTCCAACCACCACAACTATGTTACTTTGAGCCAGGTATGACTCCAACCAGCAGAGATTTTCCCCTACGATTTCCATTGACTCCAGTTTTGCTAGGGCTCCTTGATCCCATACTTGGTCAAATGCGGCAGTCATTCTCATCACACCTCTGGAGCTCAGCTCTTTGTCCATGTTTGAACCAGAGCTGTGATGAGGTGGAACCCAAACTGAGCGTCCGTGAGCAGGTTATTGCTGAATGGCACTGTTGATGACCCCTTCCATCAATTTGCAGATGATCCAGAGTAGACTGATAGGGTGGTAGTTGGCCGGGTTGGATTTGTCCTGTTTCTTGTGTAGAGGACATAGCTGGACAATTTTCTATATTGCTGGGTAGATGCCAGCGTTGTAGCTGTACTGGAACAGCTAGACTTGGTGAGTGACAAATTCTGGTGCATAAGTCTTCAGGTCTGTTGCTGGAATATTGTCAGGATCCACAGCCATTGCAATATCCAGTGCCTTCAGATGTTTCTTGATATCACATGGGGTGAATTAAATTGGCTGAAGACAGACATCTGTGATGCTGGGAACTTCTGGAGTAAGCAGAGATGGATCATCCACTCGGCAGTTCTGGCTGAAGATTATTGCGAATGCTTCAGCCTCATCTTTTGCACTGATGTGCTGGGCTCCTTCATCATTGAGGATGGGGATATTTGTGGAGCCTCCTCCTCCAGTGAGTTGTTTAATTGTCCACCACGATTCACTGCTGGATGTGATAGGACTGCAGCGATCAGATCTGATCCGTTGGTTGTGGAATTGCTTAGCTCTGTCGATTACTTGCTACTTATGCTGTTTGGCATGCAAGTAGTCCTGTGTTATAGCTTAACTAGATTGACACCTCGGTATGCCTGATGTGGCTCCTGGAAAGCCCTCCTGCACTCTTCATTGAACCAGAGTGGATCCCCTGGCTTGCTGATAATGGGAGAATGGGGTATATGCGGGGTCACAAGGTTACAGATTGTGGTTGATACCATTCTGGGAGAGAGGTTTCAAATAAACGAATCGCATCTCTGAATTACGTTATGGTTACTAGAATTGTGAAGGGAGCCCTCCATCACTGCATCCATAATTGTAGATTACACCATTCTAAATTTAGGGAGGACATGGCGGGATATATATTTAAGCTTGGCATCCATAAACAGGAAAGATGGCAAACCCTGCAAGTGAACACGCATAACCATCATGAATTGGATGAATTTGAATTGGTTCTTGGGGCAGATGAACAGGATTAGGGGTTTGCCCTGTCCACACTGAGCTTGGGCTTTGTAACTCTAAAGAAATAAAACAAAATCTGTACTCTCTCATCAGGAGACCCAACAAGTAGGTCTCTATGAGACTGTTTGCTTACATAAACAATGATCTCTCCTAGTCTTTTCAGTCCTGTAAAAGTGAACATAGTCTAATCAGTAACTAGGGTGTCTTGTTAAAAGTTTTAAACTGCGCCTCCAGATTCTTAAATGGCACATCTGGTGGATGGATGGTCCTAAAATTCAGATTAACTAGCAAACAAGTGGAGGAATTTACAGGTCCTTCGGTAATCAAGTGATACTATAGACATACTCAACCGAGCTAACTGATTGCTTAATTGCTGCTGGATAGACTATCCTTTGTTAATGAGTAGAAAGGTCATCTATTTGATTGCTGTTGAGAAGATAACATTATGATGCAGATGAAACAGGCTACAGACAGTGAACACAGGCATAGAGGATCAGGTTTAAAATGAGCAAGCTCAAGGTAAAGAGATCAAAAAATATTTTTTCCTTTTTGGACCATCTATGCAAGGACTTGATTGGAAGTAACACAAGGAGGAGTTAACCAAAATGACCAAATACAGCTAAACCTGACAGAACTCCAGAAACCAGTGTATGAGATATCAATACATATAGCAAAACTGCCATGTCCCTCTCGTGTCAATGAAGCCACTTCTTTCCATCCTCACAGGTGGACTAAGGTGCTGTTCTAATTTTTGCAATAGTCAACTATTCATGGACTTTAGTGAGCTCTGCCCTTTCAAGAGCTGCTCAATTTGAGAGTGGCATTTTCAAATCGGGACAGGCAAAAGTACTCTTCTATTCTTATCCTTACTATGCAAATAGACTTATGAGAAAGTCAACTCAGGATTCATTCCTGAGCTTACAATATACTCCTAAAAATAAGTTCTGTGGGCCTAATGGAGGTTGGGGAGGAGGGGGGGGGGGGGAAGAAATATAGTGAGATTGCTAACATCACATATCCTTTGTGTACATCCACAGTTCATTGGGATTATAGATGTAAACATAAATCAGGTTAGACAAATAATTAAAATCCTTATATCTATTTGCTGAGTGTCTCGGTTATTGCTCAACTGGATTCTACCCCACTTGTATTACCTGGCCTCTGCTACATCTTGCAGCTGTGTTGCCAGGGTGCACCGTCTTTTATTACGCAATGGATTTGTTTGCTCCAGTGGATGATAGAGAAGGAGTATTATTTTGGCTCAAATAACAAATTTTCTAATTTGGAGTCAGTATTTTTAAACTGCTGAGCTAACCTTCAATGAAATGAAAAAAAAATTGCTTATTGTCACAAGTAGGCTTCATTGAAGTTACTGTGAAAAGCCCCTAGTCACCACATTCCGGCTCCTGTTTGGGGAGGCTGGTACAGGAATTGAATCGTGCTGCTGGCCTGCCTTGGTCTGTTTTCAAAGCCAGTGATTTATCCCTGTGCTAAACCAGCCCATGGGTTTACAGACCATCGTAATGGATATTATTTAATTGCAATTATGACAAAGCATTTTAATATACAGAATGTTGATTAATTGTAGATTTGCATACTGTCAGGTGGCTTACCTTGGAGTGAAATGCTAAAAAAATTTAGTTTTTAAAAATTTGCATTTATGCACTCAAAAATGCACTGAAGAAAGAAGTTTCATGAAGTGTAATGATTCATAAATGGAGGACAAGGACTGGCTTGAAAGCTGAAATGGATATAAGCAATATCAATGCTTTAACTTTCCCTTCATAGCACAATCTGCTTTCTCTTCATATGATAGCAGTCTAGTTTCACAAAGTTCGATGTTTCTTCATATCTTCTTAAACTTGCATTATATAAATACTCTAAAGGTGAAAAAGAAATAAATTAATCAATTTCCATGAATTATTACTGCCATTTCATCTTTGAAAATATTGCACAATATGATATAGCAGAAACACAAGTGGAAATCAATGATGCTATCAAATGAGCATTTAGTGCAATTTTATCAAATTGCATTAAATCCTCATTTAACAATACCATCAGTAATTTCTAACCTTCATCATTTGCAGAGTGATCCACATCCATGGAAAGACACTATTACACAACTTGCGTCATGATGTTTAGGAGCAAAACTTACACTGACGTCCATCAACCTCTACTTCTTTCTCTTGATTATAAACTCAAAATATTAATATTTCATTTTTTTTTAGCAAAACAACACAGTACAGTCTTTCCATTGGTTTAATGATTTCAATTCAAATTGACAGGCCTATTTGAATTAAGAGCAGGTTGGATATTTGTTTTCTCTTTCCAAAAGGAAATGTTTTTTATACTTTTCTTTCAATGGTAAAGTGGGACTCTGAACTACGAATTGAATGCTTACCAGGAAAATAGATACTTATGAAATAAAGGTATTAAGGGACACAAAGGAAAATGACAGCTGTCATGGCGAACAAAAATGGTAAAGCAAGTTTTGAGTTGAATGGTCTACTCATATTCCTATGCATCCACCCACATGGGGACCACAGTAGCAACAGATTTTCATCTAAACAGAGACAGTAGCTTAAAATAGTACTGGGGAGATACAAGTGCCTCACTGTAGCATGGTGGTTAGCATCAATGCTTCACAGCTCCAGGGTCCCAGGTTCGATTCCCGAACTGGGTCACTGTCTGTGTGGAGTCTGCACGTCCTCCCCGTGTGTGCGTGGTTTTCCTCCGGGTGCTCCGGTTTCCTCCCACAGTCCAAAGATGTGCGGGTTAGGTGGATTGGCCATGCTAAATTGCCCGTAGTGTAAGGTTAATGGGGGGATTGTTGGGTTACGGGTATACGGGTTACGTGGGGTTAAGTAGGGTGATCATTGCTCGGCACAACATCGAGGGCCGAAGGGCCTGTTCTGTGCTGTACTGTTCTATGTTCTATGTTCTAAGTATTGCATAAAATTTATAGCTTAACTAGGGAAACCAATTATCTAACTACCAATAACCCTTGACTTCCGATAGCGGCATAGCATTGGAGATCGCATATTTGGTGGCTCCTGCCAGAGTTTTGGCTTTTCAGTCCTTTGTTCTCAGCTTCGGGGGAAAGGTTTATGTGAGGATTTGTGGGAAAGCTCAAGGCACTTCAAGGATGTCGAAAACCAGGGAAGAATCAGGGAAAAAACGAGCGAGTGAGAGTGAGCCGCTAAGGGTAGTGAGGAGCTCAGCGGGAGGAAAGATGGTGGGAGAAGACTCGCCGGGTGGAGCCACGCCCATTATAGTGGAAAAGATGGCCGGGGAGATGGCCATGGAGTGAGCGGCTATTTTCGAAACATTTTGACAGGCATCAGATGGAGCTGCTGACCTCGCTCAAGGAGTGCGTGGGTGAGACTCTTGCCCCGATGGAGGAGGCCCTGGCAAAGACTTCGATGGCGGTGAGAGAAAGGAGATAAAATAAAGGGGGTGGAGGAGGCATTGAATAAATTCAAATAAATAATGCAAGGGTGGCCCCGTGCATTTCAGAATGTTAAAACCTGGCATACATAGGACTGGATTCTCTGCTGTCGGGATTCTCTGTTGTGCCGACAGCTCGGGGATTGCCCGATGGTGTGTGGTTGCCCACAAAGTTTGCCGAGATGGGGGTGATGCTGGTGAAGAAGGTGCTACTGGAACTGGGTTGGGGTTGGGGGTTGCTCTCCCAGATTTGATGAATTACTATTGGGCGGCGAATATAGTCATGGTTAGGAAGTGGGTAGTGAGGGAGGGGTCAGTGTGGGAACAGGCAGCCTCTTGTAAAGACACAGGTTTGGGGACACTGTTGACAGCGCCTTTACAGTTCTTGCCGGCCGGGTACTCCGCAAATCCGGTGGTGGTGGCGGCCCTATGTGTGTGGGGACAGTGGCGGCAGCACCCGAGGCTGGAAGGGGCCTCGGTTTGGGCACCGATTTGTGGGAATCATAGGTTTGCTCCGGGGGGGGCGGAGGAGGGTGTCGATGGATAAGGATTGAGCGGTTTGGGGATCTATTCATTGAGGTCAGCTTTCCGAGCTTGGAGCGGTTCGTGGAGGAATTTGAGTTGCCCATCAGGAATGGATTCGGTATTTGCAGGTGAGGTATTTTGTCCGGAAACAGGTGCTGTTCTTTCCTCACCTGCCGTCCCAAGAGCTACAGGACAAGGCAGTGTCAAAAACAAGGGGAGATGACTGTAAAGTGTCAGACATTTATAAGGGGTTAATGGATTGGGATGGAGCCCCGGTAGGGGTAGTGAAGCGTAAGTGGGAAGAAGCGTTGGGAAGGGAAATGGAGGCTGGGGTGTGGGAGGAGGCTTTGAGGAGAGTGAATGCATCCTCGTCGTGCGCTAGGCTTTGTCTTATTCAGTTCAAGGTGGTCAACAGGGCCAGGATGAGCAGGTTTTTTGAAGGGGTGGAGGATTGGTGTGGGTGGTGCGTGGGTGGGCCCGTGAATCATGTCCACATGTTTTGGGCTTGTCTGAAGCTTGGGAAATTTGGCAGGGATTTGCTGACATTATGCAAAATGTCTTGAAGGTAAAGGTGGTCCCGAGTCCAGAAGTGACGATCTTTGGAGTGTCAGAAGACCCGGGCGTCCAGGGGGCGAAAGAGTCCAATGTCTTGGCCTTTGCCTCCCTGGTAGCCCAGATACGCATCTTATTGGAATGGAGCAACTCAGGGCCACCGAAACCAGGGGTGTTGGTGAGTGACCTGGCAGAGTTCCTTAGGCTGGAGAAGATAAAGTTCACCTTGAGAGGGTCTGTAGAGGTGGCAGCCATTCATCGACTTCTTTGAGAACAGTTAAGATGTAAGCAGTGGGGTGGGGTGCGGGATGGTGGGGTGTTAGGTATTTAGTTGGTTTGATTATTTGCAACCCTATTAGCTTCATTTGTTTTATGGTTGTGTTTGTTGTGTAAATATATAAATGCCTCAATAAAATATTTTAAAAAAAAGTGCACCTGACAAAGTCAAAAATGAGCCAGTTGTTTGAAGGGGTGGAGGATGTATGTGAGCAGGGCGGGAGGGGCCCAGCCAATCATGTGCATATGTCCTGCCCGAAGTTGGGGAAGTTTTGAGTTTTGTGGGTCATTCTTACATGTGGACTTGAAGCCTAATCCTCAGGGGGCCATATTCAGGGTGTCAGACTTTCCGGAGTTGCACATGGGAGTGGGGGCAGATGTGTTAGCCTATGCCTTGATGATCGCTCGCAGGCATATCCTATTGGGGTGGAGGTCAGCTCCTCCACCCTGTACCTTGGAGTGGCTCAGGGATTCAATGGAGTTCCTGTGTTTGGAAAAGGTGAAATTCGCCTCGAGGGGGATGAGTGAAGGTGGGGGGGGGGGGAAAGAGAGGCGGTTACTTCAGGGTTACTTTAGTTGGAAATACGTGTTTATAGATTATAGAACAGTACAGCACAGAACAGGCCCTTCGGCCCTCGATGTTGTGCCGAGCAATGATCACCCTACTTAAACCCACGTAACCCGTATACCCGTAACCCAACAATCCCCCCATTAACCTTACACTACGGGCAATTTAGCATGGCCAATCCACCTAACCCGCACATCTTTGGACTGTGGGAGGAAACCGGAGCACCCGGAGGAAACCCACGCACACACGGGGAGGACGTGCAGACTCCACACAGACAGTGACCCAGCTGGGTTATGGGGATCGGGTGGAGGTGTGGGCTTGAGTAGCATACTCTTTCCAAGGGCTGATACAGACCTGATGGGCCGAATGGCCTCCTTCTGAACTGTAAGTTCTATGATTCTAAGATTGGGAAACCAACAAAGGATGACTTAAAAGATAAAGTAAAAATTGAAGTACAAAAGAAAATGAAGAAGAAAATAAAAAAGATAGTAAAAGCTTCCAAAAATATATAAAAGGAAATGAGTAGCCAAAGTGAGGACTTAAGAGGGTGAAACTGGGGAAATACTAATGGGGAACAGGAAATGGAAGAAGCTTTGAACAAGTATTGTTTTGCTGAAGTCTGCCAGCAACCCGTCTAGTCCCGGCACCTTCCCCACCTGCATGGAGCTTATACTCTCCATGCCATGATCTCTCCCAGTTCTAGCGCTCGGTGTTTCTGTCCTCCCCCACTACTGGCATGACTAGTCCATGGAGGAATGGTTTCATCCCAAGTCCCCTGTTGAGGGCTCTGAGGTGTACAGTCCCTGGCAAAAGTCCTCGAAGGTCTTGCTAACCTTGTCTGGGTTAGTTTTGAGCGTGCCTCTGTTGTCCCTAATTTGCGCGATCTCTCTGGTGGCTGCCTGCTTTCTCAGCTGGTGCGCCAACAGGTGGCTGGCTTTGTCCCAGTGTTCGTATAGGGTCCCCCGTTCCTGGCAGAGTTGATGCACTGCTTTCCTTGTGGAGAGCAGGTCAAAGTCCATTTGTAGCTTTATCCTCTATGCCAAGAGCTCTACGGTTGGAGCCTCGGAGTATTTACGGTCTACCTCCAGTATGGAGTTGACCAGCTGCTGCCTAGCCGCTCTCTCCTCTCTATCCCTTCATGCTTTTAAAGGCGATAATTTCCCCTCTATTCACGGACTTTTAGCGCCTCCCAGAGCCACCATGCCACTAAGTGCACAACTAGTATGATGCCTCTGTCACTTTCTTCTGCAATGCAGGCTGACCTCCGAACCCTTGGCCCACCTCTCCAGGCACCCCCCCCCCCCCCCCCCCCCCCACACCCCACCTCCCCTTGGGATTTACCCACCCTCAGGATGTGGACTTGTCTCCAGAGCTGTGTCCCATCTTCTGGGTGTCCAGATGTTGGCTGCTGCATGTGTGGTGTTGCCGCCCGCAGTGTTCAAGCAGTGTCCAGGCATCAAGGTGTGAGGGGGTTTCTAGGCAATGACTGTCACATGCTAATTGGCCCGCCCACTTGGGTTGCGTGAAGTGTTTACTTAACCACGATTGCCTCAGCAGTCGATGGGGTTATGGATGGTTGGTGGGGCGGACAGGCAGGGGCAGGTTGCCCCAGGAACAGGTTCACACGATCCTGGGGTTGGCATGGTGCCACGCAGGTTTGCTCCCCCAGTGCCCTCCCCCCCCACCCTTCCATGGTAGCCCAACCCTGCAGAGGGTCCCCCACATCCCACTGAGCACTGTGGTGGTAAGTCCAGCACCCCAGACTCTTTGCCTGTGACCAAAGACGGCTACTCACCTCCTCGGCTCCCCACAGAAGCCCTTCCACCAGGTTCACGTTTTTCAAAAGGAGTACTAATCTGCGCCAGCATGACCACTTCCTGGGGAGGCCGTTGAATGATGGGAGGCCGTTGGATATGGGGTAGCTTCCATTAATTGTATGGAAATAGGGGGCAGCATGGGGTGCAGTGGTTAGCACTCCGATTATGGCACTGATGACCCGGGTTCGAATCCCGGCCCTTGATCACTCCCCTTGTGAAGTTTGCACATTCTCCCTGTGTCTGCGTGGGTTTCACCCCCACAACCCAAAGTTGTGCAGGTTAGGTGGATTTAAAAAAAAAAATTGTATGGAAATAGGGCTCAAGTGATTATAAGTGGTTTCTTGCCACTTAACGCAAAGTCCTGATTTTTCCTATGAGAGCGGGCCGGTTGCATCGGCAACTTTTGGGGCCTGACGCGGTTCTCGTTTTCTGCCTCTCCCGCTATTCACTGGCCTAGTTTCGCTTGAGTGAGAGCGTAATGAAGCCAGAGAATCGCTCCCTGTGTTTCACAAGTTTATTTGCGTTCTTTGAGGGTACAATAAAGGAGAAACAGTAAATGGAGTATATTTAGATTTCCAAAAGGCATTTGATAAGGTGCCTCTTCAAAGGTTATTATACAAGATAAAAGCATATGGTTCACCTCCGGTAGCGTAATGGAGTACGTTGCACATTTGGTGGCTCCCACTCTGGTCGGACTTTTGGACCTTTCCCCCCGATTTTCTACCGGACTTGAATTGTAAATCTGATGACAGAGGCAATTTTGTACTGAATTCCCCCATCGGTGCATGGAGAGAAGGAGTAGAAGTGCTCGTAAAGGCAGAAACAGAAAGACAGAGAAGACTTGGGCTGAAGCTGCAGCAGGAGACAGCATGGCAGAGGACAGGGCCTCTGGTTTGTCAACCCAGCGGTCAACGGAGCAGCTAATGCAAGTTATTCAGGTAGGCTTTGCTGAGCAGAAACAGGACTGCTTGGACCCGATAAAAGAGTCAATTGAGCGGATGGAGCTTAGATTGGACGCCCAAGATAGAGCAATCAAGAAAGTAGAAAAGGCGCTTGCTGAGCAGGAGGAACATCAAACTGCGGTAGAGTTGAAGGTGGCGAAGCAGAAAAGGCTCCTGAAGAAGGTGGAGGACCTAGAGAACAGGTCCTGCCAGCAGACCTCGAGAATCGTTGGGCTCCTGGAGGGGTCCAAAGGAGCGGACGCTGGGGCATCCATAGCGGTTATGTTTGAGAAGCTGCTGGGGGAGGGGACATTCGTCCGACCCTTGGAGATGGACAGGGCTCACAGTGCGTTCGTGGAGATTTTAGGACCTTACGAGATTTTGGCAGAGGTTTGCAGATGTCATGTCCACGGTGGCACTGAGTCCAGAGGTGGCAATTTTCGGGGTGTCGGAAGACCCGGGAATCCAGGAGAAGAAAGAGGCCTTTGCTTCCCTAATAGCCCGGAGACGGATATTATTAGCTTGGAGGGACTCAAAGCCCCCGAAGTCGGAGACCTGGCTATCGGACATGGCTAGCTTTCTCTGTTTGGAGAAAATCAAGTTCGCCTTGAGAGGGTCACTGTTAGGGCTTGCCCGGAGGTGGTAACTGTTCATCGACTTCTTAGCAGAAAAATAATCGTCAGCAGAAGGGGGGGGGGGTTTAGCTTAGAGTAGGGGGTTAATAAAGGTGGGACTTTTGCACTATGTTTATAGTTTCATGTACATTGTTTATTTTGTTGTTGTTACAATACCAAAAATACCACAATAAAATGTTTCTTTAAAAAAAAAGCATATGGTTCTGCAGGTAATACATATATTGGCATGGACAAAGTACTGGCCAACGAACAAGAAACCGAGGTCAAGATAAATGTGTCATTTTCAGGTTGGCAAACTAAGTAGTAGTGTGTCACAGGGATCAGTGCTCAGGCCTCAACTATTTATAATCCATATTACAGGTTGAAAATCCCTCATCTGAAATGCTTGGGGCCAAGTGTGCATCGGATTTTGGAATGTTTTAGATTTCAAAATAAACTACATGTGCGCGGCGCGCGTTGGTAACTGCGCATTGCCTGGGATGCATTCTGGGATTGCCCACTCGGCATCACGTTGGTGCTCTAAAAAATGCGGATTTCAGAATTTCTGATAAGGGATGCTCAACCTGTAATGGACTTGGATGAAGGGACCGACTGCATTATAGCCAAACATGCTGAAGAAGATGGGGAACCAAGTTTTAATACAAGGATGGGGAACCAGATTGTGAGGAGGATATAAAGAGTCGGCAAAGGGATATAGATAGATTAAGTGAATGTGAAATTATATTGGCAGATGAGAGTATTATGTGGGAAAATGTAAGGTTGCTCACTTTGATAGGTACATTAGAAAAGCAGAATATTATTTAAATGAAGAGAGGCTGCAAAATTCTGCAGTGCAGAGGGACCAGAGTGTCCTCATACACAAAAAGACACAAAAAGACAGCCTGCAGCTACAGCAAGTAATTAAGACAAATGAAATATTGCCTTTATTGCAAAAGGGATGGAGTGTAAAAGTAAGGAAATATCACTACAACTGTAGAGGAAATTGGTGAGATCACACCTACAGTAGTGTGTCCAGTTTTGGCCACTTTACTTAAAATGGGGACATGCTTGCGTTGAGTTTCATGTCTTATGAGTGGAGTTAGGAAAATGAGAGGTGATCTGATTGAAACGTACAAGATTCTTCAGACAGTTTCCCCTCGTGGGGAAATCTAGAACTAGGAGGCACAGTTTCAAAATGATCGAAACAGAGAGCCAGTAGTCTGATGATTTACATACTATTTTACCAAGTTCAAGAAAGAACATGGAGAACTCGAATCCTATACAATCCTCCAAGATGCTGGGAACAAGGCATGGGTGATTCACGAAACCATCCTCTCATTTCTGTGAACTAGGGTTAAAGGCAGAGATTTTTGGGGAGATAACGGGTAATATAAATAATGTACTTAATAGGGTCAGAGACTTGGGGGAAATATAAAGGGTTAATGTTAAATACGTAAAAAGACAGTCTACATCAGTGACGCAAGATCACATGATAACAGAATACGCAGAGAGACAGTTCTATGTGAAGCCTTGTGCTCGGCTTTGTATTTGGTATAGTCCAGGTTTAGATGTTCAACAAAAAGGAAAATTTTACAACAGCCTTGCATTAAGCAGTCTCCATTGATCCTGACCAAACATAACTGAAGACCCGGAATGATGATAACAATGATGACATTATAGTTTAGGAAGGATGAGAGGACATTGGAAATGGTGCAGAAAGAATTTATGTAAAATGGTTCCACAATGAGAGATTTCCATTGAGGATAGACTGGAGAAGTTGGTGTTGTTGATTGAGAAAAAAATAATAAAAAAGATAAAGATGTTGAAAGTCACAAAGGGTCTGGTCAGAATAGAAAGGGAGCCGACTGGTAGAAAGGGACGACACCGTACTGGACGCAACAAGAAGGAAATGGGAGGACGACCTGGGGATGGAGATAGGGTGGGGACTCTGGAGCGAAGCACTGCATAGGGTCAACTCCACCTCCACGTGCGCAAGGCTCAGCCTGACGGAACTAAAAGTGGTACATAGAGCCCACTTAACAAGAAACCGTATGAGTAGGTTCTTCCCGGAGGTGGAGGACAGATGTGAACAGTGCCAAAGAGGCCCGGCCAACTACGCCCACATGTTCTGGTCTTGCCCCAGACTTGTGGAGTACTGGACAGCCTTCTTCGAGGCTATGTCCAAAGTGGTGGGGGTGAGGATGGAGCCATGCCCGATTGTGGCAGTCTTCGGGGTTTCAGACCAGCCAGATCTATTCCTGGGGAGGAGGGCGGACGCCCTTGCCTTTGCCTCCCTGATCGCCCGCCGTAGAATCCTGTTTGGCTGGCGGTCAGCAGCACCGCCCAGAGCTGCAGACTGGCTGTCCGACCTCTCGGAATCTCTCCAAATGGAGAAAATCAAATTCGCCATCCGAGGGTCGGACGACGGCTTCCACAGAACATGGGAGCCATTCATGCAATTGTTCCGGGACCTGTTTGTGGCCAACGAACAAGAGGAAGAATAGTCGGGCGGCCAAGAATCAGGGGAAAATGGATGGGAATCGGGGGAAGGTTGCCCGGGGGGGGGGGGGGGGGGGGGGGGGTGGGGGGGGGGGGGGGGGGGGGTTGGGGGGGGGGGCTACGGGTTCGTTATGGGGGTTTGATGGCTAGCTAAGGCCCAAAACCAAACTGTAAATAAATGCCAATAAACATGTGCTTCGGCCATATTGGGGAATGTAAAATATGTATGCCGGCTAAAGGGGGGAGGCCACAGTTATTATTACGAAGATGCTTACCTGTAAATATATATGTTAATTTTTGCGTGTTCTTTTTCTTCTCTCTCTCTCTCTCTAACAATTTGTAATTTGTTCAATATAAAACATGAAAACTGAATAAAAAACATTTATAAAAAAAATAGAAAGGGAGAAACTATTCGCATTGGTGTATGGGTCGTGAATCAGAGGACACCGATTTAAAGTGATTAGCAAAAGAACCAGAGGTGACAAATGTTTTATGCGAGTAGTTAGGATGTGGAATGCTCCGAGTGCACGCTGGGGCAAAGTCAATCATGGCTTTCAAGAAGGAGTTGGCTAATTATCTCAAGATAAAAGATATGTAGGGCAACAGGAAAAGACCTAGCCAACTTCCTCTCAGAGGACTTGCACAGATGTGTTGGGCCGAATGGCCAGCCTCCATGTTGTGATCATAGAACATAGAACACTACAGCGCAGTACGGGCCCTTCGGCTTTTGATGTTGCGCCGACCTGTGAAACCATCTGAAGCCTATCTGACCTATACTATTCCATTTTCATCCATATGTCTATCCAGTGACCACTTAAATGCCCTTAAAGTTGGCGAGTCTACTACTGTTGCAAGCAGGGCGTTCCACACCCCTACTACTCTCCGAGTAAAGAAACTGCCTCTGACATCTGTCCTATATCTATCACCCCTCAATTTAAAGCTATGTCCCCTCGTGTTGGTCATCACCATCCGAGGAAAAAGACTCTCACTGTCCACCCTATCTAACCCTCTGACTATCTTATATGTCTCTATTAAGTCACCTCTCAGCCTTCTCCTCTCTATGAAAACAACCTCAAGTCCCTGAGCCTTTCCTCGTAAGACCTTCCCTCCATACCAGGCAACATCCTAGTAAATCTCCTCTGAACCCTTTCCAAAGCTTCCACATCCTTCCTATAATGTGGTGACCAGAACTGCACGCAGTACTCCAGGTGCGGCCGCACCAGAGTTATGTACAGCTGCAGCATGACCTTGTGGCTCCGAAACTCAATCCCCCTGCTGATAAAGGCTAGCACACCATATGCCTTCTTAACAGCCCTATTAACCTGGGTGGCAACTTTCAGGGATTTATGTACCTGGGATGCCGAGATCTCTCTGTTCATCTACACTACCAAGAATCTTGCCATTAGCCCAAGTACTCTGCATTCCTGTTACTCCTTCCAAAGTGAACCACCTCACACTTTTCCGCAATTAAACTCCATCTGCCACCTCTCAGCCCAGCTCTGCAGCTTATCTATGTCCCTCTGTATCCTATAACATTCTTCAGCACTATCCACAACTCCACCGACCTTCGTGTCATCTGCAAATTTACTAACCCATCCTTCTACACCCTCTTCCAGGTCATTTATAAAAATGACAAACAGCAGTGGCCCCAAAACAGATCCTTGCGGTACACCACTAGTAACTGAACTCCAGGATGAACATTTGCCAGCAACCACCACCCTCTGTCTTCTTTCAGCTCATTATATGGTTTGCTGTAAAGTGCTTTGAAAAGTCTGATGGCACAAAAGATGCTATAAAAATGCAAATAAATATTAACAAATATGCCATTATTTACCAAGCCTGAATGAAAATTAGGCTTCATATGTGCATGCATATGGTTGCATCAGTGACATGGAGTAAATGCAAAGGACAGTTTAAAAGAAAGAAAACTCCTAGATTATACAATGTTCATAGCATTATTATTCAGTAAGTGCAAGCAATATCAATTTCGAAGATCTGTTATCCCATTGCCTGAGCTTAGTCATTCAAAATATAATCCAAAAATCAAACAACAGTAAATATGAAGAAAAAACAAAACATAGCTCAAAACCCCAAATTTCCAGGCATATTCTGCTGGTTTTCTGCTGAAACTCTAGCAGGAAACCAGGCAAATTCCCAGAGAGAGAGCAGAAATCCAGTTATGCCAATTGTCAATCATTTCCAGGCTACCTTTCAGGGAACAAAGCCTTAGTTAATTTTTATAAAGTTAAATGATGGGCAGGGATGGGGCCATGGTGGAGATTTCTACACCGGGAACTCCTGTTTCTGACTCTGTAAGGGGCTTTTTTATGATGGTTGATATGCTATTTAAGTGGAAACCTGGACCCTTGAAGAGAGTTAGTTTTTTAAAAAAAAATAAGAAGTGTGTAGATTGGTCCCTTTGCTCCGAGAATAAAGAGGAACAATGCTGGCATGGCTGACTGGAGACTACTACTACCATCCCCCCTAACAGCACCACCAGAACCCAAGTCAAAGTTTCCAAGGGGATGGGGTTGAAGGAAGGGGCGGGGAAGCTGGCAATGGCAATACAATGTCCATTATGGCATTTGGAACCACTGATCCCATGTTTTTTTTAAAACAAACAATTTTTAATGAGGTATTTTTGGCATAACAAACAACCACAGTACAAAAACAAGAGTACAAAGAACAGTAATCAAAAAGCAACTGCTGACATCCGCCCCTCCAAGGCCCGCCTATTTAACCCCCTACTTTATACTACCCTAACCACCTCCCCCGCTGACGATTAATTCTCCGCAAAGAAGTCAATGATTGGTTGCCACCTCCGGGCGAACCCTGACACTGACACTCTAGGGGCAAACATGATCTTTTCTAGGCCGAGAAAGCTCGCCATGTCAGTTGACCAGGCCTCTGACTTTGGAGGCCTAGACTCCCTCCAAGCCAGTAGCATCTGTTGCCGGGCTACCAAGGAGGAAAAGGCCAGAACATCTGCCTCTGTCTCCTCCCGAACACCCGGGTCTTCCAACACCCCAAAGTCGCTACCCCTGGACTCGTTGCCACCCTTGTCTTCAATACCCTGGACATGACTTCCGCGAACCCTTGCCAATATTCCCTAATTTTTCGGCATGCCCAGAACATGTGGATATGGTTTGCTGGTCCACCCGCACACCTGACACACTTGTCGTCCACCCCAAAGAATCTACTCATCCGGGCCGCTGTTACGTGCGCCCGGTGCACCACCTTAAATTGGAACAAGCGGAGCCTTGCGCATGTAGTGATCGTGTTGACCCTGCTCAGCGCCTCTGCCCACAGGCTGTCTTCCATCTCACCCCCCAGTTCCTCCTCCCACTTACGCTTCAGCTCTTCGATACGAGTCTCCTCCGCCTCCATTAACTTTTTGCAGATGTCCGATACACTCCCCTCCACTACCCATTGCCTGGACACTACCCCATCTTGAACCCCTCTTCGTGGCAGGGGTTGAAAGGATGATACCTGCCTGTGCAGAAAGTCCCGCACCCGAAGATATCTAAAATCATTCCCTGCTGCCAACCCAAACTTCTCCTCCAGCGCCCTCAAGCTGGGGAAGCTCCCTTCCAGAAACAGGTCCCCCATCTTCTCAATCCCACCCCCCCCTTTACCATACCCCAAATCCCCCATCTAGGCTCCCAGGAGCAAACTGATGGTTGTCACATATTGGGGACCAAATTGATGCACCCACTGCACCAACGTACCTCGTCCACTGACCCCAGATCATCAGGGCCGCCACCACCTCGGGACAGGTAGAATATCTCTACCATGGGAACGGCAATGGTGCCGTTATCAGCGCCCCCAAGCTGGTGCCCCTGCATGAGGCTGCTTCCATCCGCTCCCAATCCACCCCTGTCCCCACTTCCTTATCATCGCAATATTGGCCGTGCAGTAATAATTACTAGAATTTTGCAGGGCCAGCACCCTCTCCACCTCTCGAGTATCACTTTCTTCACCCGTGGGGACTTACCCGCTCAAACAAAGCCCAAAATAATTTTGTTGATTCTCTTTTTTTTTTTAAAAGGACCGCGGGATGAAAATTGGGAGGCATCGGAACACAAATAAAAATCTCGGCAATATCGTCATCTTAACCGACTGCACCCTCCCCGCCAGTGGGAGCGCAACCCATCTGTGAAACTCGCCTCTCATCTGCTCAACCAGACGGGACACGTTCAACTTGTGTAACCTACCCCAGTCGCGCGCCACTTGTAACCTGATAAGACCATCAATTCACGCGACACGTAGTTAGAAATGAACAGTGGTTTTAATCATCTTACAACAGAGCCTGACTGTGACGAGATGAACTCCAGATGAACTGGCAGGCAGGCTCTCAGCATCAACCTTTATACTTCTGGTTAGGGGGAGGAGCCATGGGTGGAGCCATGGGCGGAGCCAAAGGTGGAGCCCAGTACAAGTTCGTCATCTCCCCCTATGGGTAGAGCCGTGCAACTACACGAGATCCAATACAATATACAGGCTCAACACATGTTGTACAATACAGTGTGAATTATTAGTATTTATAATTCACCACATTCACCCCCTGTAAAAAAAATCAATCCGGTGCGGGTGATGGTTTACAGATCGAGTCTGTCCGGTGGTCGAGTTGTCCGTTGTGGTCGGCGGAGCACCGGGGTTGCAGCCCCTTCTTGTGGCTGGATGATCACGGTCGGTTAGGGTATGATGGCAGACTCCGGGGGAGATTCTGTCCGAGCTTCGTACCCTTCTAGTTCGACTGGGGAGTGGGGGCGCTGGAAGCTTGCGG
Source organism: Scyliorhinus canicula (assembly GCF_902713615.1). NCBI lineage: Eukaryota > Metazoa > Chordata > Chondrichthyes > Carcharhiniformes > Scyliorhinidae > Scyliorhinus > Scyliorhinus canicula. The sequence goes on along the minus strand of NC_052154.1, from coordinate 30,190,416 downwards.
GTGCGGGCGTGCAGAACATGTGTAGCGAACTGGTAGGCGCAGGGGCGTGGCGAGTTGGATGGGATGTAGTGTGAGGGGTACCTCGGCGGTGGTAGTGGTGGGGTTTGATCCTGCAGGTGCTAGGTCCCGGAGGGATACGGTATCCTGACGGCCGTCAGGGTACTTTATGAAGGCATATTGGGGGTTCGAGTGTATTAGAAGCACTTTTTCTACGAGTGGGTCAGTTTTGTGTGCCCTGACGTGCTTCCGGAGGAGTACTGGGCCCGGTGTCTTCAACCATGCCGGGAGCGAAGCCCCCGTGGTAGTGCCCCTGGAAAAAATAAAGAGCCGCTCATGTGGGGTCTGGTTGGTGGCGGTGCATAAGAGGGACCTAATAGTGTGGAGCGCGTCTGGCAGGACTTCCGGCCAATGGGAGATCGGGAGATTCCTGGACCGGAGGGTCAGTAGGACGGTCTTCCAGACCGTCGCATTCTCCCTTTCCACCTGCCTGTTCCCCCTGGGGTTATAGCTGGTAGTCCTGCTCGAGGCGATGCCCTTGTCGAGCAGGTACTGACGCAGCCCGTCGCTCATAAAGGACGAACCCCGGTCACTGTGTACATAGCTGGGGAAACCAAACAGGGTGAAGATACTATGCAGGACCCTAAAGACTGTGTGGGAGGTCATATCGGGGCACGGGATAGCAAAAGGGAATCGGGAGAACTCGTCGATGACATTGAGGAAGTACACATTCTGGTTAGTCGAGGGGAGTGGCCCTTTGAGATTGATGTTCAAAGGGCCTAGAAACCTTGACCAGGTGGGCCCTGTCTGGTCTGTAGAAGTGAGGTTTCCACTCCGCGCAGATCGGGCAATCCCTGGTGACGGCTTTTACCTCCTCAGTGGAGAAAGGCAGATTTTGGGCTTTAATGTAGTGGGCGAGCCGGGTGACCCGGGTGGCAGAGGTCATTGTGGATGGCTTTTAAGCGGTCGCTCTGTTTGCTGGCGCACGTGCCACGGGACAGGGCATCTGGGGGCTCGTTGAGCTTCCGCGGTCGATACACGATATCGTATTTGTAGGTGTTCGATCCTCCACCTCAGAATATTATCATTTTAATTTTGCCCCATTGCGAGTTGTCAAACATGAAGGCAACCAATCTTTGGTCGGTGATGAGGGTTAACCTCCTACCTGCGAGGTAGTGCCTCCAGTGACGTATAGCCTCCACAATGGCTTGTGCTTCTTTTTCGACCGAGGAGTGTCGAAGTTCCGAAGCGGGGAGGGTTCGGGAGAAAAATGCGACTGATCTCCTTGCCTGATTTAATGTGGCTGCAAGAGCTACCTCTGAGGCATCGCTCTCAACCTGAAAGGGGACGGATTCATCCACTGCCCGCATGGCCGCCTTTGCGATGTCCTCCTTGATGCAGTTGAAGGCCTGGTGAGCCTCAGCTGACAGGGGAAAAAGTGTGGCCTTAAAGAGTGGGCGCGCTTTGTCTGCATATTGAGGGACCCACTGGGCGTAGTATGAAAAGAATCCCAGGCACCGTTTGCGGGCCCTGGGACAATAAGGGAGAGGGAGTTCTAAGAGGGGGCATACGGTCCGGGTCGGGGCCCAGGACTCCGTTTCCCACGACATAGCCGAGGATGGCTAGTCTGGTCGTGCGGAAAACGCATTTCTCCTTGTTGTAAGTGAGATTGAGCTTCAGGGCGGTCTGGAGAAATCGATTGAGGTTGGCATCGTGGTCCTGCTGGTCATAGCCGCAGATGGTGACGTTATCCAAGTACGGAAACGTGGCCCGCAGTCCGTACTGGTCCACCATTCGGTCCATTGCTCGTTGGAACACTGAGACCCTATTCGTGACGCCTAAGGGAACTCGGAGGAAGTGGAAGAGGCGGCCATCGGCCTCGAACGCCGTGTATTGGCGGTCCTCCGGGCGAATTGGGAGCTGATGGTATGCAGACTTCAGATCCACCGTGGAGAAGATGCGGTACTGGTGAGGAAGTAAGCAAACGAATATGCTGGACAGTAGGACCCTGAGGGTAATAAGCTCACAGACAGAGAACAAAGGGATGAGCAAAGCATGGCTCGGGGGATGGTAGCCTCGTAGAGTGAATGGTGAAAAGGATGTTGGGTAACAAGAGGCCCAGGATAAGTGAGCCAATTAGGATATATGACCAGGTCAGGAGGTGTGTAAAATGACCAATGGGAAGTTTGTATGCGAACCTTGATGTAATTTGAAGTATATCTCCAGTGTTCCTTTGTCCTGATGTTCTCTTTATCCTGGGCTCTCAGAAGACAGTGTGTGTGTCCTGAGGTCCTATGGATTGAGTCAGCCTTGCAAGTTAGTTATTATTAAATGATATGATACCTGCAAATCCATCTCAGATTTTATTGAATCCAGACTGACAGCAAAATAATCAGGAATTGACACTGGGCGATCTGGTTCACCATGTCTGCAATCCTGGGGAGGGGGTACGCGTCGAGGAGCATAAACCGATTAACAGTCTGACTATAATCTACACAGAATTTTCCCCCGGTCTTGATGACCACAGGGGCTCTCCAGGGGCTGTTACTGGCCTCTATGATCCCCTCACGTAGGAGCCTCCGGATCTCGGTTCGGATAAACACCCTGTCCTGTAGGCTGTACCGCCTGCTGCGAGTGGCTATGGGTTTACAGTCCGGAGTGAGATTGGCAAGAGAGGAGGGGGGGGGGGGGGGGGGGGGGGGGGAGATTCGCAGCATGGCTAGGCTGCAGATAGTGAGTGGGGGTAGAGGTCCGCCGAAGCTGAGGGTGAGACTCTCGGGATTGCACTGAAAATCGAGTCCCAGTAAGAGTGGGGCGCAGAGATCGGGCAGGACGTATAGTTGAAAATTAGAGTAACAAGCGCCTTGGATCGTTAGGGTCGCGACAGTGCGCCCTTGGATGTAAACAGAGTGGGAGCCCAAAGCGAGGGAGATAGTTTGCCATGCAGGAAAAACAGGGAGCGAACAGCGTCTTACCAGATCCGAGTGTATGAAGCTCTCGGTGCTCTTGGAGTCGAAGAGTCACGGTGTACTGTACCCGTTGACTTGAACGGTCGTCAATGAGTTGTGGAGGTGTTTTGTACGCGACTGGTCCAACGTGACTGCGCCGAGTGGCGGGTAGTCGGCAGCTCGGTCCGCTGCGTTTGGGTGGCCCCGTGGTGAACGCCCGCTGAGGTCGCAGTCTTCGATCAGATTTTCTGAATATGGAGAGGATAGAGCCCAAGATGGCCGCCCCCGTGGATCGCACGTGGCGGGCGGCGAGGAAGATGGCGTGCAAGATGGCGGCCCCCATGAGTCGCACGTGGTCGGCCGTGTGGTGGGGGTCCGCCAAGAAGGTGGCCCCCATGGGTCGCACGTGGTGGGCGGGGGCGGAGACGAGGTATAGGCTGCAGCGTTACGGGACCTGCAAATTCAGAGAACGAGTGCTTTGAGCCACGGGAGGGTTAGAGGCTGGGGCTTTCTTCGCCAGACACACTCTGGCATAGTGGCCTTTGCGACCGCAGCTTCTGCAGGTCGTGTTGCGGGCCGGGCAGTGCTGCCGCGGGATCTGGGGCTGGCCACAAAAGTGGCAGGCTGGGGCAGCATAGTGGCTGGGTGGCCGAGCGGCGCAGGCCTGGGGCAATCGCTGGTCGGGGGCCCATGACGGGGTCGCGGAGTCCGCAGGGAACGAGGTGAGGCTGCAAAACGAGACCTCCATAGTCGTAGCGAGTTCAACAGTGTCTTCTAAATTTTGGGCCCCCTTCTCAAGCAGTCGCTGACGCATGTAATTAGATCTGAGGCCTGCAACAAAGACATCGCGGACAGCAAGTTCCCCATGTTCAGCAGCATTTACAGCCTGGTAATTACAGTCCCGGGATAAGGCTTTTAAGTCTCTTAGAAATTCTTCTAGCGATTCTGTGGGGCGCTGGCGGAGAGTCGTAAAAACGTGGCGCGCGTAGACCTCATTGACGGACCTCACGTACATTCTGTTGAGTAGGGCCAGGGCCTCTGTATATGAGCCGGTACAATTTAACTGAGTAGATATACGATGGATCACCCTTGCGTGCAGTAGGCTGAGTTTCTGCTCCTCCGTCGTTTCTGTGGTGCTTGCTTCAGCCAGGTAGGCCTGAAAACATCGGAGCCAATGTGAAAATATTTCTTTCACCTCTGCATCCTGTGGATCGAGTTCCAGTCGATCAGGTTGGAGGGCTGATTCCATAGTCGCTCCTTACTGTTTCTTAAGACGATTCAATTGATGAGACCATCAATTCACGTGACACGTGGTTAGAAGTGAACAGTGGTTTTAATCGTCTTACAACAGAGCCTGCCTGTGGCGAGATGAACTCCAGATGAACTGGCAGGCAGGCTCTCCACATCAACCTTTATACATCTGGTTAGGGGAGGAGCCATGGGCGGAGCCAAGGGCGGAGCCCAATACAAGCTCCGCATTTCCCCCTATGGGTAGAGCTGTGCAACTACACGTGATCCAATACAATATACAGGCTCAACACATGTTGTACAATACAGTGTGGATTATTAGTATTTATAGTTCACCACATATCCCCAGATATCTAAAATTGTCTCCCACTAACCTGAACGGTAACTCCCCCAGCTGGCCCTCCTAACCTCTTGCCTGGACTACAAACATCTCACTCTTCGACATATTCAATTTGTATCCCAAAAACCGGCTAAAATTCTCCAGAATCGCCATAATCTCCCTCATCCCTGCTCCTGGATCTGCTACATATAGGAGTAAGTCATCCACATACAGATACCTTATGCTCCACGCCCCTCCCAACCAGCCCTTTCCAGCACCTAGAAGCTCTCAAGAGCAATTGCAATTGCAGTGGGGAGAGGGGACATCCCTGTCTTGTCCCCGGCGCAGCCTAAAATAGTCTGAGGTTGTCTTATTCGTCCTTACACTGGCTTCCGGGACCTGGTACAACAGCCTGACCCAGTCAATAAAGCACAGCCTGACCCAGTCGATAAAGCCACTGATCCCATGTTAATTATGTAACATTTGCTGATCCTTGTGTTAGTGATTCCATCCTGTGGGTATTTTGGATCCTATATTTTTGAATGCTTTGTTTATTACCAGTAAAACAAGAACTGGAAAAATTAGATGTACATGATTACTGCTGAAAGTTAAGTCCTGGCCAATATGTAGCATGCCATTATTTATTCATTATATGGGTTTAAAATGCCTTTGTACAGTATCAAAATTCATCCTACCTATGGATTAAATGATCGGCTGATGTTGCTTCCCTGGTTCTGTAAAGTCACCAGGATGTCATCAATCTTTTCCATGTTCTGTTCAGCAGTAATGGCAGATGATAGTTGCCGTGTATCAGTCAGCTGTGGGAGGAGCGTAGAAACAGCTTGTCCTTCAGTCTGTGCCTGCGTTGGCTGGTTTATCACACGTAGTTGATCAGACAAAGTAGATGGTCCAGTTGGGCATGGTTGAGATACATTCGTTATGCTCATTAACTGTCCACAATCTGTGTAAATAGGATTTTGGATATATTTCTGCAGTCATTTTAAGGTCAACAGATCTTTAATTTTTTTTTATGGCATTTCCCACTCCCTCATCCGCCTTTCCCTGCCTCCATAACTTATTAAAAACCTGTTACATCTCTTCTTCCAGTTCTGATGTAAGGTTGTTGACCTGAAGTGCTAACTCTTTCTCTTACCACAGATGTTGCCTGACCTACTGACACTTTCCAGTTTCTTTTTAAACAAACGTTTTATTAAGGCATTTGTGGTTTTACAACAAAAGATAGAAATACAAATGTAAACATAATTCAGTGCATAACATCCCCCTCCATCTCTCACTGTTCCCTCCTAAGCCAAACAAAAATAACTTAACATCCCCTGCCCCCCTTACCCCCTAACTCACCCCACCTAATTGAATCTGCTAACAGTTTAGTTTTCCCCGAAAAAGTCGATAAACAGCTGCCACCTCCGAACGAACCCCAACACTGATCCTCTCAGGGTGAACTTAAATTTTCTCAAGCCTGAGAAACTCAGCCATGTCGCTAACCCATACCCCTGATTTTGGGGCTCCGGGTCCCTCCATGCTAATAAGATCAGTCTCCGGGCTACCAAGGAGGCAAAGGCCAAAACATCAGCCTCTCTTGTCCCCTGGACTCCAGAGTCTTCCTACACTCCAAAAATCACCACCTCTGGACTCGGTGCCACACTTGTTTTTAGTACCGTGGACATGACATCGGCAAATTCCTGCCAGAATCCCCTGAGCTTCAGACATGCCCAAAACATGCGGACATGATTTGCGGGCCCTCCCGCACACCTCACATCTGTCCTCTACCCCCAAATACTTGCTCATCCGGGCCACCATCATGTGTGCCCGGTGGACCACCTTGAATTGTATCAGGCTGAGCCTGGTACATGATGAGGACGCATTGACTCTGCTCAGAGCATCCTCTCATCGACCCGCCTCGAATCCCTGTCCCAACTCATCTTCTAATTTACGCTTTAACACACCGACCTAGATTTCCTTCCACTCCACAAGTTCTTTATAGATTTCCGATACCCTCCTCCACTTCCACAGACTACCTGGTCCTGTATCCCCTGTGGCGATAGAAGTGGAAAGGTCGGACTTCCAGTTGCGGCTATGACCAGCTAAGTCGCACGTTTGGCGGCTCCTGCTACAAAGGTGTTTTCGGGCCGATTGGAGGGCCCCAACGGCGCTGTAAGGACAAATCCCGGTGGGGGAAGGCTCCCTGAGGAGAACCAGACCAACTTTATGGTCGGTACCCGGAGTGGGGTGGTAAAGAAAAGCAACAGCAGCTCCCCAAAAAAAGCGGGGGAAGACGACCAAAATGGCGGCCGGTGGCGCACCCGAGGAATGGAGGAAATGGGCGGAGGAGCAGCAGGCCGCTCTCCTGCGCTTCTTTACGGAGCTGAAAATGGAGCTCTTGGAGTCAATGAATGCGACGACCACCAGGCTGATGGGAGCCCAGGCGACCCAAGAGGCGTCGATTCGGGAGCTGCAGCAGGAGATGACTGTTAGGGAGGAGGAGGCCACGGTCCTCGTGGGAAAGGTAGAGGTGCACGAGGCACTCCACCTGAAATGGCAGAGCCGTTTTGAGGAGCTGGATACCCGAATGAAGCGGAAGAACCTGAGGATCTTGGGCCTGGCAGAAGGCCTGGAGGGGTCAGACCTTCCGGGATACGTAGCAGAAATGCTGAGCTCCCTGATGGGGGCAGGGGCCGTCCCTTCGCCCCTGGAGCTGGAAGAGGCCTACAGGGTCATGGCTAGGAAGCCAAGAGCAAATGAGCCCCCGAGGGCGGTGCTGGTGCGGTTCCAGCGACTCAGCGATCGTGAGAGAGTGCTGGAGTGGGCCAAGAGGGAAAGGAGCAGCAAGTGGGAGAATTCGACGGTGAGGGTCCACCAGGACTGGAGTGCGGAGGTGGCTAAGCGGCGGGCCCGGTACAACCGGACGAAGGCGGTGCTACATGCAAAACGGATCAGGTTCGGAATGCTGCAGCCAGCGCGCTTGTGGGTCACCTACAGGAACCAACACCACTATTTTGAGTCCCCAGAGGAGGCGTGGGCCTTTGTACAGGAAAGAGAAACTGGACTCGAATTAGACCCAGGGGATACTTGGCGGCCGTAGCCGCTCGGGTACTTTCAGCTGAACAAGCGGTTTTTTTTTCCGGCTGGGTCGGAACTGGGCAACTCTTATCGGAACGGTTTCCTTTTTTTTTCTTTCTTCTTTCCTTGTTTGGATCTTGAACTCTTGCTTTGGGTTTTTCTTCTGATGTTTTTTCCCCCCTTTGCCAACTTCCCTTAGTTATTGTTATTATGGTTATTTATGGTTATTTATACTGTTTGGTAGAGGGCGACTGTTAAGTACATTGTTATTTGTTATCTATCTGTTATTTATAATGTTAAGTTGGGGAGGCGGGACGGGGGGGAGAGCAGATCGGGGATATGGGCTCCTAGGGGGGGTTCTTTACAGGCATGGACGGGGACGGGGGTGGAACTGAAGATGGCGGGGTGGGGTGTGGCAGGGCGAAAGCGCGGGCTTTCCTCTGTTTTCCCGCGCGCGGGGCAGAGGAGGGGGGAGGGGAGGAGTGCGGGGCGTGGCTAGCAATGGCGACCTTTCCCGCGTTGGAGCGGGGCCAGGGAGGAGTGGCAAGGGGGGGGAGGCCCCCCCCCCCCCCCGAGCCGGGGGGAGTCGGAGTGTGGCAGGAGCAGCCGGGTCAGCGTAAACCAGCTGACTTACGGGAGTACGATGGAGGGTACATCGCGGCTAGGAGGGGTCCTAGCCTTGGGGGGGGGGGGGGGGGGGGGGGTTAGGGAGGGACACCGGGTTGCTGCTGGAAAGACCAGAAATGGGAAGTGGAGGACTGGAGAGGTGGGGGGAGGGGGCCATCGCCATGGGGAGCGGGTCAGAAGGGGAGGGTCGACCCGGGGCGGGCAGGGAACAGGACATGGCTAATCGGCAGGGGAAGGGGGCGGGTCGTCCCGCGACCCGGCTGATCACTTGGAACGTGAGGGGGCTGAATGGGCCGGTCAAGAGACCAAGGGTATTCTCACACCTGAAGGGACTGAAGGCTGACGTAGCAATGTTACAGGAGACCCATTTGAAGGTAGTGGACCAGGTTCGCCTGAGAAGGGGGTGGGTGGGACAGGTGTTCCACTCTGGATTGGACGCAAAGAACCGGGGGGTGGCGATCCTGGTGGGAAAGAGGGTGTCGATCGTGGCGGAGGAGGTGGTGGCGGATAAGGAGGGTAGGTATGTGATAGTGAAGGGTAAGCTGCAGGGGGAGAAAGTGGTGATGGTCAACGTATATGCCCCGAACTGGGATGACGCGGGTTTTATGAGGCGCCTATTGGGCCTCATTCCGGGACTGGAGGCAGGGGGCTTGATCATGGGGGGGGACTTTAACACAGTGCTGGACCCCGGGCTAGACAGATCGAGCTCAAGGACCAATAGGAGGCCGGCAGCGGCAGAAGTGCTGAGGGGGTACATGGAGCAGATGGGAGGAGTAGACCCATGGAGGTTTGGTAGGCCGAGGGCGAGGGAGTATTCCTTTTTCTCCCACGTCCATAGAGTGTACTCCAGAATCGATTTCTTCGTGTTGAGCAGGGGGCTGATCCCGAGGGTACGGGAAGCTGAGTACTCGGCCATTGCGATCTCTGATCATGCACCACATTGGGTGGATGTGGAAATGGGGGAGGTGCGGGACCAGCGCCCGTTGTGGCGGCTGGATGTGGGGCTGTTAGCGGACGACGAGGTGTGTAAAAGGGTCCGGAAGAGCATTGAGAGCTATCTGGACTTGAATGACACGGGTGAGGTGCAGGTGGGGATGGTCTGGGAGGCCCTGAAGGCAGTGATCAGGGGAGAGCTGATCTCCATAAGGGCACACAGAGAAAGAAAGGAGAGGCAGGAGAGGGAGAGGCTGGTGGGGGAGCTATTGGAAGTGGATAGGAGATATGCGGAGGCACCAGAGGAGGGGCTGCTGGGAGAACGGCGCAGCCTGCAGGTCAAGTTCGACCTGCTGACCACCAGGAAGGCAGAGACGCAGTGGAGAAGGGCACAGGGCGCGGTATATGAGTATGGGGAAAAGGCGAGCAGGATGCTGGCACACCAGCTTCGCAAACGAGATGCGGCTAGGGAGATTGGGGGAGTGAAGGAGAGGGGCGGGAAGGTAGTGCAGAAGGGGCAAGAAGTGAATGGGGTCTTCAGGGATTTTTACAAGGAGTTGTATTGGTCTGAGCCGCTGACGAGGAGAGGGGGAATGGAGGGCTTCCTAAACAAATTGAGGTTCCCAAGGGTCCAGGAGGGGCTGGTAGAAGGGCTGGGGGCGCCAATAGGGCTAGAGGAGCTAGTCAAGGGAATAGGTCAGATGCAAGCGGGGAAGGCGCCGGGGCCAGATGGGTTCCCGGTGGAATTCTACAAGAAAAATGTGGACTTGGTGGGACCGGTACTGGTACGAGCCTTTAATGAGGCGCGAGAGGGGGGGGTTCTGCCCCCGACAATGTCGCAGGCTCTGATCTCCCTGATATTGAAGCGGGATAAAGACCCCGTGCAGTGCGGGTCCTACAGGCCTATCTCGCTTCTGAACGTGGATGCCAAGTTGCTGGCAAAGATCCTGGCAGCTAGAATAGAGGATTGTGTGCCGGGGTAATCCATGAGGACCAGACGGGGTTCGTGAAGGGGCGGCAGCTCAACACGAACGTGCGGAGATTGCTGAATGTAATTATGATGCCGGCAGTGGGGGGGGAGGCTGAGATAGTGGTAGCGCTGGACGCGGAGAAGGCATTCGATAGGGTGGAGTGGGAGTACCTGTGGGAGACGTTGGAACGGTTTGGGTTTGAGGAAGGGTTTATTAAGTGGGTGAAGTTGCTCTACTCGGCCCCGACGGCGAGTGTAGTGACAAACGGGAGGAGGTCGGAGTATTTCGGGCTCCAGGCAGGGATGTCCCCTATCCCCCTTACTTTTCGCACTGGCGACTGAACCGTTGGCGATGGCACTGAGGGGTTCAGGGGGGTGGAGAGGACTGACTAGGGGAGGGGAGGAACATAGGGTATCGCTGTATGCGGATGATCTACTGCTGTACGTGGCAGACCCAGAAGGGGGAATGCCGGAGATAATGGAACTATTAGCAGAGTTTGGGGACTTTTCGGGGTACAAACTAAATTTGGGCAAAAGCGAGGTTTTTGTGATACACCCGGGGGACCAGGGAGAGGGTATTGGGAGACTCCCCTTCAAGCGAGCAGGAAAGAGCTTTAGGTACTTAGGGGTGCAGGTGGCAAGGAACTGGGGGACCCTCCACAAGTTGAACTTTTCCAGGCTGGTGGAACAGATGGAGGAGGAATTTAAGAGGTGGGACATGGTACCGCTGTCGCTGGCGGGGAGGGTGCAGTCAATCAAAATGACGGTCCTCCCAAGGTTCCTGTTTTTATTTCAGTGCTTGCCCATCTTCCTCCCTAGGGCCTTCTTCAAAAAGGTGACGAGTAGCATCATGAGCTATGTGTGGGCGCACGGCACCCCAAGGGTGAGGAGGGTCTTTTTGGAGCGGAGTAGGGACAGTGGAGGGCTGGCACTACCCAATCTCTCGGGGTATTACTGGGCGGCAAATGTGTCAATGGTGCGCAAGTGGATGATGGAAGGGGAGGGGGCAGCTTGGAAACGAATGGAGAGGGCGTCCTGTGGCAACACAAGCCTGGGGGCCCTAGTAACGGCACCATGGCCGCTCCCCCCCACGAGGTACACCACGAGCCCGGTGGTGGCGGCCACCCTCAAGATATGGGGGCAGTGGAGGCGACACAGGGGGGAAATGGGAGGTCTGTTGGCGGCGCCAATAAGAGGGAACCATAGATTCATCCCGGGGAACATCGACGGGGGATTTCACAGCTGGTACAGGGTGGGCATACGGCAGCTGAAGGACCTGTTTATAGAGGGGAGGTTTGCGAGCCTGGGAGGGCTGGAGGAGAAGTTTGAGCTCCCCCCGGGAAACATGTTCAGATATTTACAAGTGAAGGCATTTGCTAGGCGGCAGGTGGAGGGGTTCCCCCTGCTCCCCAGTAAGGGGGCGAGTGATAGGGTGCTCTCGGGGGTCTGGGTCGGAGGGGGAAAGATATCAGACATCTACAAGATAATGCAGGAGGCGGAAGAAGCATCAGGGGAGGAGCTGAAAGCCAAGTGGGAAGGGGAGCTGGGAGAGCAGATAGAAGACGGGACGTGGGCGGATGCACTGGAGAAGGTCAATTCTTCCTCCTCGTGTGCGAGGCTGAGCCTCATTCAATTTAAGGTGCTGCATAGAGCTCACATGACAGGGACAAGGATGAGCCGGTTCTTTGGGGGTGAGGACAGGTGTGTCAGATGTCTGGGAAGCCCAGCGAACCATGTGCATATGTTCTGGGCATGTCCAGTGCTGGAAGGGTTCTGGAAGGGGGTGGCAAGGACGGTGTCGAAGGTGGTGGGGTCCAGGGTCAAACCAGGATGGGGACTTGCGATCTTTGGGGTCGGGGTAGAACCGGGGGTACAGGAGGCTAGGGAGGCCGGAATACTGGCCTTTGCGTCCCTAGTGGCTCGACGAAGGATATTAATTCAATGGAAGGACGCGAGGCCTCCAAGCGTTGAAACTTGGATTAACGATATGGCTAGCTATATTCAGCTAGAAAGGATCAAATTTGCCCTGAGAGGGTCGGTACAGGGATTCTCCAGGCGGTGGCAACCTTTCCTTGACTTTTTAGATCAGAGATAGACGTTCAGGGTCGTGGCAGCAGCAACCCCGGGGGGAGGCAGCAAGGGTCGTGGGGGGACATGCACGACTGTAACGCGGGCAAGTCTGCTCGCTGCTCATGTCTGAAACTGTAGGCTGCCTTGTTTGTTAAGTTGTTGCTTGGGGGGGGGGGGGGGGGGGGGGGGAGGACTGGTGCGCGCGAGAGGGCGGGCGAGGGAGGGATATTTGCCTAGAGGGATTGTGTTGTAAATAATTTAAAAATTAGTAGGGGTAAATGTTTGTATGGAAAAACTCTTTCAATAAAAATTATTTTAAAAAAAAAGAAGTGGAAAGGTCGACAACTGCCTTTGCACAAAAACCCTCACCTGTAGATAACAAAATCCAGCCCCCCCACGGCAATTCAAACTCCCCTCTTCCAGATCCTCCAAACAGGGAAAGCTCCCATAAATAAAAGATCTCCCAGCCTCTCAATCCCTGCTACCTCTGAAACCCCCATCTATCCTCCCTGGGACACGGTGAAATAGATAAATTGGAGCTCACACCAACGCTCCCTCCAGTCCCCTATGCTTCCACCACTGCCCCCAAACTCTCAGGGCCGTCACTACCACTGGGCTTGTGAAGTACCTGGCCGGCTAGAATAGCAGAGGGCCGTTACCAGTGCTCCTAAACTTGTGCCCCTGCATGATGACGCCTCTACCTGCTCCCACACCGACCCCTCCCTCACTACCCACTTCCTGATCATGGCTATATTTGCCGCCCAGTAGTAGTTCCTGAAGTTCAGCAGTGCCAACCCCCCACCCCACCTCGGCTCCGCTCCAGCAGCACGTTCTACATTCACGGGATTTAACCCGCCCACACAACTGAGAGATCACCGCATTCACCTGCTTAAAAAAGACCTTTGGTAAAAAAAATAGGGAGGCATTCGAAACATACAAAAGTTTCAAGAGAACCGTCATTTTTATCCTCCCCGCCAGTGACAACGGGAGCATGTCCCTCCTCCAGACGTTCTCCTTCATTTGCTCAACTAACTGGGTCAAAAGGCAGCATGCTGGCACAGTGGGTTAGCCCTGCTGCCTCACGGCGCCGAGGTCCCAGGTTTGATCCCGGCTCTGGGTCACTGCCCATGTGGAGTTTGCACATTCTCCCCATGTCTCGTGGGTTTCGCCCCCACAACCGAAAGATGTGCAGGGTAGGTGGATTGGCCAGTTGAAGCTGAGCCAGGCTACTGTAACTTGCTTGCTTTTGAATTCTACATGTCTATTTATAAGGCTCAGGATCTTGTATGCTTCAATAAATTGATTCTCAACCTACCCTGTCACCATCAATGATTTATGCACACATACCACCCCATGAGTCTCTGTTCCTGCATCCCCTTCAGAATGGTATCCTTTATTTTACATTGCCTCCTCCTCCTACTAAAAACATATTCCTTCTTGCTCCTTCCAAAAACGTACCCTTCGCACTTCTCTGCTCAACATTTCCTCCAGTCTATCACTAAGTTTTATATCTTCTGCAAACTTTGAAATTGTATCCAACATACCCAGGTCTCAGTCATGAATATAGATCAAGAAAAACAGCGATCATAAATCAACCACAATCTGCAACTTCATAGTCCAGCATATTTTTCTCCACCACTAACATCAAACCACTGGATATAGCCTGCTTCAATGATGAATGCAGGAGGGCATGCCAGGGGCAGTGCCAGGCATACCTAAAGGAGACGTCCTAACCCGGTGAAGCTACCTGACTACTGGCATGCTGAGCAGTGTGGAATAGGCAAAACTAAGCAATCCAACAACTAATGGTTCAGGGGCGGAATTCTCTGTCGGCTGACGCCGGAATCGCGAAAAACAATTGGACGGAGAATCGGTTCTGATGCCAAAATCACAGCGGGTGCCAATTTCACAGCAAACCTCAATTCTCCGTCGCCTCGTCCACGGCGTCAATGCGTTCCAGAATGCATATACAGTAAATACCATTTGCATATCATTTGCATATCAGGGGCTGTTTAGCACAGGGCTAAATCGCTGGCTTTGAAAGCAGACCAAGCAGGCCAGCAGCACGGTTCGATTCCCGTAACAGCCTCCCCGAACAGGCGCCGGAATGTGGCGACTAGGGGCTTTTCACAGTAACTTCATTTGAAGCCTACTCGTGACAATAAGCGATTTTCATTTTTATTTCATTAGCGGGCCTGATCCGGTATTCTCCAGGGCCTCCGCGATTCTCTGCCTCTGATGGGCCGAATTCTCAACGGCGGGTTCACTTGTGCTTTGAAAAATAATAAAACCGGCGTCATGGCTGCTGAGGGAGAGAGAGGGGGGTAAAGCGTTCAACATCACCATAGTTTGCTGACACTTGTGCTGATGGCCAGGGGGCGTTCTGCCAGGGGCGGAGGGAGTAACGGGGGCTGGCAGGTGGTGGACTGTGGGGTCGGGGTGGACAGGCAGTGAGCCATGCATCTGCACATGCCACTGACTGCCCATTGTGAACTTAGGGCCACAGGTCATTTGGATGTCCCCTCAGGGCACTCCCCTAGGTACCCTCTGCCAGCCGACCCATCAGTGGGATGAGCGCGCTCCAGCGGAACCAGTGTCCCCTTGTTGGCTGGGATGTGTGTGTGTGGGGATTGTAATGTGTAAATGTGGTTGTAGCTTGTCAGCTTCCGCAGCGTCAATCACAGACCCAGTGAATCCCACACTGTTTTTCATTGGAATGGATTGTGTTCCACTTGGCATCGGTCCGGCGTCAGTTTTGCTGTCGTGAAAGTTGACAAATGCTGGCCTTCGGAGAATCCAGCTCCAGATCCAAGCTCTGCAGTCCTGTCACATCTGGTCATGAATGGTGGTGGTCAATTAGACAACTAACTGGCTCCATAAAAATCACCATCCTCAATGATGAGGGAGCTCAGCACATGCAGTGCAAAAGAAAAAGCAGACGCACTTGTGAACATCTTCAGCCAGAAGTGCCGACTGGACAATCCTTCTCAGCCTCCTTCTGAGGTCCCCAGAACCACAGGTGCCAGTCTTCAGCAAATTCAATTCACCCAACTGATATTATGAATGCACTAGTTACTGCAAAGGCTCTGGGCCTCAACAACATTCTGGGAATAGTACTGAAAACTTGTGTCCCAGAATTAGCCACACTTCTAGCCAGGCTGTTCCTGTGCAATTATTGGCATCTTCCCAGCAATGTGGAAATTTGCACAGCTACGCCATGTACACAAAAAGCTGGACAAATTCAGCCAATTCCTGCCCCATTGGTCTTCTTTCAATCACCAGCAAAATAAACAGCGCTATCAAGCACCACCTACTCAGCAATAACCTCGCTCAATTAGATTCTGCCAGGGCCACTCAACTCCTGACTTCATTTACAACCTTGGTTCAAACATAGACAAAAGAGCTGAACACGAGGCAAGGACTGCCCTCAACACCAAAGCAGCCTTTGATCAAGTATGGCATCAAGAAGCTCTGGCAAAACCAGAGTCAATGGGAATTGTTGGAGTCTATAACAAAAGGAAGATCAAAAGAGAACAATCAGGAAATCACATGAACATTAAATAACTAAAACCCCACCGACCCACCCTCCTTTTTTAACCCCAGAGACCCCCCTCCCCCCCACCGCTGACTTCTTTTTTTTTAGACAATTTTATTGAGGTATCTTTTGGCATTGTAAACAGTAACAATATACATTAGTGCGCAAATACCAATTACAAAAACATAGTGCAAATAACAGTTCCTCTCTCACAAATAGACCCACCTATCCTTCCCCCCTACTCTACACTATTCTACCCTCCCCCCCCCCCCCAGCTGATGATTAGTTCCCCGCGAAGAAGTCGATGAATGATTGCCACCTCCAGGCGAACCCCGATAGTGATCCTCGTGAGGCGAACTTGATTTTTTCCAAGCCGAGAAAGCTTGCCACGTGCGACAGCCATACTTTGGTCTTTGGGGGCTTTGAGTCCCTCCAGGCCAACAGTATTCGTCGCCGGGCTACCAGGGAAGCAAAGGCCACAACGTCAGCCTCTATCCCCTCCTGGATTCCCGGGTCCTCCGACACCCCAACAATCACCACCTCTGGACTCATCGCCACCCTTGTTTTCAGTACCTGGGATATGACGTCCGCAAATCCCTGCCAGTATCCCCTGAGTTTTGGACACGCCCAAAACATGTGGACATGGTTCGCTGGTCCTCCCCCACATCTAGCACACTTGTCCGCCAGCCCAAAGAATTTGCTCATCCGGGCCACCGTCATTTGGGCCCGGCAAACTACCTTGAACTGAATCAGGCCGAGCCTGGCACATGTTGAGGTTGCATTTACCCTCCTCAGAGCGTCTGCCCATAGCCTCCCTCCAACTCCCCACCAAGCTCCTCTTCCCACTCGAGTTCCTCCGTCCCTGTGTCCTCAGCTCCCATTAGCTCCTTATAAATATCCGAGACTCTCCCCTCTCCTACCTCACCCCTGGAAACTACCCTCTTCTGGATCCCCCTTGGTGGAAGACATGGAAAGGACGGGACCTGTCTACATCCGAAATCCGGCACCTGCAAGTACCGAAAGTCATTCCCCCTCGCCAGCCCGAACTTCTCCTCCAGCGCCCTCATGTTCGCGAAGCTCCCTTCCACGAACAAATCGCCCATCCTTCCCACCCCCGCCCTCCGCCCCGCTCGAAACCCTCCGCCCATCTTCCCCGGGACAAATCGGTGGTTGTCACATATTAGGGACAAGACCGACGCTCCCACTTCCCCCGCATGCTTCCTCCATTGGCCCCAAATCTGCAAAGCCACCACCTCTATAGTGGTGGAGTACCTGGCCAGCGGGAGCGACACAGGAGCCGTGACCAGGGCTGCCAAGCTGGTGCCCCTGCACGAAGCAGCCTCCACCCGCTCCCAAACCGACCCCGTACCCACCATCCATTTCCTTATCATGGTTATGTTAGCCGGCCAGTAGTAGTTGCTGAGGTTCGGCAACGCCAGACCCCCCTTGCTACGGTTCCGTTCCAGCATCCCCCTCTTTACCCGCAGGGACTTCCCCACCCAAACAAATCCCAGGATGATTTTATTGATTCTTTTAAAGAAGGACCGCGGAATGAAAATAGGGAGACACTGAAAAATAAACAGGAATCTCGGGAGGATCGTCATCTTCACCGTTTGTACTCTCCCCTCCCCACTAGTGACAGCGGGAGCGCATCCCACCTCCGAAACACGCTCATTTGCTCCACCAGCCTAGACAAATTCAACTTATGCATCTTGCCCCAGTCACACGCCACTTTTATCCTTAAATACCTCAAACCTTCACCAACCATCCTAAACGGTAGCTCCCTCAGCCTATTCTCCTGACCCCTCGCCTGCACCACAAACATCTCGCTTTTTGCCATGTTCAACTTGTCGCACGAAAACTGGCCAAATTCCCCTAGGATTTCCATAATCCCGTCCATCCCTGCCGCTGGATCCGACACGTACAAAAGTAGGTCATCCGCGTAAAGCGAGACCTTGTGTTCTATCGCCCCCCCCCCCGGACTATTCCCTTCCATCCCCTTGCCGCTTTCAGAGCAATTGCCAGCGGTTCTATGGCCAACGCAAACAGCACTGGAGAGAGGGGGCATCCCTGTCTTGTCCCGCGGTATAGTCTAAAATACTCAGATGTCGTCCTGTTCGTCCTTACACCAGCCTTCGGGGCCTGATATAGCAGACTAACCCAGTCCACAAAGCCTGCCCCCCCAAACCGTCCCAGCACCTCCCATAAATAGTCCCACTCCACCCGGTCAAAAGCCTTTTCGGCATCCATTGCCACCACTATCTCCATCTCTCTGCACTCCGTGGGCATCATAATCACATTGAGTAGCCTTCTTAGATTGGCTACTAGCGGTCTGCTCTTTACAAACCTTGTTTGGTCCTCCACAATCACGTCCGGTACCCAGTCTTTGATTCTGGACGCCAGGATCTTGGCCAACAGTTTAGCGTCTACATTAATCAGGGAGATTGGTCTATAGGACCCACAAGCTTCCGGATCTTTATCCTGTTTTCATAAAAGCGAGATGGTGGCTTGCGACACCGTTTGGGGTAGTACCCCATTGTCCCTTGCCTCGTTAAACACCCTAACCAGCAGCGGCCCCACTATCCCGAGAACCTTTTGTAGAACTCCACTGGATACCCGTCTGGCCCCGGGGCTTTACCCGATTGCATGGCCTTCAGGCCCCCCATTACTTCTTCAGCTCTAATCAGGGCCCCCAGCCCCTCCTACCATCCCCCTGCCCACCTTTGGGAAGGTCAGCTCATCTAAGAAGCACCTCATCCCCTCCGGCCCCGTGGGGGGTTCCGAGGCATACAGCTTGCTGTAAAAGTCCAAAAGGTCCCTACTCATAATAAAGAGATCAATACGAGAGTAAACCGTGTGATCATGTGAATAGAACGAGAACTCCTTCCCCGTCGGCCGGCTGATTCTCCAGGGGTCTACCCTCCCCATTTGTTCCATGAACCCTCCAGCCTGTCCATCAGCCTTGATTGTTGCGCCTTCAACTTTCCAATTTCCACGTCCGCTACCGTTTGGAAATCTGCCTGCTCTTCCACTGTCTTCTCCAGTGCCTGGACCTTCTTATCCTGAGCATCCAGCCTCTGGTCCAGTCGCTCCATCGCTTTCTGGAGCGGTTCCAAATTATCCCGCTTCAGTGCTGCGAAGCTCTCTTTCATGACCTTCAGCATGTTGTCCAGTGCTGTTTGGACTGTCCATTCCGTGGTCCATTCGTCGGCCATCTTTCCTCCCACTTGAGCTTCCACACCACCTTTGTTCAGCCCCTTCTTCACCTGTTTTCGCTCGCTTCTGCTCCTTAAGTCCATACAACTATGTATGGATTCAGATCTAGAGTGCTATTGTTTTTCACTCCAGCGCTCAAAAGTTCGAAAAAGTCAGGGGAAAAGGTCTAAAAGTCTGACCGGAGCGAGAGCCACAACCGGAAGTCCCCCGCTGACTTCTTAACTATTCTTGAAGAAGTCTATAAACCGTTTCAATCCCCCCCTCGTCCCTCCCCCCCCCCCGCCGCCCCCCCCCCCCCCCCGCCACCCCCCCACAGATCTCCCATCTCTTCAAATCCTCCTTCACCTGCTCCACCAACCATGCCAAATTATGTAGCTGCTCCCATCTCCGCGTCACCTGAAATGGCAGCTCACCCAACCTCCACTCCTGCTACCTCGCCTGGATCAGAAAGACCTCACTCTTCCTCATGTTTAACTTATACCCAGAGAACCAGCCGAATTACTCAAAAACGTCCATGATCCCCCCAATAACTTCCAATGGGTCCAATATGTAAAGCAACAGATCATGCGCATATAGCGAGACTCTTTGTTCCCCCACCCCCCGGACACTATCCCCTGCCAACCCCATGATGCTCTTAGCGCCATTGCCACTGTATCCATCGCCAAGGCAAAAAGCAACGGGGGAGAGTGGGCATCCCTGCCTCATCCCATGATGCAGCCTGAAATACCCTCAACAATATTCCCATTCTACTGATCAAAGGCCTCCTCCGCCTCCATTGCGACCGCCACCTCTACATTCCGTTCCTCCAAGGACATCATTATAATGTTCAACAAATGCCTAATGTTAGCCGACAGGTGCCTCCCCTTTACAAACCCCATTTCGTCTTCCCCTATCACCCACAGCACACAGTCCTTAACCTGCGGCGCCAAGATCTTTACTGACAACTTGCCATTTACATGCAGCAGTGATATTGACCGGTAGAACCACACTGCTCCGGGTCCTTCTTCAAAATTAAGGATATGGAGGCCTGCAAACACGTTTGGGGGGGGGGGGGGGGGGGTGGGGGAAGAGTAGCTCTCACTTCTCCCTCGCCTCATTAAATGTCCTTACCAGCAAGGTCCCAGGTCACCCAAAAACTTTTATAAGCTATCTGGGCTCAGGACCTTTCCTACCTGCATCGCTCCCATACCCTCCATTGGCTCCATCAGTCCAATGGGTGCTCCCAATCCCTCTACCAGGTCCTCATCCACCTTGGGGAACACCAACCTGTCCACAAAATGTATCATTCCCAATCTCCATCTGGAGTTTCTGCCACTCTTGGAACAACCCAGCTTCCGAGGCCTCAGAGTACCTGTCAACCTTTAGGATCCCATCCACCAGCTGAGCCATCTTTGCCTGCTCTGTGTTGTCCCTGTGTGCCCGTATCAATATAAATGCCCCCCGACCACTGCCTTAAGCGCCTCCCATAACATGGCGGCCGAAGCCTCATCCATATCGTTCAGCTGTACATACCCCCGAATAGCAGCCCTCACCCGCTCATACACCACCTCATCTGCTAACAACGCCAAGTCTAATCATCACTATGGGCGCTGGGCCCACCTCCGCAAGACCATCCAATGAGACCACAATTGCCGAATAGTCCAAAAGTACAAAAATTCCTTTGCCCTCGGCCTCCCAGACCTCCAAGGGTCCACTCCACCCCCCCCCCCCCCCCCACAATGCGCTCCATAAATCCCTTTAGCTCCCCCATCACTGCCGAACCCCCCCCGCCGACTCCAATCTCGGCTCGATAACCTTATTAAAATCCCTCCCTATAATCAGCCAGTGCGAGTCCAGGTCCGGGATCTTCCCCAGCACCCGCCTCATGAATTCGATGTCATCCCAATTTGGGACATAAACGTTCACCAAAACCACTGGCATCCCCTCCAATTTCCCACTCACCATCACAAACTTTCACCCCGAATCTGCTATTATATTCCCCACCTCAAATGCTACCCGCTTATTTGTCAGCACCGCCACCCCACGCGTCTTCATATCTAATCCTGAGTGAAAGATCTGGCCCACGCACCCTTTCCTTAGCCTGGTCTGTTCCCCAATCTTCCAAGTGCGTTTCCAGTAAAAATCCCACAACTGCCTTTAATCTCAAGTGCACGAAGACAAGTGACAATTTGACTGGTCCATTCAGTTCTCTCACATTCCCTGTGATCAGCCTGACTGAGCCCCCGCCCCCCCCCCCCCCCCCCCCCCCCCCCCCCCCCCGGCCGATGTGCCGTCGGCCCGCATCATGCAACCCCTCCAGGTCCGCCCTCGGATGACCACCGTCACCCTCCTTATCGCATTTCAACATCTCCACCCCCGTCAGCAGTACCCCCCCCCCAGCAGACAACTTGATATGTGTCGGACTGAGTGCATTAGATGGGTGGTATACTAGAGCTGCTTCGAGTGTTTGGGTCTTTTTCAGAATATAAAATAAACTTGGATAATATTTTGTGGTGTCCTGGCCAGGAGCGGGGCTGCCATAGGGGGTGGGGGCTGAGTGGGAAATTGGAGTGGATGACAGTGGTTTTTTAGATACCTGGTTGAGTGCAAGTGGCACGAGATTGGGGGGAGTTCCATCGATACATTACTTGTCTGGTGGGGATCCTGAAAGCGGATTTGGCAAGATGGGATTATGTTCCTTTGTCGCTGGCAGGTCGGTGCAGGCAATTAAGATGAATATATTGCCGCAGTTTTTGTTCATTTTTCAATCATGTTTAAGGACGTAGAAAGATGATTACCTCGTTCATTGGTTGGGGGGGGGGGGGGGGGGGGGGGGGGGTGGGATTAAGAAAGTCCTGTTGCAGAAGAGAGGACGGCAGTCAGGGGGTTCGGTCCCCCAAATCTATTGAATTATTACTGGGCGGTGAATGCTGAGAAGGTGAGCGGCTGGGTTAGAGGGGGGACTCCCAGTGGGTTAGATTGGAGGAGAGTCTATGCAGGGGGTGGGGATTAAGGGTGTTGGCAACAGCACCGCTCTCAATGGCCCCAGGGAGATATTCAAGGAGTCCGGTGGTAGTGGCGATGCTGAAGATCTGGAGGCAGTTGCGCCAGATTATACAGGACAGGGTCAAGGGAAATGCCGATTCGAGGGAATCATAGATTCGAGCCAGGAAGGTGGGTTGGGAATTTTCGGCGAGTGTAGTTAGGGTATTAAAGTATGTATCTCTGGACTTCCGGTTGCGGCTATGCGGAGCTAAGCCGCACGTTCGGCAGCTCCCGCCAGGAAGGGACTTTTGGGCTCTTTTAAGGGCCACCAGCGGTACTTGCTCGACAGTTCCCGACGTGGGAAGGTGTCTGCAGCGGATCCCCAGTGGTCTATGGTCTTGACCAGGAGCGGGGCCAGCAGAATAGCGGTGGCAGCACCTAAGAAAAAGCGGGGAAAGAAAGTCAAGATGGCGGCCGGCGGAGGCCCCGAGGAATGGAGGCAGTGGGCGCAGGTGCAGCAGGACACTCTCCAGTGCTGTTTTCGGGAGCTCAAAGTGGAGCTGCTGGACTCACTGAAGGCGAATACGGACAAGCTGCTGGCGACGCCGACTGCCCAGGGGGTGGAGATCCGGGAGCTCCGACAACAAGCCTCCGAAAGAGAGGATGAGGCCGCAGCCCTCGCGGTAAAGGCGGAGATGCACGAGGCGCTCCACAAGTGGCAGGAGTGGTTCGAGGAGATGGAGAACCGGTCGAGGCGGAAGAATCTGCGGATCCTGGGCCTCACGGAGGGCCTGGAAGGGTCAGACCTGGGGGCCTATGTGGTCGTTTTGTTGAACTCGCTGTTGGGAGCTGGGTCCTTCCAGGGGCCCCTGGAGCTGGAGGGGGCCCACAGAATACTGGTCAGGAGGCCCAAACCGAATGAGCCGCCATGGGCGGTGCTGGTGCGGTTCCACCGGTTCGTTAACCGAGAGTGCGTGCTTAGGTGGGCCAAGAAGGAGCGGAGCAGCAAGTGGGAGAACACTGTAGTGCGGATCTACCAGGACTGGAGTGCGGAGGTGGCCAAGCGGAGGGCTGGGTACAACCGGACGAAGGCGGTGCTCCACAGAAAGACTGTGAAGTTTGGCATGTTACAGCTGGCACGTCTGTGGGTCACCTACAAGGACCGGCACTTTTATTTTGAGTCCCCGGAGGAGGCGTGGGCCTTTGTGCGGACCGAGAAGTTGGACTCTGACTGAGGGTCGGGGGTTTGTAAATAACTGTGTTAACATTTGGTGGGAAGGGTCTCTGTTTTATGCTGTTTTAAGCTGGTTGTGTGTTGTTTCTAGGGTGGGTGGGGTGCTGTCTTTTTTTTGCGGGGGCGGGGTCGCGCAGAGGGAAAGCGCGGGCTTTTCTTCTGTTTCCCGCGCTGAGGGTGGATGGGGCGGGGTCGGAGCTGAGAAGCGCAGGCTTTTTTCCCGCGCAAGAGCAGTAGGGGGAGGTCTGCTGATGGGTCTGGGGGAGGAGGAGTGGCCCCACGCTGGGAGGGGTCGGAGGTGTGGCGGGAGCTGCCGGGGTCAGCAGAAGTTAGCTGGCTCATGGGAGTGCTACGGAGGGAGTAACGCAGCCGGGAGGGGGTCCTAGCCTGGGAGGGGGGGGGGAGGGGGGGGGCTGTACCGGGTTGCTGCTGAAATGGCCAGGAAGGAGCTGGAGTCTGCAGGGGGTTTGCCACCGTGGGGGAACACGGGCCGAGTGAGGGGCGGGCAGGGGACGGGTTATGGCTAGTCGGCAGGGGAGGGGGGGCAGGGAGCCCTCTCATCCGGCTGATAACTTGGAATGTGAGGGGGCTGAATGGGCCGGTCAAACGGGCCCGGGCGTTTACGCACCTGAAGGGGCTGAAGGCGGATGTGGCTATGCTCCAGGAGACGCATCTGAAGGTGGCGGACCAGGTTAGACTGAGGAAGGGCTGGGTAGGCCAGGTGTTTCATTCGGGGCTGGATGTAAAAAATCGGGGGGTGGCGATTCTGGTGGGAAAATGGGTGTCGTTTGAGGCGTCAAAGGTGGTGGCTGACAGTGGATGGAGGTATGTGATGGTGAGCGGCAAGTTGCAAGGGGAGCGGGTGGTGCTGATGAATGTCAATGCCCCAAATTGGGACGATGCGGGTTTTATGCGCCGCATGTTGGGCCGCATTCCGGATCTAGAGATGGGGGGGGGCTTGATACTTTGGGGGGGGGGGGGGGGGGGGAGACTTTAAAACGGTGCTGGATCCCCCATTGGATCGATCCATGTCCAGGACGGGCAGGAGGCCCGGGCGGCTAAGGTGTTGAGGGGGTTTATGGACCAGATGGGAGGGGTGGATCCGTGGAGGTTCGCAAGGCCGAGGGCCAGGGAGTATTCATTTTTTCCCCCACGCTCATAAAGCCCATTCCCGGCGCTTGGAGGTGGGACTGCTGGCGGATGAGAAGGTGGGCGGGCAGGTTCGGGGGTGTATCAAGAGGTACTTAGAGGCCAATGATAATGGGGAGGTCCGGGTGGGGACGGTTTGGGAAGCATTGATGGCGGTGGTTAGAGGGGAGTTGATTTCCATCCGAGCCCATAGAGAGAGGGGAGAGCAAAGAGAGAGGGAGAGGTTGGTGGGGGTGGACAGGAGATATGCGGAGGCTCTGGAGGAGGGACTGTTGAGGGAGCGATGTAACCTTCAGGCCAGGTTCAACTTGCTGACCACCGGAAAAGCTGAAGCTCAGTGGAGGAAGGCACAGGGAGCGGTGTACGAATATGGGGAGAAGGCGAGTAGGATGCTGGCGCATCAGCTTCGTAAGCGTGACGCGGCCAGGGAGATTTGTGGAGTGACGGATAGGGGAGGCAATGTGGTGCGATGGGGGATGGACATTAATGGGGTCTTCAGGGACTTTTATGGGGAATTGTACCGGGAAAGGCGGAAGCTCAGTGGAGGAAGGCACAGGGAGCGGTGTACGAATATGGGGAGAAGGCGAGTAGGATGCTGGCGCATCAGCTTCGTAAGCGTGACGCGGCCAGGGAGATTTGTGGAGTGACGGATAGGGGAGGCAATGTGGTGCGATGGGGGATGGACATTAATGGGGTCTTCAGGGACTTTTATGGGGAATTGTACCGGGCCGAGCCCCCGGTGGAGGCGGGGGGAATGGGGCGCTTTTTAGACAGGCTGAGACTTCCGAAGTTGGAGGAGGAACAGGTGGAGGGGCTGGGGGCGCCGATTGAGCTGGAGGAGCTGGTCAAAGGGATAAGTAGCATGCAGTCGGGGAAGACGCCGGGGCCGGATGGGTTTCCGGTCGAATTTTACGAAATGTATGCAGACCCCGTGTTGGTTAGGACCTTTAACGCGGCAAGGGAGGGGGGGGGCTTTGCCCCTGACTATGTCACGGGCGCTGATTTCCTTGATCCTTAAACGGGACAAGGACCCCCTGCAGTGTGGATCATATAGGCCGATCTCGTTGTTAAACGTGGATGCCAAGCTGTTGGCGAAGATCTTGGCCACAAGGATAGAGGACTGTGTGCCAGGGGTCATTCATGAGGACCAGACTGGGTTTGTGAAGGGAAGGCAGCTGAACACCAATATACGTAGGCTTCTGAATGTTATCATGATGCCAGCGGTAGAAGGGGAGGCGGAGATAGTGGTAGCATTAGACGCGGAGAAGGCCTTTGATAGGGTTGAGTGGGGGTACCTGTGGGAGGTGCTGGAAAGGTTTGGGTTCGGGGA
This sequence comes from Scyliorhinus canicula, assembly GCF_902713615.1. NCBI lineage: Eukaryota > Metazoa > Chordata > Chondrichthyes > Carcharhiniformes > Scyliorhinidae > Scyliorhinus > Scyliorhinus canicula. The sequence goes on along the minus strand of NC_052154.1, from coordinate 30,164,798 downwards.
GGGGTTTGTCAGTTGGGTGAGGCTGTTATACGAGGCCCCGATGGCGAGCGTAGCCACGAATAGGAGGAGATCGGAGTACCTTCGGTTGTACCGGGGGACAAGACAGGGGTGTCGCCTGTCCCCCTTGCTCTTTGCATTGGCAATTGAGCCCTGGCCATGGCGTTGAAGGAGTCGAGGAATTGGAGGGGTCTGGTGCGGGGTGGGGAGGAGCACCGAGTGTCATTATACGCAGATGACTTGTTGCTATATGTGGCGGACCCAGTGGGGGGAATGCTGGAGGTGATGAAGATCCTTAAGGAATTTGGGGGCTTTTCTGGGTACAAGCTCAACCTGGGTAAGAGTGAAATGTTCGTCGTGCACCCGGGGGATCAAGAGGAGGGGATTGGTAGGCTTCCACTGAAAAGGGCAGGGAGGAGCTTTCGGTATCTGGGAGTCCAGGTGGCTAGGAGCTGGGGGGGCCCTTCACAAACTTAACCTCACTAGGCTGGTGGAGCAAATGGAGGAGGAGTTTAAAAGATGGGACATGTTGCCGCTGTCGCTGGCGGGCAGGGTGCAGTCCGTCAAGATGACGGTGCTCCCGAGGTTTTTGTTCCTGTTCCAGTGCCTCCCCATCCTTATCCCGAAGGCCTTTTTTTTAGGAGGGTCAATAGGAGTATTACGAGATTTGTGTGGGCGTATGGGACTCCGAGGGTGAGAAGGGTGTTTTTGGAGCGGGGCAGGGATGGGGGGGGGGGCTGGCGTTGCCCAACCTCTGTGGGTACTATTGGGCTGCCAACGCAGCGATGGTGCGTAAGTGGGGAATGGACGGGGCAGGGGCAGCATGGAAGAGGATGGAGATGGCGTCCTGCGTGGACACGAGCCTGGAGGCGCTGGTAACGGCGCCGTTGACGCTCCCTCCAACGAGGTATACCACGAGCCCTTAGAATTTGGGGGCAATGGAAAAGGCATGGGGGGGGAGAGGTGGGGGGCTCAACGGAGTCCCCGATGCGGGGGAACCACCGGTTTGTTCCAGGGAGCATCGATGGTGGGTTTCTTGGCTGGCATAGGGTAGGTACTAGGAGGTTGAGGGACCTGTTTGTGGATGGGAGGTTTGCGAGCCTGGGTGAGTTAGAGGGGAAGTTTGGGCTCCCCCCGGGGAACATGTTTAGGTACATGCAGGTTAGGGCGTTTGCCAGGTGGAGGGTTTCCCTCTGCTGCCCCCACGTGGGGTACGGGACAGGGTGCTCTCGGGGGTGTGTGTTGGAGGGAGGAGGATTTTGGACGTGTACCACGCCATGCAGGAGCTGGATGAGGCCTCGGTGGGGGAGCTGAAGGATAAATGAGAAGGAGCTGGGTGAGGAGATTGAGGAGCGGACGTGGGCGATGCCCTGGAAAGAGTGAATTCCTCCTCTTCCTGTGCGAGGCTTAGCTTCATATAGTTCAAGGTGCTGCATAGGGCCCACATGACCGGAACGAGGATGAGTAGGTTTTTCGGGGGCGAAGATAGGTGTGCTAGGTGCTCGGGGAGCCCAGCGAACCACGGCCGTATGTTTTGGGCATGCCCAGCGCTGGGGGAGTTCTGGAAGGGGGTAGCAAGGACGGTGTCGAGGGTGGTAGGATCCAGGGTCGAGCCAGGCTGGGGACTTGCAATTTTTGGGGTTGCAGTGGAGCCGGGAGTGCAGGAGGCGAAAGAGGCCGGTGTTCTGGCCTTTGCGTCCCTAGTAGCCCGGCGGAGGATTTTGCTTCAATGGAAGGATGCGAGGCCCCCAAGCGCGGAGGCCTGGATCAATGATATGGCGGGATTCATCAAATTGGAGAAGGTGAAATTTGCCCTGAGGGGATCAGTACAGGGGTTCTTTAGGCGGTGGCAGCCTTTCCTTGACTTCCTGGCAGAACGATAGGAAAATGGGCTGGCAGCAGCAGCAACCCGGGGGAGGGGGGGGGGGTGGTTTGTTGCAGGGGAAGGGAGAAATGTGTATGTGTTTATTGAATATGCCGGGTGCTTATCTATTTCTTCTTTTTGTAGTTACGGGGAGGGGGGTGTTGGGGGTTATTGTGTTTTTTATTTTTGTTGTTGTTACTACGGTTTTCTTGCTGTTATTTTATGTTTTTGAAAATCTTAATAAAATTTTTTTTTTAATAAAGTATGTGTCTCTGGGAAGCCGGTTTGCGAAGTTGAAGGAGCTGTATAAGCCTAAACAGCTCAATCTCTCTTCATAAAGAGAAAACCTTCATCTCTGGAATCAATCCAGTGAACGTCTTCTGAACTGCATCCAATGCAGTCACATTCCTCCTCAAGAGGACAAAAACTGTTAAGCTCCATCTGCCAAAATGTGGCCCACTCACCTAACTCATCCACATCCATTTGTATGTTTCTTTATTGCAACTTACTATGGAACCATAGAATTTATACAGAGCAGAAATAGGTCATTCGGCCCATCGAGTCTGAACCACCTCTGAAAGAACACCCTACCTCGGTCCACTCCCCCACCCAACCCGGTAAACCCACATAACCTGTGCACCTTTAGGCACTAAAGGACAATTTAGCATGGCCAATCAACCTAACCTGCACAACTTTGGACAGAGAGGGGAAACCGGAGCATCCAGAGGAAACCCGCATAGTAAGGAGTGCAAACTCCACACAGTCACCCGGATTCCGATGCTGAGGCAGCAGTGCTAACAATTGTGATTCCCACTATCCCACCTATTTTCATGTCATCTGCCAATTTAGCTACAGTACCTTGTAACCCTGCATCTTAATATAGATGAATCTGAAATTTATAATCTAGATGAATTTCAAATTCTTCCTTTTTTGAATAAGGGCATTATATTAGCATTTTTCCAATCCACTGGCATATTTTCCACATCCATGGAAATTTGCAATCTTAATAATAATAATCTTTATTGTCACAAGTAGGCTTACATTAACACTGCAATGATGTTACTGTGAAAAGTCGCTACATTCCGGTGCCTGTACGGGTACACAGAGGGAGAATTCAGAACGTCCAAATTACCTAACAGCACGTCTTTTGGGACTTGTGGGAGGAAACTGGAGCACCCGGAGGAAATCCACGCAAGCATGAAGAGAACGTGCATACGCTGCACAGACTGTGACCCAAGCTGGGAATCGAACCTGGGACTCTGGAGCGGTGAGGCTACAGTGCTACCTTGCTGCCCCAATTATAACCAATGGATCCACCATCTCTGCTGCCACTGAGATGCTAGGACATAGGCTATTAGGCCCTGTGGATTTGTCTGCCTAGAATCCCAACAGTTTGCTCAGTACCGTTTCCCCATTAATGATAAGGGTGGCATGGTAGCACAGTGGTTAGTACTGCTGTTTCACAGTGCCAGGCTTGGGTCACTGTCTGTGCGGAGTATGCACGTTCTCTTCGTGCCTGCGTGGGTTTCCTCCGGGTGCTCCGGTTTCCTCCCACAAGTCCCGAAAGACAGCTTGTTAGGTGAACTGGACATTTGGAATTCTCCCCAGGTGCACCCGAACAGGCGGCAGAATGTGGCGACTAGGGGATTTTCACAGCAACTTCATTGCAGTGTTGATGGAAGCTTACTTGTGACACGAAAAATAAATTGTTATGATTGCTCCAAGTTCCTGCATTTATATTACCTCTGCATTAGCGGTTACCATTAAGATGGTACTAGTGTTCTCCACCATGAAAATTGAGCCCAAATACTGATTTAATGTCCCCACCATTTCTATTACCCCACCGTCAACTCCCTGGTCAGATCCTCAAAGGGGCTTTCATTCACTTTAGCTCCTCTCTTGCCTTTGATATATTTATAGAAGCTTTTGCTATCCTTTTATATTTTGCGCTAATTTTCTTTCATAAATTTATCTTTGCTCTTTTTATTACTTTTTAAGTGACCCTTTATTGATCTTTAAAAAGTATCCCAATCTTCCAGCCTGCCACTGACCTTTGCAACATGGTATGCCTTAGTTTTTGTCTTTATGTTATCTTTAACTTCTTGTTTAGCCATGGATGTTTTTTCCCCTATTACATTCCAGAGAGTAAGAAAGATTGTATTTTAATTAAGAGGGATTGAATATCTATTTAAATAAACATCTACCACCGCTCATCAACTGCTTTACCTTTTAGTCTTCCTGCCCAGTCCACTAGGACAGATTTGTCCTCATGCCTAAGTAATTACTTTTGTCTAACTCCAGTATGCTAGTGCAGGGGTCCAGTTTCTTGCCGCCAAACTGAATTTGAAATTCTAGCATGCTTATGGTCACTCTTCCGGAGAGGATCTTCAACTAGGAGATCATTCGGGCAGCACGGTGGCCTAGTGGCTAGCATAACCGCCTCACGGCGCTGAGGTCCCAGGTTCGATCCCGGCTCTGGGTCACTGTCCGTGTGGAGTTTGCACATTCTCCCCGTGTCTGCGTGGGTTTCGCCCCCACAACCCAAAAATGTGCAGAGTAGGTGGATTGGCCACGCTAAATTGCCCCTTAATTGGAAAAAATAATTGGGTAATCTAAATTAAAAAAAAAAATAAAATAAATAACTAGGAGATCATTAATTAATCCTTCCTCATTACACAATACCAAATCCAGAACAGCCTGCCCCCTGGTTGTTTCTTGGAGCAATATGTTGTGGAACCAATCTCGAATACATTCAATAAACTCTCCCTGAAGGCTACTCGTGCCAATTTTTGAGGAGGCAGCGCATTGTCACTGGACAGGTGATCCAGAGACCCAGGGTAATACGATGGGTACCTGGGTTCAAATTCTGCCATGACAGGTGATGGAAATTGAATCCAATCAATATCTGGAATTAAAAGGTCCAATGGTGACCATTGTTGACTGTCGTAAAAAACGCAGCTGGTTCACTAATGTCCTTTAGGAAAGGAAAACTGCCATCATTACCTGGTCTGGCCTATATGCAACTCCAGTTCCACAGCAATGTGGTTGATTCTTAAAAGCCCTCTGAGATGTCCTAGAAAGCCAGTTGTATCAAACCGCTACAAAGTCGATATAAAGGAAAGAAACTGGACGGACCACCCAACATTGACCTAGACACTGGAAATGCCAACAGTAAAGCCAGCCCTGTTGACCTTGCAAAGTCCTCTTTAATAATATCTGGCTTGTGCCAAAATTGGGAGAGCTGTCTCACAGATTAGTCAAGCAACAGCCTAATGTAGTCACACTCATGGAATCATGATGCTTTACAGGTAGAGTCCCAGACTATCACCATCCCTGGATCTGTCATGTCCCACCGACAGGACAGACAGAGCAGAGGTGGCAGCACTGTGGTACACAATCAGTTGGGAGTTGCCCTGGGAGTCATCAACATCGATTCTGGACATATGAAATTGTGTAGCTTCAAGCAAACATGAGCAAGGAAACCTCCTGCTGGTTACCATGTAACGTCCACCCTCAGGTGATGAATCAGTACTCGGTTGAACACCACGGAAGAGGAATTACTGAGGGTGGCAGGGGCACAGAACTCTTGAGTAGGGGACTTCAATGTCCATCACAAACCGGGGCTCAGTAGCACCACTACCGACTGAGCTAGCTGGGCCCTAAAGGGCATAACTGCCAGACTGGGTCTGCGACAGGCGGTGAGGGAACCAAGAGGGAAAAACATACTAGACCCGACCAGCCTGCCTTGCCGCAGATGCATCTATCTATGACAGTATCGGTAGGATTGATCACCGCACAGTCCTTGTGGAGACAACGTCCTGTGTTAACGTTTAGGATATTTCCTTTGTGTTGTGTGGCTGATTATCATTGTGCTAAATGAGATAGGTTCAAAACAGATCTGGCAACCCAAGACTGGGCATCCATGAGGTGCTGTGGGCCATTAGCAGCAGCAGAATTGTACTCCATCACAATCTGTAACCTCATAGTCTGGCATATCCCTCACTCTACTATTACCATCAATCCAGGGGATCAACTCTGGTTTAATGAAGAGTGTAGTAGGGCTTGCCAGGTGCAGCACCAGGCATACCAAAAAATGCGTCAACCTGGTGAAGTTACAACATAGGACTACTTGCATGCCAAACAACAGAAGCAATAAGTGTCAGAGAGCCAAGTGATCCCACAACCAACAGATCAGATATAAGCTCTGAAGTCCTGCCAAATCCAGTCATGAATGGTGGTGGACAATTAAACAACTCACTGGAAGAGGAGGCTCCACAAATATCCCCATCTTCAATGATAGAGGAGCCCAGCACATCAGTGCAAAAGATAAGGCTGAAGCATTCACAATAATCTTCAGCCAGAAGTGCTGAGTGGATGATCCATCTTGGTCTCTGCAGCACCACAATGCCAGTCTTTAACCAATTCGATTCACTCCACGCGATACCAAGAAACGGTAGAAGAAACCAGATACTGCAAAGGGTACGCGCCCTGACAATATTCCAAAACTTGAGCTCCAGATCTTGCTGCATCCCTACCCAGGTTGTTCCAGTACAGGTACAACACTGGCATCTACCTGGCAATACGAAAAATTGCCCAGTTATATCCTATACACAACGCAGGACAAATCCAACCCAGCCAGTTACCGCCTTATCAGTCTACTCTCAATCATCTGCAAAGTTATCGAAGGGGTCATCAACAGTGTGACCTGCTCACTGACTCAGTTTGGGTTCTGTCAGGTTCAACTCCTGACCGTATTACAGCAGTGGTTCAAACATGGACAAGAGAGCTGAATGCCAGAGGTGAGGTGAGAGTGAATGCCCTTGACATCAAGGAATCGTTTGATAAGAGTTAGGGATCAAGGAGCCCTCGCAAATGGGAATCAGGGGGAAACACCACTGGATGGAGTTATACCTAGTACAAAGGAAGATGGCGCTTGTCGTTGGAGATCAGTCATTTCAGTCCTGGAACATTACTGCAGGAGTTCCTCAGGGTAGAGCCCTAGGCCCAACCACCTCAACTGCATCATCAATGACCTTCCTTCCAACGCAAGGTCAGATGTGGGGATGTTCATTGATGATTGTACAATGTTCAGTAACATTTGTGGCTCCTCAGGCACTGAAGCAGCCTATGTGCAAATGCAGCAAGACTGTGACAATATCCAAGCTTGGACTAACAAGTGACATTTACACCACACAGATGCCAGGCAATGACCATCTCCAAGAAGAGATATTTGGGAACATCACCACTTGTAAGTTCCCCTCCAAGTCAGTCACCATCCTGACTTGGAAATAGACTGCCATTCCTACACTGTCGCTGGGTCAAAATCCTGGAACTCTGTCCCCAATACCAGAGTAGGTATACCTACAACACATGGACTGCAGCGGTTCAAGATGGCAGCTCACTATCCCCTTCTCAAGGGCAATTAGGGATGGGCAACAAATGCTGACCTAGGCAGTGACGCCTACATCCTGAAAAAATGAAGTATAAAAAAAAGTATTAATCCAGTCTATATGCATATTGCAAAATCACCCATAAATTATTCTTATAACTTTCGTACATGCCACTAGTATTTCTTGGTTTATACTGTGCCCCACTGCGGAACTACTGTTTGGGGACCTACAGATTACTCCTAATAAAAGGGCGAGGCTACTGCTATCCTACTTCCTGGATCTCTCCTCTAACTGCATCATTCACACCCTCCTGTCCCTGACCACTGGCGGAATTCAAGGTTTGACCAGCTCATCAGATTTGTTGATTGCCGGATAAATATTTGCCAGGACACTGGGATAATGCCCCTGCTCTTCTTCAAATAGTGCCATGGAATCTTTTGCATCTACCCAAGCAGGCAGAAGGGGGGCCTCAGTTTAATGTCGGAGCTAAAAGAGGGCACCTCTAACATAGGGGCAGCACGGTAGCATTGTGGTTAGCACAATTGTTTTACAGCTCCAGGGTCCCAGGTTCGATTCCCGGCTTGGATCACTGTCTGTGCGGAGTCTGCACGTTCTCCCAGTGTGTGCGTGGGTTTCCTCCGGGTGCTCCGGTTTCCTCCGACAGTCCAAAGATGTGCAGGTTAGGTGGATTGGCCATGCTAAATTGCCCTTGGTGTCCAAAATTGCCCTTGGTGTTGGGTGGGATTACTGGATTATGTGGACAGGGTGGAGGTGTGGGCCTTGGGTAGGGTGCTCTTTCCAAGAGCCGGTGCAGACTCGATAGGCCGAATGGCCTCCTTCTGCACTGTAAATTCTATGATTCTAACAGTACAGTACTCCCTCAGTATTGCAATGTTTTCTGGAGCTGCACAAATTATCCACAAAGAGACAGATTTTCATCTTTGTGACTTCCTGGCGTCTCACTACTTGGATGAACAGGCAGCACTCCCTCAGGACTGCACGGTTTGTCAATTGTGATTTTTGCACTCAAAGCCTGGAGTGAGACTTGAACCAGGAAACTTGTGATTCAGAGGTGAGAGTTAGCAAAGAGTGGGTGTGATTTTTAAAAAACACTGATTTGGGGAAAAAAATACACATTTTAAAACATTGAAAGTAGGCAGAGAAATAACATAGACATAGAACAGTACAGCACAGAACAGGCCCTTCGGCCCTCAATGTTGTGCCGAGCCATGATCACCCTACTCAAACCTACGTATCCACCCTATACCCGTAACCCAACAACACCCCCTTAACCTTACTTTTATTAGGACACTTCGGGCAATTTAGCATGGCCAATCCACCTAACCCGCACATCTTTGGACTGTGGGAGGAAACCGGAGCACCCGGAGGAAACCCACGCACACAGGGGGAGGACGTGCAGACTCCACACAAACAGTGACCCAGCCGGGAATCGAACCTGGGACCCTGGAGCTGTGAAGCATTTATGCTAACCACCATGCTACCCTGCTGCCCCTAGTCGTCACTCAATCAATAAAGTTGTTAAATTTCACTTACCATTTTGAATACCAAACAAATACAAGCCAGTTGGTTGTGGAGCTGATGGAGGTGTACTTTGAAGCTGATTCATAGTTCCTGGAGGGTGAAAAAGTGTACTCTGTTGTTGACCTGATACAGATGTGTTGGTCTGAAGCACAGGCACATTATTTTGGGGATTAAATATAGTGGACTGTTGTATCTCGTGTTGATTCATATCATTCTGCAATGCAGACATTGAAGTCTGGGAAATGAACAGAGTGACCTGTTGATCTTGGGAATCTCCTGAACTTTGAACCAATTGCATTTGGGGTTGACCATGATAAACTGATGACTGTTGTTTGTCTCCCTGAGGTGCCCCACTATTTTGAAGTGAAGAAACTGCAGCCTGACTTTGGAATTGCATGGATGATTGCTGTTCTTGATTAACTGACAGCATATTAGGCCGAGTATGAAAAAGTGTTTGGTTCTGCTGCTCCTGGGAAGCCAAATTTGTATTCATCTGAGTCATGGTATTCTGAGAATTAAAAAGCACACTCTGTTGTTCCCGGGAAGTTATGTTGCTATGTATTGGAGAAATGGTATTTTGAGAGTTAAAAATAACATTTGGAGATTGGTCTTGAGGTGAAGTGCTGTTATGAAGTGCAGCCATTGTGTGTTGGGTCTGAAAGATTGAGGCTTGCTGATTTTGGGGAGAACTGTTAGCCTGGGAAGAGGACAAAGTGACCTGATGTTGAAAAAGGCTCTGCTGTTGTTGATGTTGCTGCTCTTGAGGAATCATAGTACTCTGTATCTGAGACATTTGTGCCTGGGCTTGAAAGACATTCACAGATTGCTGCTCAGGATTTCCTGAACTCTGGAGTGTTCGAATCGAGCTCTGTGGTGAATAAAAGCTCATCTGTTGCTTTTCTTGTGACATGTTGTTATCTTGAAGTGAAGGCAAGGAGTTTGAAGAAAGAAAGAGAGTGCTTTGTTGCTGGTCTTGGCCAATTGAGGAGCCTTGAAGAACAGCCAGTGAGCTTTGCGGATGAAACAATGCTGATTGTACTTGATCCTGGGAAGCAGCAGTGTTCTGATGTTGTAGGACAGTGCTCGAGCAACGAAAAAGTCCAGACTGAGAGTCTTGTGAACTTTGAACTTGATTTAGGGAATTTTGTGGATAAAACAATTCAGATGATGGATGAGATTGCTGCAAAAAGTTTCCAGGTTGCATCGACATCATTTCCCCACTCTGCTGAAAAATTCCAGGTTGCTGTGAAGAGCCACCAGTTTTGACGTGCATCATTCCATCTGTATTAGAAAACATAGTTACTTGAGGTGGACTGTCTGCACTCTGTTGCATCTGCACTATAGACTCAAACATATTGGTTTGTCTTTGGCTTGCCTGTATAGAGCCCTCCTCCACAGTAACCATAGAGTTAGGACAATGAAAGACATTTGAGGATGAAGTTTGCTGCTGAGGATTCCCTTTGTTTTCATTTCCTGCAACAGTTGCAGTGGGTGAAAACAGTGCACTGTGGGATACTTGATGTTGGTTTTCATCACTGGACTGCAAACTCGACATAACATGAGCGGTCTGCTGAAAAATATCAGCTTGCTGGAGGTTTCCATTTAAAGAACCTTGGCCACTCATTACTTTAGAGGACTGGTAGATGTCAGACTGCAGTTGTCCTGAGCCAGGACAAATGTTCTGTTGCATTTCTATCAACATGCCTGTTGAGGACTCTAATACTTGTTGATTTGACAAGGAATTCTCAGGTCCAGACAGAACACTGTCAGATGTAGGGAGCAATGTATTTTCTGAACTTGAGAACAGACTTTGAGTGAGGTTGCTCTGCATAGCATTTACTTGGTGGAACAGATCTGCATTCATCTGGTCTTGCACATGCTCCACAGGTTGTTGCATTGTCTCAGATGGGCCAGATCCAGTATACAAGACAGAGGTCAACTGCTGCTGAGTAGCATCCAAAGCCTGGTGAACAAGACTAACATTGTCACTTCTGCCATTGTCGGCATTTGTTTGAAAGTTGCCTGGCTGCATGGTGTGCAAAGCATTCTGCAATTGTGACACATTGCCGCTTGATTGAAATACGTTGGGTGAATGCTCCTGCAGTGCCTGTGTCTGCTGTTGTTTCTGCTGCTGAAGTGCAGACTCAGGCATTTGAGATAAGGATATCTTGGCTACGCCAGACTGCAAAATTTCTCTTGGTTGTACATCCCTTGAATCTAGCAATATGTGAGCATTGTGAAACTGGGTTGTTTGTTGAAGCAAACCTTCATTATTCTGGAGCTGGCTGGAGCATTTGGATGCTTGAAAAGCACATGGCTGAGAAATATCTTGTTTCTGTACAGTAGTCAGAGTTTCTGTATTTGGAAACATATTTGGTTGAATTTGCTGGCGCTGTTCACCATCTCCCCCTTGATGAGAGACAGATGCAGAGAATGGAACACCTGCTTTGACATTTGAAGAGACTTCCAAAGGTTGCTGTCCTGCTCCCATGTCTTGAGTCTGAACAAAAGAAAATGTAAAACTAACTCAAGCAATATCAATATAAACATCCTTAAACTTTTTACATGACTACTAATTTAAAAAATAATTGAAAGATCTCACATATTACACCCTTGCAGTGTGTCTGGTTTGAACTGGTTTTATAATTTGTTACACCATTTGCAGTGTTATGTCAGAGGGCAAATGTATACAGTACATGCAAAACCAAATGTCAACATTAACAAATTTTAAAAGTAAAAGACTCGTTGAGCATATTAATCACAGTGACATACCTTGGTACAAAAGTTAGACATTTCCAATAGCTACACACAAATCAAAAGCTTTAAGATCACAACAGTGTTACTGCAAATTTATCAAGTGTGTGAAGAATAAACATGAGAACGCAAAATTAAACGTGAAGAGAGTGCCAACTCTTCAAGCTGCTACTGATGATGGAGGAAGAGGGAACTGAGGTCTTCTTCCAAAGTGAGGCATCATATAGAACAGGGTAACAGAAGGATTTTGTAGCTTTATCCATCATTAAAAACCTGCATTTCTGCCTGTTGGGCCTTTTGGGAGGTGGGGTGTGCGTGTGAGAGAAATAAATCATACTTCAAAAATTGTAGATGATGCCTGATTCGATAGTACATCCATTGGAGTTGTTGCCTCTTTCTTTACCACAACAGATGGCAGAAGGGGTGATAACAAGGCACTGGGAAGATTTGTTTCATCCAGGTTACAGCCAGTGACTTTCATTCCTGAAGCTGTGAAAAAAAAGTTATACATCAACTTTGATAATCCCTTCCTCAGCAAAATTAAATAATGCATGCACTAAAAGAACACTAAGTTTGGTGCTCTAATGCGTTAACAACATGTACCACAGTGATTGTATTGATGCCAAATCATCAGGAATTTTTCTATTCATACTCTGTAGAACTTTAACATATGCCTTAGAAACCATCTTACTATTGGGTATAATGGTGGTAATGCAACCATCATCTTGGCTAACATTATCGAGGTGAACCCAATTTCAATCTAGTACATTTAATGCTTTTGTAAAGATGATCAATTAACCAAATCTAGTGATTTTTCAGTAGGATTCAACAACCTCCATTCAGTATTATAGCCACCTCAAGTTTATCTTAATTCTTCCCCTGATTCACACCTGAAGCCAATATGTATCAGATGAAAGAGCTAGAAATTCCCAACTGAAACAACTTTCATTTAGGTGGAATCTTTTATTTAGAATATATGCAAAGACATTTGCAATTGTAGCCAAAAAGACACATTTTTAAGTGGGCTGAGACCTAATAAATAGTAAGGTTTTGAGTGCGTTCCAGATAGTAGGATTGAGATAGCTCTGTCACTGTGGAACAGAGGGAGAAAGGAGGCACAGGAAAGGATGAATTGCAGAGAAAAGACAGGCTGAGGCGGTGTTGATCTTCATGATCATGTGTAATGCCAGTTTTGCTGTTTTCCATTTGCTTCTCATGGTTCCAGCCTCAACTGATCCTTCAAAGCTTCTCAGTCATACTTTCTTGTAGTTGGTTGGACCAACCTCTCCAGTTCCAATGAGCTCCTCAACTCCTCAGATCTGCTCCATTATCTATGATAAACCTTGGTTTCACCTGCATTACTCATTGATCCTCTGCTGCTACACTGAATCCACCACTTCATTCGACGAACATGCAAATTCATGTTTACTGGATCAGCCTCTGTGGCTCAACACTGGCCTCCTGGGTAGAGTGGGGAACAGAGAAGTGGTTCCCTAAATGCTGCGGAATTGGGGACAAATTCCCTGATTGGAAGCGAACCTGATTGATAAGGGTTGACTCCCAATTGGGTGGCGAGGAGTCCAGAATCTCGGTCTATGGACCCAAGTTCAGAGGACTCGAGGTCAGGAGTGGGTCTGACATATTCCATTCATGAAGAAGGAGGGCGGCCAAGTAGAAAGCAGTTAAAAGGAAAAGCATTTATTTCCTTGCTGATCCAGCAGTCCCTCACATGGGTTTAACAGGCAGGTTTCTTGAGGCTAAGGGTTAAATTTCATGCCAGTCTTCAGACAATTTGATTCATCCCACGTGATATCAAGAAATGGCTGAAGACACTGGATACAGCAAAGACTATGGACTTGTGTTCCAGAGCTTGCCATAGCCCAGACCTATCTGTTTCAATATAGCTACAAGCAACGACATCTATCTACCTGACAATGTGGAAAATTGCATAGCTAAGTTTTGTCCATAAAAAACAGGACATGTATCCAATTCAACTAATTACCTATCGGCCTGCTCTCAATCATCAACAAAGTGATGAAAGCTGTTGACAGTGCTATCAAGCACCACTTGTTTATCATTAACCTGTTCAGATGCTCAGTTTGGGTTATGCCAGGGCTACTCAGTTCCAGATTCATTAAGCCTTGTTCCAAACAGAGCTGAACTCTGGCTGCCCTTGACATCAAGGCAGTATTTGATCACATGCAGCATCAAGGAGCCCCAGCTAAATTGAATTTACCATTGGAAACCCCTCAGATACTGAAACAGTCCATGCCTGCATACAACAAGACCTGGACAACATCCCGGATTTGGACTGATAAGTGGCAAGAAGCATTTGTGCATACAAGTGCCTGGTAATGGCAATCTCCAACAGGAGAGAATCTAGCCATCTCCCTTGATATTCAATGCCATTATCATCACTGTATCCTCTAACGTCAACAGCTTGGGGGTCACCACTCTAGAAATTTAACTGGAACAGCTATATAGATATTGTTGTTACAAGAGCAGGTCAGATGAATTCTGATGTGAATAATTCACCTCCTGGCTCCCCAAACCTGTTCAACATCTACAAGGCTCAGGAATGTGATGGAACTTGCCTGAATGAGTACAGTTCTACACCAAAAAGCATGACATCATCCAAGACAAAGTGACCCACTTGATTTGCACCCCATGCATCACATTAAGTCTTCCACTACAGGTGCACATGGTAGCAGAGTGTACCATCTACAAAATGCATGACAACACCCAACCAAGGCTCCTTTGACAGCAAGCTCCAAACCCATGACCTCTGACATCTAGAAATACAAGGGCAACAGCCTCATGCAAATACCAGCATCTTAAAGTTCCCCAAGTCACATACTATCCTAACTTGGAACAATATCACCGAGTCACACTGTAGCTCTGCAAGCTCACCGCCACCTTCCCGGGGGCAATTAGGGAAGGGCAATAAATGTTGGCCATACCAGCGATGTTCCCTCCCCAAGGGAATAAATATGAAGCATATAGACGCAATATAATAGTTAAAATGCCAACCCTCCTCCTGAGCTGATTGCTTGCCCATCCCTTTATTACTAACCCCTTCCATTAAAACTATGAGTGGGCAAGTTGGAAGCAGTTTGGCGGGGGGGGGGGGGGGGGGGGGGGGGGGGGGGTCAGGATTCAGACTTTTAACACTTCAAACCCCTCACCCAATTTTGGGGTTAAAATCCACTAAAAGTATCAAGAAATTAAATCAAGTTAAAATTGAATTTTTATTTGTCAGGACACCAGAGGACCTGCAACTTTAAAAATAGTGACCGACTCACAAGATCTTCGCTAGTAAATGATATGCTTTAGTCAAGTTAGGCAGGAGATTGGAGTTGTCGCAGATCATGAAAACTGGAATGATTGATGGAACCTTAGTTTTCAACAAACAAAAAGGTTGAATTATTCAATTATGTAATTTCATGGTTTATATTAGTATTTTAGAGGTAACAATTTTGGTGAAATTAAATTTGCAAATGTAAAGTTATCAGATTGTCATGTGAGGGTCCCTTTAAGAAAAGGGTGTTTTATCAAATGGTTGAAGAGATGTCATTGTGTGGGTGGAGCTGGGCTGTGTTTCTGTCTTTTACTTTTGTTTTGAGCTGGAAGCTGCTTTGTGGCTCTGAGTTTTTTTTGGTTTTGTTTTCAGTTGGGGAGCTGCATTCAAACCAAGGTGGTGTATTTTGGTCTCTCTCTTGGCATGCTAAAGAATGCCTCCAGACCACGTGATAACTTAAAAGTAATATCTGTTTAAGGAATGCAAACCTACTGTTTCGTAGGAAAAAGGGGTATTTGGCTTACGGATGTTGTTAGGAAAGTTACTAAGGGTTACCTATAGAGTACAGTATCTTGGGGGGGGGGGGTGTCTGTGTTGGTAGTTGATAAGATATTTACTGTGTGTTTATAAAGTGTTAACTGGATTCATAGAATAAACATTGTTGTGTTTAAAAATACTTAACATCTCTGTTGCATAACACCTGGAAAGTGGGCCCTTTTGCTGCCCACAACCAAAATCTATTAAACGTTGTGGGTCAGGTGAACTCCATGATATTCTTTGGTGTTCTCTAAACCCTGGCCCATAAAATACCCAAGGAATTTACACAAATGGCCTTCTCTATGTACAAGGGCAGAACTAGAATGAAGAGAGCCATAAAAGGGCAATTGGGCTCATTTAGCTGTAGAATCAGATATAGTGCAACGAGGATTTTTAAAAAAAAATTTTTTTTTTTTTTTTTTTGCGGGATATGGGCTTTGCTGACTAGCCGAGCATTTGTTGCCCATCCCTAATTGCCCTTGAAAAGGTGGTGAACTGCCTTCTTGAACCTCTGCAGTCCATGTGCTGTAGGTACACCCACCATGCTATTAAGCAGGGAGTTCCAGGATTCTCACCCAGCGACAATGAAGGGAGTGATATGTTTCCAAGTCAAGATGGTGAGTGACCTGTAGGGAAAGTTCCAGGTGGTGGTGTTCCCAGGTATCTGCTGCCCTCGCCCTTCTAGATGGTAGTGTTCAAGGGTTTGGATGGTACTGCCCAAGGAGCCTTGATTAGATTGCATATCTTTGTTAGAGATCTTAGGGTCAAAGGTTTTGTTTTGAAGCTAAAAGAATTTAAGTATCTATTGGATATCGTAGAATCCCTACAGTGCAAAAGGAGGCCATTCAGCCCATCGAGTCTGCACCGACCCATCAAGAGAACTTTACCCATGTCCACCCATCCCTGGACACGAAGAAGCAATTTACCATGTCCATCTAGCTAACCCGCTCATCATAGAATCATAGAATTTACAGTGCAGAAGGAGGCCATTCGGCCCATCAAGTCTGGATTGGCTCCTGGAAAGAGCACCCTATCCAAGCCCCCACTTCCACTCTATCCCAAAAACACAGTATCCCCACCCACCACTCAGGGCAATTTTGGACACCAAGGACAATTTAACATGGCCAATCCACCTAACCTGCACATCTTTGGACTGTAGGAAAAAAATCAGAGCGCACAGTCATGGGGAGAAAGTACAAACTCCACATAGACAGTGACCCAATGCCAAAATTGAACCCCGGGTCCCTGGCGCAGAGAGGCATTAGTACTAACCACTGTGCCACCGTGCTGCCCAACTGTTCAGCTACCACAGAGGTAGTGATTGAGGTTGGGACTTTGGAATCCTGGGTGGCGATCAACCAGCCTTGTACTGGATGGGGTTGAGCTTCAAGTACTTGTTGGAGTCACACTCCATCGCATTCTTGATTTGTACCTGGTAGATGTTGTAAAGCCTTTGGAAGTAGAGAACTGGATTACTCGCTTTCAAATTCCCAACCTCTCATCTGCTCTTCTCGACACTATTTATAAGACTAGTCCATTTCATTTTTTGGTAAATGGTAATTCCCAAAACGTTGGTGATGTGGGTTTGAGGAACGGTCACTGAATGTCAAGAGGCGATGGTTAGATTCTTTCTGGTTGGGAATGGTAACTTCCTAGCACTTGTATGGTATGAATGTTACTCGTCACTTATTAGCCCAAACCTGAAAGCTGTCCAAGTCTTGCTGCCATATGGACATGGATCAGTTCAGTACCTGAAGGGTTGTGAATGGTATTGAAAACTGCAGTCATCCTCACTTCTGACCTTATGATGGAGGGAAAGCCATTGATGAAGCAGTTGAAGATGCTTGAGCCTTGATGTGGCCCTGAAGAACCTCTGCAGTAATGTTCTGTGCTGCGATAAACACAGTTATTTTCCTTTGAGCTAGGTATGGCTCCAACAAGTGAAGAGCTTTCTCCTCAATTCCTATTAACTACAATTTTGCTAATGCTTGGGGAAACTATTCCATCTCAACTCTTTAATTTAAGCCTTTTTTAAAAAAAAGAAGGTAGAGGTAAGGGAGTAACTTGAGCTGAGAACAGTACAGCACAGAACAGGCCCTTCTGATGGCACTGTATAAAACGCTTGTTAGGCACAGAGTAGTGGATGTAGTTCTGGAAAATGGGATTAGAATAGGAAGCTGATTAAGTATGGGCTGGAGCAGAGGGAAATGTTTAGATACATGCAGGTTCGAGATTTTGCCAGAAAGGAGATACAGAGCTTCCCGGTGGAGCCGGCCTCCACATTGCTGGAAGAGTTGCTGACGACAAGAGGGACTGAAGGGGGTAGTGTTGGCAGTTTATCAGGGCTTTTTTGGACTAGGAGAAGGCACCACTGGAAGGGATCAAAGCAAAGGTGGGAGGAAGAGTTGGGAGAGGCTATAGAGGAGGGGGTTCTGGTGTGAGGTGCTCCGGAGATTGAACGCCTCCACCTCGTGCGCAAGGTTGGGGTTGATACAGCTGAAGGTGGTATATAGAGCACACCTCACTCGGCCGAGGATGAACAGGCTCTTTGAGGGGGTAGAAGGTGTGTGTGAACGTTGAGGGGGGGACCCCGCGAACCAAATTCATATGTTTTGGTCCTGTCCAAAGATGGAGGATTACTGGAAGGAGATGTTTAGGGTATGTGGTGATCGTAGATTAACTAGATACAATACAATTGAGCAAACACTAGAGGGAGCACGGGAGAGCCATATAAATAGACCGGGACAGGAAGTGAGGACACACTTCACGGAAGGCAGAACTGGTAGCAGGACAGACACACCAGCTAGTAGCATTTGAGGTAGCCGTAGGTAAAGCTCTGAAGAGAGAACAAATTCACAATAAAGCATCTTCTCCACATTTGAGACTACGAGCTTTATTCAGACTCGAGGAACAACACATGGTACCCAGGAGTGGCTTCAGACGCTTACTACAGGACAACTCAGTGGCAGACACAGAAAGAACAAAATGGCATGGAAATCTCCTACTGGACATTCGACTTGGGAAGACATCGCTGATGGGAGGATGTGCCTTGGATTCCAACTTCAGCTGGACATGACTGGAAATGTAAGAAGTGTCTGGAAAATGTTTAAACAATGGTTCGATTTCGGTATCATAGTATATGATGCAGCAGCAGCCTCAGACAAAATTAAAATAGCAATACTCATCGAAGGACATGAAGCTAGGAAAGTTTATAATGGATTTAAATACTCAAAAGGTGAAGACAGAAACAGCTTACAAACGATACTAAACAAATTTGAAGAGTACTGTAAGGAATTTGAACAGCAAGGCATGCTCAGAGGCCAAACTGCAGAGAGGCTGAGTGATGCAAAACTTTAAAAATCACGAAAAGAACAAGAAATCGCGAATGAAAAGTACAGATCAAAAAGAAGAAATAACATGAATTTTTCACAAAGCCAAAACGCTGAAATCCAGTCCAGATCGGAAAGAAAAGGTAACTTACAACTTTTAGAAAGAAAAAACGCTGAAATCCGTGAAAAAATGGCGTCGGAGCACATTTTGCAGTCTCGGGCAAGCAAAGAACTACAAATTGCATCTGCGCATGCGCCGGAACCGGAAGCCGCGCATGCGCAGTTAAAAAAAGGTCGTGTTGCCGATCGTTATGCGCATGCGCACGCGCAGTCTAAAAAAGTTTTGGTCGCGGATCGTTATGCGCATGCGCAAGCCGCGCATGCGCAATGGACACAAAACTGCACAGTGAAGGAGGAAGGCCGATTTGCGCGTGCGCAATTCATTCCTACGCGTGACGTCATGACGTCTGAGCATCCCGACCATGCCTACTTAAAAGGGAAATGCCCGAAAATTGAAAACAAGACACTTAAAGTGGTAAAAGCAAATTTTCTTGCCTCAGAACACAGAGAAACGCCTGAACTTAAACCAGCAGTTAAAAATAACTCGCACAACACCCTGCTAAAAGCAGTCTGCACCACCCAAAGTGAAGAGAACAAAAAGAATTCCGATACAACAAAAGATGATTTGTTTTTCGAAGATTACCTCTCAGACATGGCTGAGTCAGTCGGATATGCTTATCACAGCATCAGCGACATGGTCGCAAAGTACAACACGAACCAACTCGTGGTAGATGAATCCAACCAAGATGATTTGGTTTTCAAAGAATACTACTCAGACATGGCTGAGTCAGTCGGATATGCTTATCACAGCATCAGCGACATGGTCGCAAAGTACAACACGAACCAACTCGTGGTAGATGAATCCAACCAAGATGATTTGGTTTTCAAAGAATACTACTCAGACATGGCTGAGTCAGTCGGATATGCTTATCACAGCATCAGCGACACGGTCGCAAAGTTCAACACGAATCAACTCGTGGTAGAAGAATCCAACCAAGATGATTTGGTTTTTGAAGAATACTACTCAGACATAGCTGAGTCAGTCGGATATGCTAATCACAGCATCAGCGACACGGTCGCAAAGTTCAACACGAACCAACTCGTGGTAGAAGAAGCCAACCAAGATGATTTGGGTTTCAAAGAATACTACTCAGAGATGGCTGAGTTATTTGGATATGCTGATCACAGCATCAGCGACACCGTTGCAAAGCTCAACACGAATCTACTCGTGGTAGATGAATCCAACACCATGATGCCATGGCAGCTCGTCGATACATTGGATGACAGCAATACCCAAGACGAAGACGACGCCACACAGGGAGCACAGAAAGACTCCACAGAGCGAGCGATGACAGGCTCCACAGTGCGAGTGATGAAAGACTCCAACAGGGATGCAAGCAAACACTCCCTGGCGAACACCATGCATGAACAAGACCATGAAGGTAAACCCGCTGTATCTGAGCAACCACAAGTAGACTATGAAAGTCTACCAAGCTCACATGAACAGGAAGAAGACAATGTACCTCTACCCACTGCATGCGAAAACAGTGACAAGGTGATCACACTCGACGTACAGGATCACAGCGAGACTGACAGTTCTCAGCTTGTCTGTACAGAAGCACAGAGTCGGGCCACCCAACAGTCCAGAGAGACAACGCCGAAAGAAAACATGCAGATTTTGACTCCAGAAGAAGAGCACCTGGAGTCCAGAGAGACCACGCCAACAGAAACCATGCAGATTTTGACTCCAGAAGAGGAGCACCTGGAGTCCAGTGAGACAACATCAACAGAAATCATGAAGATTTTAACTCCAGAAGCGGAGCACCAAGAATCCAGAGACACCGCGTCAAATGAAATCGAGAAGAATTTGACTCCAGAAGAGGAGCACCAAGAAAGCAAAGATGAGGAATCAAATCCTCCACAAATGATTGATGTCACCAGCACCGATGCAACATCAGATCATTCTCACCATTCTCGAGACGAAATGTTCAATGACTCAAATTATCCACACGGGACACTCAGAGTATAACAAGAAAAACAAAAGTCAAAAGAAGCACAGCAGAAACGAGAACAACAACAGCAAGAACAAAAGCAACATGAAGCGCGACAAGACAAACAACAAAGTCAGGCACAAAGATAGCGACAACGACAGAGACAGAAACAACAAGAACGGCAACGAAAACAACAAAGTCAGGAACAAAGATAGCGACAACACCAAAGACAGAAACGACAAGAACAGCAACAAGAACGGCAACGAAAACAACAAAGTCAGGAACAACGACGGCGACAACACCAAAGACAGAAACGACAAAAACAGCAACAAGTACGGCAACGAAAACAACAAAGACAGGAATGACAGAAACAACAGCAATGAAACAACGACTTGTACACAATGGTACTACTCGGCACATGAAGGACAATGCCACAGCACACTGCAAAACGATGACAAGACTACAAACATGTCATGGGATGACAACGAATCGCACAAACTCACATCTGCTCCAGAAGAAGCAAGCACACCAGCATCCAAGGCGGATGAGATAATAAATCAATACCACAAGCACAAAAAAAAAGTCCATGCCAGTCAACATCAGTGATGTGACCATGCAAACACCTCGGGATGACGCATTGGGTACTTAAAATAACAAGAAACACCAACAACATTCACAACGGAGTTGCAATATCAATATCACCACGTCATCAACAACAAAAAGAAAAAAAAACTGAACAAATTCATCAAGTTTGGACTCATAAATGTTTTATTAAGATTGGACTCATAAATACATTGGCTTTGTAAAAATATGCAATAGCACCATCACTTGTATAGATACGCATATCATAAGTAACTGTTTTGTATAATTTTCTTTAACGATGTACAGAAAATATGTAAAGAGAAAAAGGGGGATTTGGTGATCGTAGATTAACTAGATACAATACAATTGAGCAAACACTAGAGGGAGCACGGGAGAGCCATATAAATAGACCGGGACAGAAAGTGAGGACACACTTCATGGAAGGCAGAACTGGTAGCAGGACAGACACACCAGCTAGTAGCATTTGAGGTAGCCGTAGGTAAAGCTCTGAAGAGAGAACGAATTCACAATAAAGCATCTTCTCCACATTTGAGACTACGAGCTTTATTCAGACTCGAGGAACAACACAGGGTAATCGCTAAAGTTGTGCAGGTGAAACTGGACCCGGCCCTCGGGCGGCCATATTCGAAGTGTCGGACCAGCCGGGGTTGGAAACGGGTGCTGAGGCAGATGTTGTAGCCTTCGCCTCGTTGATCGCCCGAAGGCAGATTCTGTTGGGATGGAAAGCAACCTCTCCACCCTGTGTCCTGGTGTGGCGGGGGAACCTGTTGGAATTCTTGACTCTTGAGAAGGTCAAATTTGAACTGAGGGGAAGGATGGAGGGGTTCTACAATTCATGGGCGTTATTCATTATGCACTTTCAAGAATTGGATAACATTGAGGGGAGGGGGGGGGGGACTGTATGTGTTAATGGTAACTGTGTGTGATTCCGGATTCCTTTTTGTTATTTGTTTATGTTAACATGCGGCTGCTGTTTGGGGGTTTGGTGGGATGGGATTGTTGTTGTTATGGGGATTGACATTGTATGCGTTGCGGCTCATTGTTTATTGCTGGTGGGTGTAAATTTGGGAGAAAGTGAAAAAGGAGAATAAAAATATTTTTAAAAAATGAATAGGTTGGTGATTGATGGCCGGCACATATTCGATTGGCCGAAAGTCCCCTTTTCGTACTTGGAACATAGAACAGTACAGCACAGAACAGGCCCTTCGGCCCTCGATGTTGTGCCGAACCTTGCACCTCTTAAAAATACTTTTATTCAAGGCTTTTTACATATGTACATAAAAATATCAGAAGACCAAAACATTAACATGCACAGAAACCGCAAACCCCCAAGCTCCTCCAGTACCAACATGTATACCCAACCTTAAATTTACCTTGAAGAAATCAATGAACGGTTTCCACCTCCCTGTGAATCCCTCCTCCGACCTCCTGAAACTGAACTTGACTTTCTCCACCCGCAGGAATTCTGCCAGGTCACTCACCCATACCCTCACCTTCAGTGGCTTTAAGTCCACCAACACAAGATCCGTCTCCGGGCTATAAGGGAGCCAATGGCCAATATATCGGACTTGCTCACAACCTGGACTCCCGGATCGACCAACACACCGAATATCGCCACCTTCAGACTTGGGGCCACCCCCAGAATCTCATACATAACGTTTGAGTACCCCTGCCAGAACACCCTCAGCTGTGGACAAGCCCAAAACATGTGGACGTGATCCGCAGGCCTCCCCGCACACCACCCACAGCTATCCTCCAACCCTGCAAAGAACTGGCTCAATCTCGAAACCATCATGTGGGGCCTATGCACCAGTTTAAACTGGATGAGGCTTAACCTCGCACACGACGAGGGTGCGTTCAACCTCCACAGGGTCTACTTCCACATCCCAGCCCGCACCTCACGACCCTACTGCTCCTCCCAATAGCACTTAATCTCCTCTACTGGAGCGTACTCCCTCTCCATCAACTCACTGTAGATATCCGACACCCACCCTCCCCAATATAATCCTCCGATAACTTTCCCTCAACACTGGAGGCGGCGGCTAAGGGAAGAATGGCACCTCTCTCCTCTCAAAATACCTCACCTGCAGGTATCTGAAACCATTTCCTTTGGGCAGCTGATGTTTCCTCCAACTTCTCCAAACCTGTATACTTTCCCCCGAAAAACATGTCCCTAAAGTATTTTATCCCCACCTGCTGTCACACCCGGAATCTCCCATCCGACAAAAACTACGATTGTCACATATCGCGCCCACAACATCATGTCCTCCAACCCAAAATGCTGCTTACACTGGTTCCATACCCATAACGCCAAAACCACCACTGGACTTACGGAGTACCTGACCAGTGAGAACAGGAGGGACACCAATAGCAGTGCCCTCAAACTCGTCCTCTCAACACGACGTTGCCTCTATCCGCCCCACACTGACACCTCCTCCACAGCCCATTTCCTCACCACTGCGATGTTTGCCACCCAGTAATAATTCATCATTCATCAAACTTGGCAAAGCCACCCCCCTCCAAGAACACTCTCTTCACCCGCGGATCTTCTCCGCACAAACAAGCTCCAAGGTTTTCCTATTTTCCTTCCTAAAAACGGACTTGGGGACAAAGATGGGGAGGCTCTGGGACTCAAACAAGAACCTGGACAGCAACGCCATTTTAACCGCCTGCGCACGTTACATCGGCAACACATCCCACCTCTTGAAATCCGCTTTCATTCCCTCCACCAGCTGTGCCAAGTTCAATTTGTGTAGCTGGGCCCAACTCCACGCTACCTGGATTCCTACATACCAAAAGTTCTCCCCCACCACTGAAAGGCAACTCGCCAAAACCTCCTCGTCTGCACTCTAGCATTAATCAGGAATACCTCGCTCTTCCCCATGTTCAATTTGTACCCCAAAAACCGGCCAAATTCCATCAAGGGCATCATGACCCTTTCAAAGGTGCCCACCTGGTCTGAAACGTAAAGCAACAGATCGTCCACGTAAAGCGAAACTCAGCAACCTCCACTCAATTCCTTTCCAACCCCTCGATGCCCCAAATGCCATTGCAAATGGCTCAATCGCCAAGGCGAAAAGCAACGGGGTGAACAGGGAGAACGGATACCCTTGCCTCACCATCCGGTGAAGCCCGAAGTATCCCAAACTCGTCAGTTCATCCGAACGCTCGCCGAGACTCCAGGATGGTATGTTGCCTCCCTGGTGCAAGGATGTCTCGGAGCGGCTGCAGGACATTCTTGGGGGGGGGGGGGGGGGGGGGGGGGGGGGGGGGGGGGGGGGGGGGGGGGGAGGAAAGAAGAGGAGAGGGTGAACAGCCAGCTGTCGTGATGCTCAAAGGCACCAACGATATAGGTAAAAAACGGGATGAGGTCCTACAAGCGGAATTCAGGGAGTTAGGAGTTAAACTAAAAAGTAGGACCTCAAAGGTAGTAATCTCAGGATTGCTACCAGTGCCACGAGCTAGTCAGAGTAGGAATGTCAGGATAGATAGGATGAATGCGTGGCTCGAGAGATGGTGCAAGAGGGAAGGATTCAAATTCCTCGGGCATTGGGACCGGTTCTGGGGGAGGTGGGACCAGTACAAACCGGACGGTCTGCACCTGGGCAGGACTGGAACCGATGTCCTAGGGGGGGTGTTTTCTAGAGCTGTTGGGGAGGGTTTAAACTAATGTGGCAGGGGGATGGGAACCGATGCAGGAAGTTAGAAGGTAGTAAAACAGGGACAGAAGCAAAAGGAAGTAAGGGGAAAAGTGCAAGGCAGAGAAGACATAGTCAAAAATCTAAAAGGGCGACAGTACAAGGTACAGTGACTGAGGGGAGCTCAGTGAATAGGCCCAGTAATAACAAAAGGAATAAAACTGGATATTTTAAGATTCAAAACAGAGGTAAAAAAACAACATAAGTGTACTTTACCTGAATGCTCGTAGTATTCGGAATAAAGTAAATGAGTTGATGGCACAAATCATCGTAAATGACTATGATTTAGTGGCCATTACTGAAACATGGTTAAAGGATGGTCACGACTGGGAGTTAAATATCCAAGGGTATCAAACTATTCGGAAGGACAGAGTGGATGGTAAGGGAGATGGTGTTGCTCTGTTATTTAAGGATGACATCCGGGCAATAGTAAGGGATGACATTGGTGCTATGGAGGATAAGGTTGAATCCATTTGGGTGGAAATCAGGAATAGTAAGGCAAAAAAGTCACTGATAGGAGTAGTCTATAGGCCACCAAATAGTAACGTTATGGTAGGGCAGGCAATAAACAAAGAAATAACTGATGCATGTAGAAATGGTACAGCAGTTATCATGGGGGATTTTAATCTATATGTCGATTGCTTTAACCAGGTCGGTCAAGGCAACCTTGAAGAGGAGTTTATAGAATGTATCCGCGATAGTTTCCTAGAACAGTATGTAATGGAACCTACGAGGGAACAAGCGGTCCTAGATCTTGTCCTGTGTAATGAGACAGGATTGATTCATGATCTCATAGTTAGGATCCTCTCGGAAGGAGCGATCACAATATGGTGGAATTTAAAATACAGATGGAGGGTGAGAAAGTAAAATCAAATACTAGTGTTTTGTGTTTAAACAAAGGAGATTACAAGGGGATGAGAGAAGAACTAGCTAAGGTAGACTGGGAGCAAAGACTTTATGGTGGAACAGTTGAGGAACAGTGGAGAACCTTCCAAGCGATTTTTCACAGTGCTCAGTAAAGGTTTATACCAACAAAAGGAAGGACGGTAGAAAGAGGGAAAATCGACCGTGGATATCAAAGGAAATAAGGGAGAGTATCAAATTGAAGGAAAAAGCATATAAAGTGGCAAAGATTGCTGGGAGATTAGAGGACTGGGAAATCTTTAGGGGGCAACAGAAAGCTACTAAAAAAGCTATAAAGAAGAGTAAGATAGAGTATGAGAGTAAACTTGCTCAGAATATAAAAACAGACAGTAAAAGTTTTTACAAATATATAAACAAAAAAGAGTGGCTAAGGTAAATATTGGTCCTTTAGAGGATGAGAAGGGAGTTTTAATAATGGGAAATGAGGAAATGGCTGAGGAACTGAACAGGTTTTTTGGGTCGTGATGGGCAAGCTAATAGGGCTAAAGGTAGACAAGTCTCCTGGCCCTGATGGAATGCATCCCAGAGTGCTAAAAGAGATGGCTAGGGAAATTGCAGATGCACTAGTGGTAATTTACCGAAATTCACTAGACTCTGGGGTGGTCCCGGTGGATTGGAAATTAGCAAACGTGACACCACTGTTTAAAAAAGGAGGTAGGCAGAAAGCAGGAAATTATAGGCCAGTGAGCTTAACTTCGGTAGTAGGGAAGATGCTGGAATATATCATCAAGGAAGAAATAGCGAGGCATCTGGATAGAAATTGTCCCATTGGGCAGACGCAGCATGGGTTCATAAAAGGCAGGTCATGCCCAACTAATTTAGTGGAATTCTTTGAGGACATTACCAGTGCAGTAGATAACGGGGAGCCAATGGATGTGGTATATCTGGATTTCCAGAAAGCCTTTGACAAGGTGCCACACAAAAGGTTGCTGCATAAGATAAAGATGCATGGCATTAAGCGTAAAGTAGTAGCATGGATAGAGGATTGGTTAATTAATAGAAAGCAAAGAGTGGGGATTAATGGGTGTTTCTCTGGTTGGCAATCAGTAGCTAGTGGTGTCCCTCAGGGATCCGTGTTGGGCCCACAATTGTTCACAACTTACATAGATGATTTGGAGTTGGGGACCAAGGGCAATGTGTCCAAGTTTGCAGATGACACTAAGATGAGTGGTAAAGCGAAAAGTGCAGAGGATACTGGAAGTCTGCAGAGGGATTTAGATAGGTTAAGTGAATGGGCTAGGGTCTGGCAGATGGAATACAATGTTGACAAATGTGAGGTTATCCATTTTGGTAGGAATAACAGCAAACGGGATTATTATTTAAATGATAAAATATTAAAGCATGCCGCTGTGCAGAGAGACTTGGGTGTGCTAGTGCATGAGTCACAGAAGGTTGGTTTACAGGTGCAACAGGTGATTAAGAAGGCAAATGGAATTTTGTCCTTCATTGCTAGAGGGATGGAGTTTAAGACTAGGGAGGTTATGTTGCAATTGTATAAGGTGTTAGCGAGGCCACACCTGGAGTATTGTGTTCAGTTTTGGTCTCCTTACTGGAGAAAGGACGTACTGGCACTGGAGGGTGTGCAGAGGAGATTCACTAGGTTAATCCCAGAGCTGAAGGGGTTGGATTATGAGGAGAGGTTGAGTAGACTGGGACTGTACTCGTTGGAATTTAGAAGGATGAGGGGGGATCTTATAGAAACATTTAAAATTATGAAGGGAATAGATAGGATAGATGCGGGCAGGTTGTTTCCACTGGCGGGTGAAAGCAGAACTAGGGGACATAGCCTCAAAATAAGGGGAAGTAGATTTAGGACTGAGTTTAAAAGGAACTTCTTCACCCAAAGGGTTGTGAATCTATGGAATTCCTTGCCCAGTGAAGCAGTTGAGGCTCCTTCATTACATGTTTTTACGGTAAAGATAGATAGTTTTTTGAAGAATAAAGGGATTAAGGGTTATGGTGTTCGGGCCGGAAAGTGGAGCCAAGTCCACAAAAGATCAGCCATGATCTAATTGAATGGCGGAGCATGCTCAAGGGGCCAGATGGCCTACTCCTGCTCCTAGTTCTTATGTTATGTTATACAAGCGGGCTTCACCCCCTTCTTGTAGAGGGTGGCCTTTACCGATTACACCCGGCCTTCCACTTGGCCATCTCCACACACAGGTCTCGTCAATCCGCAGCTCATTCCCTTGCATGTGCACTTCTTGGTCTGCCTCGCCCACCTTGTTATCCAAGAACCGATGCAGTCCCACCACCATCGCCCTTGGCAGCTCCCCCACCTGCAGCCTCCTTCTCAACGCCCTGTGCACCCAATCCACCCAGCGGGGCAAGCGAAAGGCCCTCTCCTCCATCAGCTTCTCCAACATGCTCGCCACAAACTTAGCAGTATCCACACCTTCTATATCTTTGAGCATCCCCACGATCCTCAGTTTCTTCCTCCTGGAGCAGTTCGCAAGGTTCTTTCAGCCTCTTCTGGTTGCTCATCACCATTCCCATCTCCGCCTCCAGCAAGGTCAGCAAATCCCCATGCTCTCCCACGGATTCCTCCACCTTCTGGATCGCCAGGTCCCGAGTCTTATGCCTCTGCTCCATCCGCCCGATTGCTGCCCTAAACAACTCTACCACCTTGGCCAAATCCTCGAAGGCCTCCTTCCCCTGTTGCTCAAATGTGCTGTTTAGGAACTCCACCAGCTGCTCCGTTGACCACTGGGAGGGCAGCACAGCCCCTTTGCCCTTCGTCATCTTCACATGTGTTGCACCACAAAAGAGGTCCTGCTCCAACTCTCTCTTCCTCGTGGCACTCCTCATCCAATGAGCCATACACTAGCCCCACCAGAGGAGTATTACATTTCCTGGACACTCGAGCACCTTTTGCCCTCAAAAAACACACAATTTGGGTGGGGAAGGATCAAAAAAATTCACCTCGAGCAGGAGCCACCAAATGAGTGACCACTCACTCCATGGCCGCCTGTGGAAGTCGGCAAAAGGCCTCTTTTTGTTCCATAAAACTCTAGAATTCTATAATGCTCATTTAAATAATGATTTGTACAGTGCACTTAGCTGATAAGAACTATTAACTTAAAATTTCGAAAAACTAACCATGCTGGAGGATTTTAATTACACACCTATGAACTGACAAAATGGTTAATATCAAAGCAAACGTTTTGGCATTTAATGTGTGCGACAAGAGATAAAGCATCTGCATCATGCTCTATGGGCTTTCCCATTGTCCAGTAGACAGTTTGCTATGATCAGTGCAGGGGGTTTCCCTGAAATGATCATATATGCAATAGAGGTATATTAAACAGCATTTAAGAGAATTGTTCTTGTGTTAAGAAATGAAATTAGTAATCTTCTGAGATACATGAATGTTAAGACTGCTTTATATGCAGGTCACAGAGGTGAGCAACAGGATGAAGAAGAGGTGATAAAAACAAAAATATTAAGCTTTAAACATAAAACTGATGAGTGCATATCACACACGCAAAGCAGTACATAAAGTTTAACTTTCATCTGCAACTCAATTCCTTTCATCAAATGGTAGTTAGAAGGATACAAACTTACATCTATACTGCTCCTAACATACTAATATTCTTGGGTAAATCTTTACCCCTAGCCCACTATTGCATGGTTTGCATCTTATTAATTAAACATTTTTTCCCCTCCAATGACTTTCCTTCTTAATCTCAGAGGATGCTTCTGGATTCTGGTAAGAGAAGAGGTGGATGACAGCAGACATTGTTTTCAAATCTTCAACAGTATAATGCTGTGCCTACCTGATGAAGTTGAACTGTGCAAGATGGAAAACCTGCAGATTTACCATCAAGACAGAGGGATCACAGGGGTCCTCAATTTATTCATCACTGTTCTATATCTAACATTTATACCTTTTAACATCGCAAAAAGGATATCTCTTTATATTTGAGTTCCAAACTTTAAAATATATATATTTTTATTAAAGTTTATAATTTTATTTTAAATACAGAAGTACAAAAAGTACAAACCACAACAGTAAACCAAATAATAAGAACAATAAACTGGTTTAACCCCCCCCCCCCCCCCCCCCCACACACACATACACAACAGATTACTATGTAAAGTTGAAGGGCATGGGATGGTGTATAGTGTCTTGTGACGGATATAAAATTGGTCAGCAGACAGGAAGCGAAATGTTGGAATAAATGGGTCTTTTCTCGGTTGGCAAGCAGTGACCGGTTGGACACCGCAGGCATCTGTGCTCGGACCCAAACTGTTCACATTATATATTGATGATTTGGATGAGGGAACTAAATGCACAAGTCAGTTAGGATTATATTCATTGGAGTTTAGAAGAGTGAGAGAGGATCTCGTAGAAACTTACAAAATTCTAACAGATTAGATAGGATAGATTCAGAAAGAATGTTTCCGATGGTGGTGGGGGGGGGGGTCCCAAAATCATCATAGAATTTACAGTGCAGAAGGAGGCCATTCGGCCCATCGAGTCTGCACCGGCTCTTGGAAAGAGCACCCTACCCGAGGTCAACACCTCCACCCTATCCCAATAACCCAGTAACCCCACCCAACACTAAGGGCAATTTTGGACACTAAGGGCAATTTATCATGGCCAATCCACCTAACCTGCACATCTTTGGACTGTGGGAGGAAACCGGAGCACCCGGAGGAAACCCACGCACACACGGGGAGGATGTGCAGACTCCGCACAGACAGTGACCCAAGCCGGAATTGAACCTGGGACCCTGGAGCTGTGAAGCCATTGCGCTATCCACAATGCCACCGTGCTGCCCAAATAGGGGTCATTGTTTGAGGATAGGTTAAAGCAGCTTTTAGGACTGAGGCGAGGAGAAATTTCTTCACCCAGAGAGCGGAATTCACTGCCACAAAAAGTAGTTAAAGTGAAAACATTTAATTTCAAGAAGGAATTAGATATAGTTTTTGGGCCTAAAGGGATTAAGAGGTATTGGGGGGGGGGGGGGGGGGGGGGGGGGAGGGAAGAGGAGGAGGCATGGTCAGAGTATTGAACTTGATGGTCAGCATGATCATAATGAATTGAGAATCAGGCTTGATGGGCTGAATGGCCCCGTTTCTATTTTCTATGCATGTCTCTGTGTACATTTCTAATAGCATCCAATTCCTTAAAGTACAATATGAACGGATGCCATCTACGTATCTATATAGAGTCATATAGAATTGAATGCGAAGGAGGCCATTCGGCCTATGAAAGAGTATCGTACCCAAGCCACCCTACCTAAGCCAACACCTCCATTCTATCCCCATAAGCCAACAACCCCACCCAACATGATCAATGCATCTAACCCACACATCTTTGGATTGTGGGAGGAAACCGGAGCACCCAGAGGAAACCCACGCAGACACGGGGAAAACGTGCAGACTCCGCACAGACAGTGACCCAAACCAGGAATCGAACCCGGGTCCCTGGTGCTGCGAAGCAACAGTGCTAACCACTTAAATTAGGTGGGTCAATTAAAGGTAGAAGCCTTTAATTGACCCCCTCACAGTTCATTTGACCCTTGCTAGGTGCAAAAACTCCATTAAGTCACCAAGCCACACCAAGGCGCTAGGTGGCATTGCCAGTTTCTATTTAAAAGGATTTGCCTCCTAGCAACTAGCAAGGCAAATGCCAGGGCATCCATCCCCGCACCCGTCCACTACACCGGCAGGTTCGATAACCCAAATAGCCACTAAAGAATAGGGCTCCAGCTCAATATTCAGGATTGCCAATGTGGGCTGAATAATAAGACACCCAGAAACCCACAAGCTGGAAAAAGGACCAGAACATGTGTGTGTGGTTTTAGGCCTCTCAAACAGCGCTCGCTCCTATCCTTAACCTCCTCAAAGAAACAATTCATTCTGGGCTTGGTAAGGTGTGCCCTAAACACCATCCTGAGCTGGATCAGATTCAGCCTTGCAAAAGATAATGAAGTGTTCGCCCTGCAGAGGGATTTACTCCACATCTCCTCATCCAGCATGGGTCCCAGCTCCTCCTCCCATTTAGCCTTCGCCCCCTCCACCAAGACCAGATCCTCTCCCAAAATCCATCCACAGATTCCAGACTACTCCCTCTTCCGACCCCACACACAAAAAAGTCCTATACAATAAGGTTAAAGGCAGCGCCACCGGAAATGCCCATCAAACAAAATTTTGAACGTGGTGATACCTAAACACGTCTGAGCTCAAGAGCCCATCTTTCTCTTTCAGCTCCACCAGGCTGGCAAACCGTCCCTCCATAATAAATTCCCTCACTCTGTCCAGTCCCTTCCTCTTCCACACCCGCCCTTCCCCCCCAAATGTGGCATCCAACTTCACGGGCCTCGAACAAGTGGTTCATATTCATACTTTCGTCAGTATTCCACTCAAGAAAAGATAATATTGTGGAGGAGAATGCTGAGACCCAGGCTATTAGAATAGATGGCATTGAGGTGCGGAGGGAAGAAGTGTTGGCAATTCTGGACAAGGTTAAAATAGATAAGTCCCCGGGGCCGGATGGGATTTATCCTAGGATTCTCTGGGAAGCCAGGGAAGAGATTGCTGAGCCTTTGGCTTTGATTTTTAGGTCATCATTGGCTACAGGAATAGTGCCAGAGGACTGGAGGATAGCAAATGTGGTCCCTTTGTTCAAGAAGGGGAGTAGAGATAACCCCGGTAACTATAGGCCGGTGAGCCTAACGTCTGTGGTGGGTAAGGTCTTGGAGAGGATTATAAAAGATACGATTTATAATCATCTAGATAGGAATAATATGATTAGGGATAGTCAGCATGGTTTTGTGAAGGGTAAGTCATGCCTCACAAACCTTATCGAGTTCTTTGAGAAGGTGACTGAACAGGTAGACGAGGGTAGAGCAGTTGATGTGGTGTATATGGATTTCAGTAAAGCGTTTGATAAGGTTCCCCACGGTCGGCTATTGCAGAAAATACGGAGGCTGGGGATTGAGGGTGATTTAGAGATGTGGATCAGAAATTGGCTAGTTGAAAGAAGACAGAGAGTGGTAGTTGATGGGAAATGTTCAGAATGGAGTTCAGTTACGAGTGGCGTACCACAAGGATCTGTTCTGGGGCCGTTGCTGTTTGTCATTTTTATAAATGACCTAGAGGAGGGCGCAGAAGGATGGGTGAGTAAATTTGCAGACGACACTAAAGTCGGTGGAGTTTGTAGACAGTGCGGAAGGATGTTGCAGGTTACAGAGGGACATAGATAAGCTGCAGAGCTGGGCTGAGAGGTGGCAAATGGAGTTTAATGTGGAGAAGTGTGAGGTGA
The DNA here is from genome assembly GCF_902713615.1 of Scyliorhinus canicula. Classification (NCBI taxonomy): domain Eukaryota; kingdom Metazoa; phylum Chordata; class Chondrichthyes; order Carcharhiniformes; family Scyliorhinidae; genus Scyliorhinus; species Scyliorhinus canicula. The sequence goes on along the minus strand of NC_052154.1, from coordinate 30,131,538 downwards.
TTCACTTTGGAAAGAATAACAGGAATGCGGAATATTTGGCTAATGGTAAAATTATTGGTAGTGTGGATGAGCAGAGGGATCTCGGTGTCCATGTACATAGATCCCTGAAAGTTGCCACCCAGGTTGATAGGGTTGTGAAGAAGGCCTATGGTGTGTTGGCCTTTATGGTAGAGGGATTGAGTTCCGGAGCCATGAGGTCATGTTGCAGTTGTACAAAACTCTAGTACGGCCGCATTTGGAGTATTGCGTACAGTTCTGGTCGCCTTCATTATAGGAAGGACGTGGAAGCCTTGGAACGGGTGCAGAGGAGATTTACCAGGATGTTGCCTGGTATGGAGGGAAAATCTTATGAGGAAAGGCTGATGGACTTGAGGTTGTTTTCGTTAGAGAGAAGAAGGTTAAGAGGTGACTTAATAGAGGCATACAAAATGATCAGAGGGTTAGATAGTGTGGACAGCGAGAGCCTTCTCCCGCGGATGGAGGTGGCTAGCACGAGGGGACATAGCCTTAAATTGAGGGGTAATAGATATAGGACAGAGGTCAGAGGTGGGTTTTTTACGCAAAGAGTGGTGAGGCCGTGGAATGCCCTACCTGCAACAGTAGTGAACTCGCCAACATTGAGGGCATTTAAAAATTTATTGGATAAGCATATGGATGATAAGGGCATAGTGTAGGTTAGATGGCCTTTAGTTTTTTTTCCATGTCGGTGCAACATCGAGGGCCGAAGGGCCTGTACTGCGCTGTATCGTTCTATGCTCTATATAAATTGGAACCCACCTGGGCACTGATCCCAGCTTGAAATGCTGCTGGAGACGTCAACACCTCCGTGTTGGCAGCCAGTAAGTAAAACATTAAATTTGGTGGCGCGTGCCTCCCTCCCTGCCAACTGTCTATCCCTCTTTACGACCCCACTCCCTCCAAATCCTCGGGGTTTTCCCTGCCCATATGAAACCAGACACAAGCTGCTCAACCCCCGAAGAGTTGGGTAGGAATACCGGTAGGCAAAACTAAAAACAAAAATCTTGGCAAGTTGTTGATGGATTGTACCCGGCCTGCCAAGAGCAGTGGAAGGCTGTCCCACCTTTGTAGGTCTGCCTTGGCCCTCTCCACTAGGTTGGTGCAATTTACTGAGTCGCGTCCAATCTGGAGCCACCTGGACTCCAAAATACCAAAAGCTAGTCCCTGCCAGGTGGAAAGGCAAACCTCTCAAACTGGCTCACCTCCCAGAAGGGTTGAACATAAAATACGCACTCTTTCCTAAATTTAACATATCCCAAGGAGGAGCCAAAACTCTTCATTATACCCAACATGCCCCCCATAACTGGCCCTGGGTACCTCACATATAGCAGAAGGTCATCCATATACAAGGACACCCCACCTCTAACAATTCCTCTGCACTTATTTGAGGCCCTCCGGGCAATCGCCATTGGTTCAATCTCCAGCACTAACAAGAGGGGAGACATAGGGCACCCTTGTCTCATGCCCTATGTAGCCAAAACAACCCCAAACTCAGTGTTGGTTCGCACGCTGACCGAAGGAGCTGTGTATCCACGACACAAACCCAGGGTCCAACCCAAACTTATCCAAGACTGCGAAAAGTTACCTCCACTGAACCCTGTTGAACGCTTTTCTGCATCTAGCAACCTGATGATCTCCGGTTCCAGCCCAGCTGCTGGGGCAAGAACCACATTGACTAGTTCTCATGTTGGTTGACAACTTTTGGCCTTTAACAAATCCCGCCTTGTCCTCCCCAACTACCTCCGGGAGACAAGGTTCTAACCACAACAGCAGGATCTTGGCCAAAAGCTTTGCATTACACTGAGCAGTGAAATTGGGTGTTAAACCCATACTCCATGGAATCCGTAACCTTTTTCAGGAAAAGGGAGATGGATGTCTGCCCCAACGTCTCAGAGAGATCCCCCACTCCAGGGAATTATTATACACCCTTATCAATAACTGAACCAACTGATCAGCAAACTTCTTTAAAAATTCTACCGGGACCCCTTGCCTTCCCATTGGCATCTTTCCTAGGATTGTTCAGACCTCCTCTAATTCCAGAGACACCTCCGCTTCCCCTGCAATTCCTCCCTTGCCTTGGCAAACTCTAGACCGTCTAAAAGCTCTGCCATTCCCCGCTCATCACCTGTGACTGACTTATAAAGCCACTTGTAAAAGACTCTTAATGCCCCATTCATCTTGTCTGGGGCAGAGACCAGCCTACCCTCAAATCCCTAACCTTAACAACCTCCCTAGCAGCCTCCAGCTGTCTTAACTGGTGAGCCAAGAGAAGACTGGCCTTCTCCCTATACTCATACACCACCCCCTTCAACCCCCTCAGCTGACACACTGCCTTCTAATCTTTACATGTGTTTCTGAATTCGACAACTCAGTTAAGCTTAATAATTTGTTGAGCATGGGAAAACAGAGTCCCAATATTACTTTGTCTCTTTAGTGTACAAGTAAGTACCATTTTACCTTTCACTGCGTCTTCAAAGGAACATTGCTGTACAGGAATTTCTTTCTTCACACTGACATCTGATGTGTTTGCTGAAGCACAAATACATTACACACTGAAATTTTCAAAAATTAACATTTTGTCCTGTTTTCCCTTTGTCAAACATTTTAACCGTTCATAGACATGAATTAGTTCTCTAGAAGACAACAGAAACAAGGGTAAGCTTGATCAAATTATTGTAAGGCATTATTAGAAGCCACAAGCGTAGGGCAGCATGGTGGCGCAGTGGTTAGCACTGAGCCTATGGCGCTGAGGACCCGTGTTCGAATCCCGGCCCTGGGTCACTGTCCGTGTGGAGTTTGCACATTCTCCTTATGCCTGCATGGGTTTCACCCCCGCAATCCAAAGATGTGCAGGGTAGGTGGATTGGCCATGGTAAATTGCCCCTTAATTGGAAAAAAAATAATTGGTTACTCTAAATTTAGAGTAACACCTCCTCCACGATGACATGCAAGCCATGATGTGACCATCAGATCAACCACAAACCTAATTCATGTTCGGACTGGGGTCAAGTCAGCCAAAGCTGTGTCATCGCACCAACATTCTTCTCGATCTTCCTTGCTGCAATGCTCCATCTCACTCTAGCACACTAGGCTAAATCGCTGGCTTTGAAAGCAGATCAAGGCAGGCCAGCAGCACGGTTCAATTCCCGTACCAGCCTCCCCGAACAGACACCGGAATGTGGCGACTAGGGGCTTTTCACAGTCACTTCATTGAAGCCTACTCGTGACAATAAGCGATTTTCATTTCATTTCACTCTCTGCAAGTTGCCCACTAGTGGAGCCGAGCTATGGAAAAAAAACAGGAATCTGTTCAAACTTCACTGCCTGCATGCTATATCTAAGGTCAACTTATCTTCTGTCATATGCAGACAAAGCTTCCGTCTGCACACAGTTGGAGGCTGCACTCTAAGCCATTGTCAACACCTTCACCAAAGTATAGGCCGAGCATGGACCTCACACTAAACATCCAGAAGATAAAGGTCCTCTACGAATCAGCCCCAACACACAGCACTGCCCCCTGGTTACGAAAATCCATGATGAGGCCTTAGACAATGTGGACTACTTTCCATAGCTTGGGAAATTACTGGCACACAGGCAGACATTGATGACAAGGTTCAACACCACCTTCAGTTTGCCAAAGCAGCCTTTGGTCACCGGAGGAAGAGAATGTTTGAAGACCTGGACCTTTGACTCGGCACCAAGCTCATGGTCCACAGAGCAGTAGTGATACCTGCCCTTCTCTGTGGCTCAGAGATATGTAAAGTAGTAAAGCCTTGGAGAAGTCCCACCAGTGTTACCTTCACATGATTCTGCAAATCCATTAGCAGGATAGATACAGCAATGTCAGTATTCTCACTCAGGCCAACATCCCCAGCAACAAAGCGTTGACCACACTTGACCAGCTCTGTTGGGCAGGCCACATCGTCCACATGTCAGACATGAGACTTACTGAAACAAGTGCTCTACTCGAAGCAAGCATTGACTACACTCGATCAGCTCTGTCGGGCAGACCACATCATCCACATGTCAGACATGTGACTCCTGAAACAAGTGCTCTAATAAAAGCTTCAACAGGGCAAATTAACCCCAGGAGGTGAGAGGGAACACTTCAAGGACATCCTCAAAGCCTCCCTGACAAAGTGCCATATCCCGACCGACACCTGGGAATCCCTGGCCCCAGACCACCCGAAGAGTAGGAAAAGCATCTGGGCAGGAGCTGTAGACCTTGGGTTTCATCGCTCAGAGTAAGCCATTGCCAGGCATCAACAACAAAAGGAACACGTGGCAACCTGGGCATCCATCCACCTCAGTCACCTGCAAACTCATTTAGATGGAAGCAAGTCATCCTCAACTCTGAGGGGCCACCTAAAAGAGAGTGGAGGATTTTAGGGTTGACCAGGCATTAGGTCACATTGCAACTCCTGGTGGCTGGAGTTTGAGAGGTTAGCAGTAAAGCACTGACCAAGAAGGACTGCCTTGGTGAGTTATTTCAGGCTATCAATGTTACTTTTCTTGTGGCATTAATTTTGTTGCCTCCGTTGTTTGGGGACAAACTGATGGAGAAGGTATATCGGCTAAGGCAACAATTGGTCCAGCAGTCTTCAATGGTGCAACTAAATCAGTAGCCTTCCACGTGAGACACTTTTAATAAAATCCAGCAATTTAATGCTCGTACTGATCCAGGATCCCCAAACTGTGTGAAAGTTTGATGAGATTCAATCTGTTAAAGTCCATGATATATACTTCCATATAATGATCATCTGTTTTCTGAAATGCATCAAAGACGGATTGTACCTCATTAGCATTTAACAGATCTTCCTTGCAAATTTCATTCAATAACTCTAAAGACGATCCAAATCTTCATCACAACCAACTGATAAGCATCCATCTCACAAAATATGTTAATTCTGATTTTCTTCACAAAAAACAGCAATGCAAAACCACATCTTGTTTCCTCTGTGGAAGGGCAGTAATCAGTGTTCACATTTTCACTTCATTCTTCCATAGGCCATATGGTTTATTTTTCAAGAATTTGAAGATAATCATTCTCCAAAAAATTACATTTGCTTCTTAACATTTTTGCCATTTTGCACAATAGTCATGAGGATTGTTTTATGTCTGAATTTTCTTTTTGTTTCTAATCTTGACCTTTAGGCAACAATTCCCTGCTACCATTTTATAATCAAAAGCTAGTTGGTGAAGGATAGAACCAAACTCAATCTTTATACACTTTTATATGCATTTATTTTTTTATAAATTTAGAGTACCCAATTCATTTTCCCCAATTAAGGGGCAATTTACTGTGGCCAGTTCACCTACCCTGCACATCTTTGGGTTGTGGGGGCAAAACCCACGCAGACACGGGGAGAATGTGCAAACCCCACACAGGCAGTGACCCAGAGCCGGGATCGAACCTGGGACCTCGGCGCCGTGAGGCAGCAGGGATAACCCACTGCGGTATATGCATTTATTAGCACAAGCAGCACCACCTAACCCAACAACCATAGTTTTTAACCACTATACAGCAGTTAATATTAATGTTGCTATAATTTGGTTATGCCAACAAACTTCTACCACCAGATTTTCCCAACCGGCATCATTTCAAGGGCTGACTAGAGGTCAGCCTTTAACAGCAGCTTTCAGCAAAGCTACTACCGGATTAACAGACATCAAATATACTCCTACTGGCAAGCATTTGTCAGGGTTTTTGCTCTTCCAGTTCAAAAATTTAAATAGACAACGATACAAAAACATGGTATTGACCTTGACTAACCTGGATCAGGAGTGAAAGTAAAAGGCTGTACTTCATGTGACCTTCCAGCATTGGTAACAACATATATTCCAACTGCAACTGGGGATGTTATATGTGGATTGTGATATGGGGGTACTTTAACAATAAGATGATTCTGTGAAAAGAAGATAGGAAACAAAATAACACCTGTGATGAATGCAGGCCAGATAAATAATCTCAAATCCTTTTTAAGAATATGTAAACAAATGAAGTATTTGCCTGTTTAGAGATAACTCGATGCAAAGGGTGGCAAGAATTACACCTGAACATTCCTGTTTTTAGGACTTTCAGACAGTTTAGTGAAGGGATGAAATAGGAGGATCACAAGATTAGTAGAAGGAACAATTACAGCTGTGAACAAAATGGTATGCGAGAAGAATCATCCAACTAAGCCATTCAGATTGAATTGAAGAACAGAAAAGGGCCAATCACACTACTGGAAATCTACTATAGACCTCCAAATAGGGCTGGTGAAGAGGAGCAGGCCACGTAAGCACAAGATCCCCACATTCCAGTAGAGTTCAAGATGATATTTAGTTTGGTTAAATAAAAAATAAGAACTTCCTACACTTGAGCGTCATTGCTGGGGGAATGTTGGTGTAATATGTTAAAAATATTATTGGACTAATCTGATCAAATGGGACAGTGAACGTCTTGTAAAATTCCACTGGGTAGCCGTGGAGCTAACAATTACAATTAAGATTTCAAAAGGATTTTGGACGGCCAAGAGTGAAGGAGTTTTCTTTTTTCTCCCATGTGTACAAAGTATATTCTCGGATCAACTTTTTTTATCCTGAGCAGGGTGTTACTGGCGAGGGTGGTTTGATAGCGAGTATTCGGCGATCGCTGTGTTGGACCATGCCCCACATTGGAGTGGATTTACGGGTGAGTAAGGAGGGAGGGCAGCGCCTGCTATGGAGGTTGGATGTGAGACTATTAGCAGATGAGGGGGTGTGCGAGCGGGTGAGCAAGTCCATCCAGAACTACTTGGAAATAAACGATGGTTGGGGGGTCGGCAGCAACGGTGTGGGAGCTCTGAAGGCAGTGGTTAGGGGGGAGTTAATCTCGATATGGGCCCATAGAGAAAAGATGGAACTAGAAGAGATGGATAGGCTGGTTGGGGAGATACTCCAGGTGGTACAAGATATTTGGAGGCCCTGGAGGCAGGGTTACTGAAGGAGCGGCAGAGTCTACAGATGGAGTTTGGACTGTTGTCTAAAGGGGAGGTGGTGGAGCAATTGAGGAAGGCAAGGGGGGCCGATATACGAGTATGGGGAGAAATCCAGTAAGATGCTAGCACATCAGTGGAGGAAAAGGGAGGCGGCCAGGGAGATAGGGAGTGTAAAGGACAGAAGTGGGAACGCAGTCTTGGACCCAGTAGGTGTGAATGGGGTGTTGAAGGAGGTTTATAGCAAGCTATATGAATTGGGAACTCCCTGGGTTGGAGGGGATGAGGCAGTACCTGGGTCAGTTGAAATTCCCAAAGGTGGAGGAAGAACTGGTGGAAGGGTTGGGGGCCCCAAGTGAAATTGAGGAAATAATGGAGGCGCTGGAGGCCATGTAGTCGGGTAAGGCCCAGGACCGGACGGCTACCCAGTGGAATTTTACAAGAAGTTCTCGGAGATGTTGGGCCCGCTGCTGGTGAGGACATTTAATGAGGCAAGAGAGCGGGGTTTCCTTCCCCCAACAATGTTGCAGGCCTCTATCTCATTGATTCTGAAGCGGGATTCTGAAGCGGGAGAAGGACCCTGAGGTATGGGGTTCATACAGGCCAATCTCCCTATTGAATGCGGACACCAAAGTGCTGGCTAAAATTTTGGCCACAATGATAAGAGGACTCTGTTCCAGAGGTGATAGGGGAAGACCAGACAGGGTTTGTGAAGGGCAGGCAACTTACGGCCAATGTTAGAAGGCTCCTAAACGTTATCATAATGCCCTCAGAGGGGGTGGGAGGAGAGAGATGTAGGTGGAGGTCGCGATGGACGCGGAGAAGGCCTTTGACCGGGTGGAGTGGAATTATTTGTGGGTGGTGTTAGGAAGGTTCGGGTTTGGATAGGGCTTCATCGATTGTGGCAGATGCTATATCAGGCACCCATGGAAGCGTGCAAACGAATCGGCTGATGTCGGGCTATTTTAAGCTGCACCGGGGGACAAGGCATGGGTGTCCCCTCTCCCCGCTGTTGTTTGCTCTGGCCATAGAGCCACTGGTGATGGCGTTAATAACGTCTAGGAACTGGAACGGGCTGGTCCGGAGGAGGGTGGAACATCGGGTCTCACTTTACGCGGATGACCTGTTCCTGTATATTTCTAACCCGTTAGGGGGGATGGGGGAGATTATGCGGATCCTAGGGGAATACGATCAGTTTTCGGGGTATAAATTGAATATGGGGAAAAGTGAGATGTTCGCGATCCAGTCGAGGGGGCAGGAGAGGAGACTGCGGGAGCTGCCGTTTAGAGTGACGGGAAGGTGCTTTCGCTGTCTGGGAATCCAAGCTAAACTTGTCCCGGCTTGTAGATCAAATGAAGGATGATTCTTTAGGAGATGGGACATGCTCCCGCTGTCACTGGCGGCAAGGGTACAGATGTGAAAATGACGGTCCTCCCAGATTTCTGTTCGTTTTTCAGTGCCTCCCCATCTTTATCCCGAGGGCCTTTTTTAAACGGGTGAATCGGGTGATTTTGGGCTTTGTGTGGGTGGGTAAAACCCCGCGAGTGAAGAAAGTGTTGCTGGAGCGTAGCTGGGGGATGGGTTGGCACTGCCGAACTTTTGTAACTACTACGGGGAGGCAAATATAGCCTTGATTAGGAATTGGGTACTGGTGGCTGGGGGCGCGATTTCCAATAACCATCGGTTCGTACCGGAAAGGCTGGATGGAGGGTTTCGGAGATGGAAGAAAGCAGGGATCAAGAGGATGGGAGATTTATTTATAGATGGGAGCTCCCCCTGTTTGAAGGATTTGGAGGAGAAATTTGACCTGCCAGCAGGGAAAGGGTTTAGGTATCTGCAGGTACAGAATATTTTGAGAAGGCAGGTGTCGACCTTTCCGCTCCTGCCACCACGGGGGATACAGGACAGGGTAGTTTCCAGAACGGGGGTGGGAGAAGGGAAGGTATGCGATATCTACAAAGAACTATGGAGTCAGAGGAAACTCAGATAGAGGAGCTAAAGGGCAAGTGGGAAGATGAGCTAGGGGGAGAGATGGAGGCGGGTTTGTGGCAGGATCCCTTAGGCAGGGTTAACACACATGCCCATCATGTGCCGGCTCAGCCTGATACAATTTAAGATAGTCCACCGAGCACACACGACGGTGGCCCGGATGAGCACGTTGGTTGGGATAGAGGACAGGTGTGCGAGGGAGGGCCAGCAAATCATGTCCACATGTTTTGGGCATTCTCGAAGCTTAAGAGGATTTTGACAAGGTTTCACTGATGTCATGTCCACGGTACATAAAACAAGGGTGGTGCCGAGTCCAGAGGTGGCAATCTTTGGAGTGTCGGAAGAGCCGGGAGTCCAGGGGTCAAGAGAGGCTGACGTTTTGGCCTTTGCCTCCCTGGTAGCTTGGAGATGGATACTGTTAATGTGGAGGGACTTGAAGCCCCCGAAATTAGACACCTTGGTTAGCAACCTGGCTGGGTTTCTCAGTCTTGAGAAAATAAAGTTCACCCGAAGAGGGTCAATGTTAGGGTTCGTTCGGAGTGGCAGCTGTTTGTCGACTTTTTCGGGGAATATTATAAGTTAGCAAAGGCAGAAATCTGGGGGTGGGGGGGGGCGTTAGGCTATTGTTTCTGTGTTGGGGGTGCAAGGAACGGTCAGGGTTGGAAATGTCTTATATACTATGTTGATGTTATTATTATAAAAACTATAAATTCCCTAAGAAAATGTTTTTTTAAAAAAGATTTCAGAAGGATTGTGTGGCCCAGAGAAGTGAAGGCAATAAAAAGATAATTTGACATTCCAGTGATTGTTCACACTGTGCAGCTGCATCAGCTATATCTACTATTCGGGTACTGCACGGGAGGAGAGACAAATGTCAACTTCACTTTTTAAAATCCAAATTGACATTATTTCTTTGTCTGATGAGGAAGTATATGCACCACCTTACTTGGTCTCTGGAGGCAACTGTTGGGAGAACCCAAGAGGCCTATGCCATTCTAACCTGAAGATGGCAGTGTGAAGGAATAAAACAATGATATATATTGTTCATAATGACAGTTAGGCAGAAGATTTGGAAAAGATACAAGGGAATAGGTATGACAAGAAAGTATTCAGGAAACAATTGTGATCGAAAGTGTAAATTTACCCGATATAAAAAATGCTAGGAGTGTCTAAACTCACCTGGTGGAAAAGTTCCATGTCAATTTCAGCTTCTGCTTTCCAAGGACTTTTCTCATCTAGTCAAGATCAGAATATTTTTAGAAATTAATAAACATTCTATTAATGGCTTGTTTTGCAGATATGTTGCTTCGTAACACAGGTTTTGATCAGAAACAAATCAAAGACATTTTCTTAAAATTACCCTGTGGATTATAATGCAACCACAGTGGGCCATAACTTCCTTGGAGTGGCAATCAGGAGAAAATCAGAAGCGCCCGTTATAACCCAACCTACCTGACTCAAGGCGGGTAAGACTGAAGAGGGGATGGTGATCAGTGGCTCCAGTAGCGAAATGTAACAGGAGCTGAGCAAAGGTGGACACACCCCTAGCTTGAGCTAGGTTGGGCTGTACATGTGGGTTGGGGAAGGGGGGGGGGGGGGGGGGGTGCCCCATGCGAGCTTCAGTCTGGGTGTTTAAAATAATTCAGCTGAAGTTGAAATGTTTTTTTCCCTTCTAACTCTTTCAGAGTAACTATGTGTAAAACTGGAAGAGCTACCCAATAGCAGATTATATTGCTTTATAGGATGGTCCCCAGACCAGCACAATTGTCATGGGGAAGTTAACCCTTCCGGACAATTTCCAGGTAAACCCTTATGTAGGAACTTTCAAGAGGGAACCCCCAGTGCATCTTTCGTGTACTCCCCCCCCCCCCCCCCCCCCCCAAAATGCGATCTGGGGATCCTGGAGTTTATGGCCCAATGAGGTAGAACTCCACAGCTGTCTCTTATTCTTGGGAAAGTGAATTACTGCCCAAGGAATCCAACATATCCAATTTTTAAAAAACAAATTTAGAGTACCCAATTCATTTTTTCCAATAAAGGGGCAATTTAGAGTAGCCAATCCACTTAGACTGCACATTTTTTGGGTTGCAGGAGTGAAACCCACGCAAACACGGGGAGAACGTGCAAACTCCACACGGGCAGTGACCCAGAGCCGGATTGAACCTGGGACCTCGCGACGTGAGGCTGCAGGGCTAACCTACTGTGCCGCCGTGCTGCCCACATCTCCAATATTTTTTACATATCCAATATTGGCAAGTTAAAATAAGAAACACCAAGCTGCCCAAATGGCTGTGGAAGTTTACTCACGTCTAATGAGTAGTTTTGTTGCATAGGTCCCAAGTTTAATCTCTTGTCTCTGCTGAGCTAATTTATTTTGGTTGAAATGGCAATGGTTTAGAGAGTGGATAACAAGATGAAATTCCTGCTAATGTTTGCTCTCCCGTGAGCCTTACAGGAATTGTGCACGCGTAGATGTCAGATGACAAAAACAAACGAGATCAGCACCCCACAGTTAAATCGTCTCCTGATATTCCATGTCAAGGTTCATACATGAATAACAATTGGTGAATCAATGTTTTCAACAAGGGGGGATAAATTGCTTCAGAAAAATTGGTGTGAAAATAATCTAAGTCAGACAAGTAACATAAGAAATATAATTATTTTAACCACTAGGACTTTTGAAAGTCTCAAATATAACATGAATAATGTCCAGATTTTTTTCCATGTGAATTTATCTCTTGTTTGATTACCTTGAGTCCAGAACACAGAGTTCAACAGTTTTAGACTGTAATCTCTTTTCCCCTATTTTGTCTCATTCTCTTCACAGGTTTCAGTCCTAACCTTGTCTTTCTTGTTTTTGTTTTCCAGTGGCAGCTTTTCATTATTCTGCCATTAACAACCCACCTGGACCCACCCTTTGCTTCTTTACTAGTCCCATTACCACTATTTCCACCAATTATTTTAATAATGTCTCCCATCCTATTTGCCGTCTGCTGTTTTCCACCATCCTCTATTCCACCTCTTTAAAAGCTATCACATTTCTAACTTTTCCCAGTTGTGATGAAAGATCATATCTCCACACCATTTTTGTGTATTTCCAGCACTTTACTTTACTTGTATATTACAAGATAATCAGCTCCACTATCAAGAGATGGAAATGGCTGAAGTGTGTAGTAAGATGTGAGAGCATCCCCATTTGCTAGCCACAAATGTGGCCTTTAAGAAGGGCAAAAAGAGTTAGGCCCTTCGGATGGGAGGGGGAAAATGTCCAACCGGAACAAGCACCTCCACGGTTACAGCTCTTAATTAGCAAATCGCTTTCCCCACTGAATGAAGCATAATTCTTATAGCTACCTTGAGGCCACTGGGCAGCTGCCACCATTTCAAGGTCGCTCTCCTGACTCTACAATTACTCTGTACCCCAGCTGAAAAACCCAGATGGAATTGGAACACTTCCCTTAATTAAGCCCTCAAAGTTGGGTAACTAGACCCAGCATCACTCCCATCTAGTGCAGAATCTTGAAGAAGTGGTAACATGTAATTGAGGTGGCCCAATGGAACTTTGTTCCCGTGTGACTTGGCCTAATGGGATTTTCTTCCCGTTCGAGTCCACTTGCCTGCCCCACAGGCTCTTAAAAATTATGCCTGTGTATCAGGTTTCGTAACTCTTCTTGTTCAGAAGGTTGTGGATTTGAGCCCATGGCAGCTCATATTTTAGGCTAGTGCTTCAGTAGCAAATGAGTACTAAATTGTTGGAGATGCCATCCTTCAAATAAAACATTAAATTTAGGCTGCATCTCCCTGTTCCAGTTTTTCAAGAGTTTGAAGATCACGACACTATTTGAAAAAAAAAGCAGAGTTTGTCCTGTTTTCTTTGTCGACATTTTCTTCTTCAACAAATACCACAAAAAACATGAACTAATCTGTTCAGGAGAAGTTTCAAACCTTGAATGGTTTGTGTGTTTTTTTTTAAGAACAGTACAGCACAGAACAGGCCCTTCGCCCCTCGATGTTGTGCCGAGCAATGATCACCCTACTCAACCACCCTATACCAGTAACCCCCCCCCCCCCCCCCCCCCCAATTAACCTTATTTTTTTAGGACACTAAGGGCAATTTAGCATGGCCAATCCACCTAACCCGCACATCTTTGGACTGTGGGAGGAAACCGGAGCACCCGGAGGAAACCCACGCACACACGGGGAGGACGTGCAGACTCCGCACAGACAGTGACCCAGCCTGGAATTGAACCTGGGACCCTGGAGCTGTGAAGCATTTATGCTAACCACCATGCTACCGTGCTGCCCCAAATGCAGTCCCTGTACTTTTGTAACATATTATGCGATGTGATAAGTTGTTATGGAGTATCATTTGGATAAATGTGAGGTGATGCATTTTGGTAGATCAAATCAGGGCAGGACCTACTCACTTAATGGTAGGAAGTTGGGGAGAGTTACAGAATAAAGAGATCCAAGAGTACAGGTTCATAGTTCCTTGAAGGTGGAGTCGCAGGTGGACAGGGTGGTGAAGAAGTCATTCAGCATGCTAGGTTTTATTGGTCAGAATATTGAATACAGGAGTTGGGACGTCTTGTTGAAGTTGTAGAAGACATTGGTAAGACCACACATGGAATACTGTGTTCAGTTCTGGTCACCCTATTATAGGAAGGATATTGTTAAACTAGAAAGAGTGCAGAAGATATTTATGAAGGTGCTACCAGGACTTGATGGTCTGAGTTATAAGGAGAGGCTGGATAGACTGAGACTTTTTTCCCTGGAGCGCAGGCTTAGATCCTACAAAGGTCTACAAAATAATGAGGAGCATAAATAAGGTAGATAGTCAACATATTTTCCCAAAGGTAGAGGAATCTAGAACTAGAGGGCATAGGTTTAAGGTGAGAGGGGAGAGAGACCGGAGGAGGAATGTTTTCACAGAGGGTGGTGAGCATCCGGAATGGGCTTCCAGAGGCAGTGGTGGAGGCGGGTACAATTTTTTCCTTTAAAAAAGTTAGACAGTTACATGGGCAGGGTAGGTATAGAGAGATGTGGGCTAAATGTGGGCAAGTGGGCCTAACTTAGTGATAGAAACTGGGTGGCATCGACAAGCTGGGCCGAAGGGCTGTTTCTATGCTGTAAACATCTATGACGCTATGCAAATATTGAAGGCAGAGTATAAGTGTTTTTCTGGAAATGATTAATTAACTATGATGTTCAACACTACCACCCATCATCTGGATTTAAAGTTAAAATTTTAGTTTGTCCCCTTCACATGGAACTGGTACACAAATCTGTTTGAAAACAGAAATCAAGATTTCTTCTGAACAAGAAACATCTTTGATCCAGTTGACCAGATACATAGAAAGTATCATATAAAAGATGATCAACTCTTCACCCAGTTGATTGATTATTAGACTCTCTCCATAAATGTGTGAAACCCTTGCTAAAGATTGGTAGTTTATGGAGAAAGTCTACTGGTAACATCAGTGTTATCGGGCAAATAGTAATAAATTGTAGACTGGATTCATTAGTGATTCACTGCTGTGAATAAAACAGCGACCAATCTTCATTCTTTTAGGAAAAAGATCATTTTACGTAATCAATAATTGTATTTGTGGGTATAAGAAACAAGATATAGCTTCAAGTAAATTTCATTTTCTGTAGGGGTTAAAACCTCAGTTAGCTACGTTGAACAAAGGTGCCTGCATGTCAGCGGGTTTTAGTTTAATTTCAAACTGTGCCTGCAGAGGGTTTTAGAAACACAAGCAGATTAAAGAAAGACTTGGCTGTTGCTTAGCAACCAGGGGCCCACCCGGAAAAGTAAGGACTCGTAGTTCAGTTTGGAACCATGCACCTGTGAAGAAGCTCTCATGGAAAATGCCAGCAGAGAAACAGGACAGTGGAGTGAAGGGCAGAAAGCAGGTTCTAGACAATAAAGAACTTATAATTTTAGAAACCAGAGAATGAAAGAAGTCCCAGGAAGACTGAAGTGAAATGGTCAGAGACCTGGGGCGCGATTCTCCGATGTCACGCCGATTGGGAGAATAGCGGGCCGCGCCAGTTTTTCACGCGACGCCGGTCCGCCGTGCTCCCGCGATTCTCCCAAACGGTCAAATCACTTCCGTCGTGTTCCACGCGGCAAAACCCAGATAATCGCCCGAGGCACCCAAAATGGCGATTCTCCAGAACCCCCGCTATTCTCCGGCCCAGATGGGCCGAAGTCCCGACGGCGTGACCCCAGTTCATGCCGTCACTATCCACACCTGCTTTTTATAGTCGCCAGCCAATCGTGCTGGCTGACGAACAGTGAGGAGGTGAGCGGACCGTCCCGGAGTCTCCGCAGACTGGGGGGGGGGGGGGGGGGGGGGGGAAAGAGGTAGTGAGGTGGAGAGGGAGTAGTGGGGGGAAAGAGGGAGTGAGTAGTGGGGGGGGGGGGGGGGAGAGGGAGTGAGTGGGTCATCATCCCCCAGATGCAACATCTCAGCTGCCCTGACATGGCAGGACGGTGACGAGGACACAGCTGCTGGTTGCCCTGTGGCTGATGGGAACAGCCCACTGACGCACCGGTGAGGAGGACGTTGTTAACTGACCGTTGGATGCAGAAAGTGACCAGGGATTAGGCTGGCCGCTTGTCAGCAGCGCGACCAGGCCACCGGGACACACAGGTATCCCGTGGCAGGCGGCTGCCGAGGTGTCGAATAACCTCCGTCTAACATGTCCCGTTTCTATGCCCCCCACCACCCTTCTGTAGGTGACCATAATGTATTCAAATCAAACGGCTATGTTCACCGCAGTGGTTGGGGCCGCTGCACTGCAGTTGGACATCCAGCAGCGTCCACAGCGACATCCCACAGTGGATGCAGGGGCAGCTGCAACAGCAGCAGAGGGAATGGTCGCGGAGTGGCCCGTCGTCACCGTACAGGCCGCACTCATGGCCGGTACGTCCAGGGGGATGCCGAGGGGAACATTGACCCCCAAACGCTGAGGGCGGCACAGGATGCGGGCACTGATGTCGAGCAGCATGGGGGGGCGGGGAGAGGAGGAGGAGCAGGAGACAATGACGGTGGAGCTAGGGCGCCAGAGGTGACAATCAAGGCCGAGGGTGTTCCGTGACCGGATCTCTTTCGAGGCACTGCCGGACATCACCTGCAGGAGGAGACTCCAGTTCAGCAGGGAGACGGTTGCACATATCTGCCACTTTGTGGCGCACCTTGCCCCACGTGGAACAGGAGGAGGACCCGCGATACCGGTTGCCGTCAAGGTGATGGTGGCACTTAACTTTTATGCTACCGGTTCTTTCCAGTCTCGGAGTGGGGACCTATCCGGGATATCGCAGGCATCGGTCCACAGTTGCATCCGGGACTTTACCGACGCCCTGTTCGCCATCGCGGACCATAACATAACCTTTCCTGAGGACCGAGCAAATCAAGAAGCACGAGCCCGTGGATTTGCCAACGTGGCCGGGATACCAATGGTCCAGGGAGTGATTGATGGTGTTCACGTCCCCATGCGCCCGCCTGCAGGCAGGCAACAGGGAAGTGTTCACTAACAGGAAGGGGACATACTCCATGAACATCCAGGTGGTATGCGACCCCCACATGAGGATCATGCACGTGTGCGCAAGGTTCCCTGGGAGTGTGCATGATGCGTACATTCTTGCGCAGTCGTTCATCCCTGCTATGTTTGAGGGACGGCCCCTCTGGCTGAGGGGCTGGTTGCTGGGTGACAGGGGTTATCCACTGAGGTCTTGGCTGATGATGCCCATACGGAGGCCTCAGACCAACGCGGACACCCTATACAATGAGGCCCATGCAGCAACCAGGGGTTTGGTGGAGCGCTGCTTTGGTCTGCTGAAAATGAGATTCAGGTGCCTGGACCACTCCGGAGGGGCCCTGGAGTACCAGCTCGACAGGGTCACTCACATTGTTGTGGTATGCTGTGCGCTGCACAACATCGCAAGGCAGAGGGGAGATGCCCTAGTGGAAAAGTCGGAGGGAGAAGCCACTGGCAGTGGTGCCAACGCCGAGGAGGAGGAGGTTGAGGAGGTTGGTGATGCGTCGGGCGCAGCACACAGACACGACCCGGGTGCTGGTAATGTCCAGGAGGCTGCACGACGGCACCGACGAGGACAGCAGGCACGCGACGCGTTGGTGGCTGCAAGATTCACGCGTAGTGTGCGACGGCATCGCTGAACACTACCACCTGCATTGCCAGTCAAGCTGACGGACAGCACACAACTCCCCCCCCCCCCCCCCCCCCCCCCTTCGAGATCACCCATACCACTGCGGCACAACGGTATGGCACGACATTGATGGCTGTGTCAGCGGGTGTGATCAATGCCATGTTAAATGATGACAGCCCGATCTGCGATGAGCTCAGAATCGTTAGACAAAGTCTGACTCATGGCAATAGCTGAACCATCCATCTCGGTGGTCGCTGATTTCGTCAGGGACACTCCATCACGTGCCCATGCGGGGTAGCTGGCATCGGAGTGCCGAGGACTATGGTGTCCAACTGTGGGCGGGGGGGGGGGGAGAAGAGAGGAGGGACTGCACATCCGGCACCAAAGTTTCCCCGCTTGTCAACCCGAGCGACACTATGCCACGATCCCCGCGGCAACGGAAAAATCACACAGTCTTACTAGTTAGGTGCAACAGTGAGTTTAATGGTGAATATTATGTACAGGTGCCCTAGCCCTGTAGCCACCTGGGGTGGCCACTTCCCGATTCCAAAATGGATGCCCGCAAAGAATGCAGGGAAAATTGGCCAGGCACAGGAAAACAAGCAGGTGCAAGGTTTCCTGTGTATTAAGACTTGCAGAACCCAGACAGAACCAAAACCAGTAGCCATCTACATACTAATGAGCAAACCCCAGAAACAATTAGAAACATTGAAGCAATCGGGACCAAACCAGACTCCCCAGCGCCAGCGGGAGCCAGGACAAAGGAAGGCCAACGGACGCATAGGAACCTCCCAGTGATCAGGGAACAGCTCCAGTATTGGAGAAATCGATAGAACCGATTGGGACATGGTCCAATTAATTGGGACCAGGTCCGGGGTCTACCCAAAAGGGCGCGAAACCCCTGGGGACTATAAAGTAGAGTCCCCAAGTTCAGTTCGCTCTCTTGGCTCTTAGCAAGGAGAGATCTGCCTAACAGCTCTTGGCAGCTCTCGAAGAACTCTTGACCGTGACTCTCAACAAGGAGAGACCTGCCTAGCAGCTGCACCAACCAAGTAAGTCTCCAGTCAACACACGCTACGAGATAGGCGCTCCGAGCTACTATCCCATACCAGCTTGAAACCTGCAGACTCAGAACCAGACAAAGGCCATTGTTCCTCTGACCTGGTGGGCCATTTGAAAGCTAAGTATAGGCCTTTAGTTATAGTGATAGTCTAGTAAGTAGAGTTTTATGCATGAGTAGTGATTGAGTGTGTGTATAATAAATGTGTTTTGATACTAACTGGTGTATTGAGTTATTGATCAGCACTTGGCTTTGAACCTCGTGGTGGTATCAGAAAGAGCAAAAACAGTCACTGTGGGACGGAGGTGCGAGCGGGGAGGTGCCCCGTCGCCCCACCGACACCTGGCGCTGCCAGTCCTGGAGGCTTGCAACGGTATCGACCAGGGTCCGAACG
Source organism: Scyliorhinus canicula (assembly GCF_902713615.1). Classification (NCBI taxonomy): domain Eukaryota; kingdom Metazoa; phylum Chordata; class Chondrichthyes; order Carcharhiniformes; family Scyliorhinidae; genus Scyliorhinus; species Scyliorhinus canicula. Next base: position 30,112,942 of record NC_052154.1, on the reverse strand, counting down.
TTCGCTGAGACAGAGTCCAGGGAGTGAGACATTCCCGCCAGGGACTGTGCGACCTCAACCTGAGAGTGCACGACGCCATCCAGCACGTGCATCAGGCGGTTGATGCTCTCCGCGACTGACTGCTGGGACAGTGCCATGGCATGCTGGGACTGTGCCATGACGTGTTGAGACTCGGTCAGGGCCCGTAGCGCACCGGCAATGTCATGTTGGCTCTGGCAAATTGCTGCCTGTGAGAGGGCAGCCCTCTCCTGGGCCATGGATGACGTGTGTACATGAAGCCCAATGCCTTGCAGAACCTGACCCATGGCCGATACCGTTTCACCCATTGCCTCAACCGCGGACGCCACCCGTGTGGTGTCAGCCTAGGTGGCTGCCATGAGCGGCACCATTCCCCTGGCCGCAGTTTGACTCCTCTAACTGCGTCTGCAGCTGCAGGAAGACGGCCCTCATCCCGTCATTGTGTCCCTGGGTTTCAAAATGCATCGGCTGTCCAGGTGGGTCAAGTAAATCCAGGAACCCGGGAAATGTCTGGGCGCCAGCTGGATGCTGGACCTGGGCTGCCCTCCGACCGTCCAGCCCCTCGGCTGCTCCGACCTCCACCTGCGGTCACACCAGACCGTGACCCAGGATCCTCATCACTTAATTGCCCAACCGAGGTGAGCATCTCTGGGATGGTGGATGGTGTGGGAGACAACAGTGCCGCAAGTTCTAGGTCCTCGTCCGTCAGAAATTCAGGAGTCCAGTCATGTCCCAGCGCAGGGCGCACGCGGCCCATGTACAGTTCAGCATCAGGTGAGTCCGTTGACTGCGTCGCCATCCTCTGTGCGTCTGGGTCCACTGACCCCGTCCTGTCCTGTCTCATGGCCGGACCTTCGGGCAATGCACAGCCATGAAAGTAGTCACTGTCCGTCCTCTATACGTCCCGCTCGAAAGCACCGGATTTGGAGGATGGCACTCCTAGCCGACCTCCTGCCACCCTCTGGCGTGAGAACCTGGGTGTGGTGGTCGTCGCGGATGGTCGCCTGTGTGTGGCACCAGACAGCCCTGGACGTTAGTCAGCTGGCCCTGGGGAACAGAATGATATGGGGTTAGTTAGACACGCTCGGCCAGGCATAGGATGGTCCAGTGGGCAGAGTGTGAGGGGAGACAGGATGGGGGGTCCAGTGGGTAGTGTGTGAGGGGACAGAGGATGGGGGGTCCAGTGGGTAGAAGGTGAAGGGACAGAGGATGGGGGGTCCAGTGGGCAGAGTGTGAGGGGAGAGAGGACGGGCTGGGGTGGGGGGGGGTTGTCATGCAGGGTTGTCTCACTTGGTTCTGCACCTCCAACCTCGCATTGCGTGACCTCCCAGGTGGCAGATCCCCCAGCAAGGTCCAGTGCCCTCTGTTCGAACACTGTCAGGGGGTGCTGAACGGGTGAACCCCCTCCGGTTCTGTTGCGAGCAGTCTTGTCCTGTTTTGGGGGGGGGGGGGGGGGGGGGGGCATAGATAGAGCATCACAATTAGGCAGGTATCATCAGGACGTTCAGATATTGGCACAGGGTGGGGTGAAAGGTTATTATATATATTTGGCACACCATGGAATCTCTCCATGGGGTTGCAGTGCTCATGTGGGTCTGTGACAACGTTGTTAACCACGCTCCACTCACTCTCGCCCCCCCCCCCCTCGTGCCTGTGGGGGAGGGGGGGGGGGGGGGGGGTGATGAGGGCCATGGGGGGGGATGGTTGTGAGCCGGGGGCACCCTCGTGGCACTTACCCTCGCAGCCCTGGTGAGGGCGTGGAGCTTCTTGCGGCACTGCTCCCCGGACCGAGGGGTCTGCCCCACAGCACTGACTGCCGTGCCCACCTCACGCCAGGCCCGTCGCACGGTGCTTGAAGGGTGGCGATGCCCTTGTCTTGGGCAGAGGATGCCCCTGCGCTGCTACACCTCAATGAGGAGGGTATCCAGATCCGTATTACGGAACCTCGGGGCGGCCCTCCGTGGCTCCGACATTTCCCTGGGTAACTGCGAGGCTGTGTGGAATCTTGAATGCACACGGCAATCCAAGGTAGAGCAATACTCAAAAGGAGAGATTGAAATCCTGGATGTGGATCCTTGGTGAAAGCATCAAAGAGAAAGGGTTGTTTGGGAGAAGATTTTGAGAGTGGAGTTTGGAAACACTTGTCTGAAAATCGGAGTTCTGGTGAGACCTGTTGGCTCACAGTGTGCTAAGCGTTTTGGTGTGGCATTTGATGAGAAACCCACAGAAATTGTATTGGGCGGTGCCTGCTACTTGGTTTCAAAGTAGGTGTGACTGACCACAGTCAGCCTACTTTTTACATAGTCTGTGTACTTAGAACATAGAACGATACAGCGCAGTACAGGCCCTTCGGCGCACGATGTTGCACCGACATGGGAAGTCAAAAACTAAAGGCCATCTAACCTACACTATGCCATTATCATCCATATGCTTATCCAATAAACTTTGAAATGCCCTCAATGTTGGCAAGTTCACTACTGTTGCAGGTAGGGCATTCCACGGCCTCACCACTCTTTGCGTAAAAAACCTACCTCTGACGTCTGTCCTATATCTATTACCCCTCAATTTAAGGCTATGTCCCCTCGTGCTAGCCACCTCCATCCGCGGGAGAAGGCTCTCACTGTCCACCCTATCTAACCCTCTGATCATTTTGTATGCCTCCATTAAGTCACCTCTTAACCTTCTTCTCTCTAACAAAAACAACCTCAAGTCCATCAGCCTTTCCTCATAAGATTTTCCCTCCATACCGGGCAACATCCTGGTAAATCTCCTCTGCACCCGTTCCAAAGCTTCCACGTCTTTCCTATAATGAGGCGACCAGAACTGTATGCAATACTCCAAATGCGGCCGTACCAGAGTTTTGTACAGCTGCAACATGACCTCATGGCTCCGGAACTCAATCCCTCTACCAATAAAGGCCAACACACCATAGGCCTTCTTCACAACCCTATCAACCTGGGTGGCAACTTTCAGGGATCTATGTACATGGTCACCGAGATCCCTCTGCTCATCCACACTGCTAAGAATTTTACCATTAGCCAAATATTCCGCATTCCTGTTATTCTTTCCAAAGTGAATCACCTCACACTTCTCTACATTAAACTCCATTTGCCACCTCTCAGCCCAGCTCTGCAGCTTATCTGTGTCCCTCTGTAACCTGCAACATCCTTCCACACTGTCTACAACTCCACCGACTTTAGTGTCGTCTGCAAATTTACTCACCCAACCTTCTGTGCCCTCCTCTAGGTCATTTATAAAAATGACAAACAGCAATGGCCCCAGAACAGATCCTTGTGGTACGCCACTCGTAACTGAACTCCATTCTGAACATTTCCCATCAACTACCACTCTCTGTCTTCTTTCAACTAGCCAATTTCTGATCCACATCTCTAAATCACCCTCAATCCCCAGCCTCCGTATTTTCTGCAATAGCCGACCGTGGGGAACCTTATCAAACGCTTTACTGAAATCCATATACACCACATCAACTGCTCTACCCTCGTCTACCTGTTCAGTCACCTTCTCAAAGAACTCGATAAGGTTTGTGAGGCATGACCTACCCTTCACAAAACCATGCTGACTATCCCTAATCATATTATTCCTATCTAGATGATTATAAATCGTATCTCTCATAATCCTCTCCAAGACTTTACCCACAACAGACGTGAGGTCACCGGCCTATAGTTACCGGGGTTATCTCTACTCCCCTTCTTGAACAAAGGGACCACATTTGCTATCCTCCAGTCCTCTGGCACTATTCCTGTAGCCAATGATGACCTAAAAATCAAAGCCAAAGGCTCAGCAATCTCTTCCCTAGCTTCCCAGAGAATCCTAGGATAAATCCCATTAGGCCCCGGGGACTTATCTATTTTCACCTTGTCCAGAATTGCCAACACTTCTTCCCTACGCACCTCAATGCCATCTATTCTAATAGCCTGGGTCTCAGCATTCTCCTCCACAATATTATCTTTTTCCTGAGTGAATACTGACGAAAAGTATTCATTTAGTATCTCGCTTATCTCCACAGCCTCCACACACAATTTCCCAACACTGTCCTTGACTGGCCCTACTCTTACCCTAGTCATTCTTTTATTCCTGACATACCTATAGAAAGCTTTTGGGTTTTCCTTGATCCTACCTGCCAAAGACTTCTCATGTCCCCTCCTTGCTCGTCTTAGCTCTCTCTTTAGATCTTTCCTCGCTTCCTTGTTACGATCAAGCGCCCCAACTGAAACTTCACGCCTCATGTTCACATAGGCCTCCTTCTTCCTCTTAACAAGAGATTCCAATTCTTTGGTAAACCACGGTTCCCTCGCTCGAATCCTTCCTCCCTGCCTGACTGGTACGTACTTATCAAGAACATGCAATAGCTGTTCCTTGAACAAGCTCCACATATCCAGTGTGCCCAACCCTTGCAGCCTACTTCTTCAACCTACACATCCCAAGTCATGTCTAATGGCATCATAATTGCCCTTCCCCCAGCTATAACTCTTGCCCTGCGGGGTATACTTATCCTTTTCCATCACTAACGTAAAGGTCACCGAATTGTGGTCACTGTTTCCAAAGTGCTCACCTACCTCCAGATCTAACACCTGGCCTGGTTCATTACCCAAAACCAAATCCAATGTGGCCTCGCCTCTTGTTGGCCTGTCAACATATTGTGTCAGGAAACCCTCCTGCACACATTGTACAAAGAACGACCCATCTAATGTACTCGAACTATATCTTTTCCAGTCAATATTTGGAAAGTTAAAGTCTCTCATAACAACTACCCTGTTACTTTCGCTCTTTTCCAGAATCATCTTCGCCATCCTTTCCTCTACATCCCTAGAACTATTAGGTGGCCTATAGAAAACTCCCAACAGGGTGACCTCTCCTTTCCTGTTTCTAACCTCAGCCCATACTACCTCGGAAGAAGAGTCCCCATCTAGCATCCTTTCCGCCACCGTAATACTGTCCTTGACTAGCAGCGCCACACCTCCCCCTCTTTTGCCCCCTTTTCTGAGCTTACTAGAACACCTAAACCCCGGAACCTGCAACAACCATTCCTGTCCCTGCTCTATCCATGTCTCTGAAATGGCCACAACATCGAAGTCCCAGGTACCAACCCATGCTGCTAGTTCCCCTACCTTATTTCGTATACTCCTGGCATTGAAGTAGACACACTTCAAACCGCCTACCTGAACACTGGCACCCTCCTGCGAAGTCAAATCTGTGCTCCTGACCTCTACACTCTCTATCTCCCGTACCCCAAAACTACAATCCAGGTTCCCATGCCCCTGCTGAATTAGTTTAAACCCCCCCAAAGAGCACTAACAAATCTCCCCCCCAGGATATTGGTGCCCCTCAGGTTCAGATGTAGACCATCCTGTTTATAGAGGTCCCACCTTCCCCAGAAAGAGCCCCAGTTATCCAGAAATCTGAATCCCTCCCACCTGCACCATCCCTGTAGCCACGTGTTTAATTGCTCTCTCTCCCTATTCCTCATCTGACTATCACGTGGCACGGGCAACAACCCAGAGATAACAACTCTGTTTGTTCTCGCTCTGAGCTTCCATCCTAGCTCCCTAAAGGCCTGCCTGACATCCTTGTCCCCTTTCCTACCTATGTCGTTAGTGCCAATGTGGACTACGACTTGGGGATGCTCCCCCTCCCCCTTAAGGACCCGGAAAACACGATCCGAGACATCACGTACCCTTGCACCTAGGAGGCAACATACCAAACGTGAGTCTCTCTCGCTCCCACAAAATCTCCTATCTGTGCCCCTGACTATTGAGTCCCCAATTACTAATGTTCTAATCCTTTCCCCCCCTTCGCTTCTGAGCAACAGGGACAGAGTCCGTGCCAGAGGCCCGTACCCAATGGCTTACCCCTGGTAAGTCTCCCCCCCCCCCCCCCCCCCCAACAAGTATCCAAAATGGTATACTTGTTACTCAGGGGAACGACCGCAGGGGGTCCCTGCACTGACTGCTTCTTCCCAGTCCCTCTTACAGTTACCCATCTATCTCCAGTCTTTGGTGTAACTACTTCCCTGAAGCTCCTATCTATGACCCCCTCTGCCTCCCGAATTATCAGAAGTTCATCCAGCTCAAGCTCCAGGTCCCTAACACGGTTTTTGAGGAGCTGGAGTTGGGTGCACTTCCCACAGATGAAATCAGCAGGGACACTGACGGCGTCCCTCACCTCAAACATTCTGCAGGAGGAGCATTGTACTGCCTTCCCTGACATCACCTCTAGATTAAAAAAAAAACAAGAAAAAGAAAAAGAAAGGAAGAGCTTACCTGATATTCCCTCAAACCCTGCTCCCGCTGAAAGGTAGGCAAATTTAAAGGCACTCACTCACCTTCACGACAGGCCCCTGCTCCCGCTTCCCAACGACCGTGGGGCGGGGGGGGGGGGGGGGGGGGGAAAGAGGGTTTTTTCTTGGTTAGAGGAGGAGGTAGGGTGGGAAACACTCACGAAGTGTTTCGGGTTTAACTGTCACTTGACAACAGCCCCTCCACAAACCACCTTCAAATTAGGCTGACCGCACTGCACGTATGCAAATTTCCCCAAAACAGCTGATCAGTAGCTCTGCTCTGCTGCCCTCTGCTGGATGCTTGCCTTCACTCAAACTCCTTGGGTCTCCTTCGCAGGTACACCTTCAAATTAGGCTGACCGCGCTGCACATATGCAAATTTCCCCAGAACAGCTGATCAGTAGCTCTGCTCTGCTGCCCACTGAGAACATGAATATTTAAGATATTTTCTAAGTTGTGCTATCGTTAAATTCTGTGTACATTTGTGAAGGTAGAGGGCGTGATGCTCCAAAACAAAAGTTAATTTGGGGAGGGTTTTCAGGGAGTTTCCCGCCAGCTCTGCCGGCAGGTTCCCCGCTGCTATTCAATGACACTTAGTTACTCTTTTTGGGCCCTGTGGAGTTTCACACCGGTTTAGCCCACACAGAATTTTTTTTAAGCACTGGGAAGCTGAACTCAGATCGGGTCGCCATTTTGAAAGGGTGCCCCGATCTCTTTTTTTAGATAAACAATTTTATTGAGGTAATTTTTGGTTTTGTAAACAGTTACAGACATCAACAGAAAGAAAGCAAAAAAGGCAAAAATGTGCAAACATCCATGTACTTTCAATACTTCAATCGTAACATACTGCACAAGCCCGCTCCTCTCCCACCGGTACTACCCGCCATTTTTTCCCTCCTCCTCAACTCTCCCCCCACCCCCTGCTGACGCTCACTCTCCCGCAAAGAAGTCAATAAATGGTTGCCACCTCCGAGCGAACCCCTGTACAGATCCACTCAAGGCGAACTTAATTTTTTCCATACCCAGGAAACTCGACATGCCCGCAAGCCACCACTCAGTCTTCGGGGGCTTTGAGTCCCTCCACGCCAACAGTATTCGTCGCCGGGCTATCAGGGAAGCAAAGGCCAAAACATCGGCCTCTTTCTCCCCCTGGACTCCCGGGTCTTCCGAAACGCCAAAAATTGCCACCCCTGGACTCATCACCACCCTTGTTTTTAGCACCCGGGACATGATCCCCACAAATCCCTCCCAGTACCCCCTCAGCTTAGAGCATGCCCAAAACATGTGAACGTGGTTCGCCTAGCGCATTTGTCCTCTATCCCAAAGAATTTGCTCATCCGAGCCACCATCATATGGGCCCAGTGAACGACCTTAAATTGAATCAGCCCGAGCCTAGCACATGTCGCGGTCGAATTTACCCTACTCAGGGCCTCTGCCCACAGCCCGCCCTCCATTTCCCCGCCTAGCTCCTCCTCCCATTTAAGTTTCAGTTCCTCTGTCTGGGACCCTTCCTCCCTCATGAGCACCTTATAAATACCCGAGACTCTACCCTCCCCTTCCTTCCCCCCCCTAGAGACCATTCTGTCTAGGATCCCCATTGGCAGGAGGCGTGGGAAAGATGGGACCTGTCTACGAACAATGTCCTGCAACTGTAGGTACCTAAAATCATTTCCCCTTACCAACCCAAATTTCTCCTCCAAGCTCCTCAAACTCGCAAAGCTCCCTTCCAGGAACATATCACCCACCCTTCCCACCCCTGCCCGCCGCCATACTCGGAACCCCCCATCCATACTCACGGGGGCAAACCGATGGTTGTCGCAGATTGGCGCCCAAACCGACGCCCCCGTCTCCCCTACATGCCTCCTCCACTGGCCCCATATCCGCAGGGTCGCCACCACTACCGGGCTGGTAGTGTACTTGGCCGGCGGCAGCGGTAGAGGAGCCGTGACCAGGGCTGCCAAGCTGGACTCCCTGCACGAAGCCGCCTCCACCCGCTCCCAGATAGACCCCGTACCCACCATCCACTTCCTTATCATAGCGATGTTGGCCGCCCAGTAATAATTAATCAGACTCGGCAAAGCCAGCCCTCCCTCGCTGCGGTTCCTCTCCAACATCACCCTCTTCACCCGTGGGGATTTTCCCGCCCAGACAAAGCTCATGATCATCCTGTTAACTCTTTTGAAGAAGGACCGTGGGATAAAGATCGGGAGGCACTGAAAAATAACCAGAAATCTAGGGAGGATTGTCATCTTTACAGTCTGCACCCTCCCTGCCAGCGACAGCGGGAGTGCATCCCATCTCCGAAACTCTCCCTTCATTTGCTCCACCACCCTGGCCAAATTTAACTTGTGCAGCCTGCCCCAGTCTCGTGCCACCTGGATTCCCAAATACCGGAAATTTTCCTCAACCAGCCTAAACGGTAGCCCTCTCAATCTGTTCTCCTGGCCCCTTGCCTGGACCACAAACATTTCACTCTTGGCCGTATTTAATTTGTATCCTGAGAACTGGCCGAACTTCCTCAGCATTCCCAGTATACTTCCCATCCCGGCCACTGGGTCCGACACGTACAGGAGCAGGTCGCCTGCGTAAAGAGAGACCCTATGTTCTACCCCGCCCCTCACCATCCCCTTCCATCCCTCTGCGGCTCTCAGCACAATCGCCAGCGGCTCTATGGCCAGCGCAAACAGCAGCGGGGGGAGTGGGAAGCCCTGTCTGGTCCCTCGGTACAACCTAAAGTACTCCGACACTTCTCTGTTAGTCCTGACGCTGGCCCTCGGGGCCTGATATAATAATTTGATCCAATCCACCAATCCCTCCCCGAACCCAAACCGTCCGAGCACCTCCCATAGATAGTCCCACTCCACCCGGTCAAAGGCCTTCTCGGCGTCCATTGCCACCACTACCTCCACCTCCCTACCCGCCGGGGACATCATTATCACATTAAGTAATCTTTTCAGGTTGGCCGCCAGCTGCCTACCTTTCACGAACCCAGTTTGATCCTCCCCAATCACCTCCAGTACGCAGTCCTCCATTCTAACCGCCAGTACCTTTGCCAGGAGCTTGGCGTCAACATTAATCAGGGAGATTGGCCTGTAGGACCCGCACGACTCCGGGTCTTTACCCCGCTTCAATATCAGTGATATAGTGGCTTGCGACATTGTCGGCGGCAGGGTCCCTCTGTCCCTTGCCTCATTGAAAACCCTCACCAAGACCGGGCCCACCAGCTCAGAAAACTTCCTATAGAACTCTACTGGGTATCCATCCGGCCCCGGGGCTTTCCCCGACTGCATGGCCTTTAGGCCCCCCAATACCTCCTCCACTCTAATCGGGGCCCCCAGCTCATCCATTCGCCCCCCCCCCCCCCCCCCACCTACTGTTGGGAAGGTTAACCCGTCCAGAAACCTTTTCATCTCCTCCGGTTCTTCCGGCGGCTCCGAAGTATACAGCTTGCGATAGATGTCCCGGAATACCTTATTCAATCCTGCCGGGTCCTCCACTTTGCGCCCCTCCCCATTCATCACTCTACCTAATTCCCTGGCTGCCTCCCTCCTCCTGAGTTGCTGCGCTAACAGTCTGCTAGCCTTTTCCCCATGCTCGTACACCACTCCCCTCGCCTTCCTAAGCTGTTCCACGGCCCTACTCGTGGATAGTGCCCCCAGTTGCGCCCGTAGTCTCTGCCTCTCCCTGAGTAAAACCTCCCCCGGGGACTCCGCGTGCTCTTCATCTATCCAACCCATTTCCCTGACCAATCTATCAATCTCTGCCCTGTCTGCCTTGGCTCTGTGGGCCCCAATTGAAATCAGCTCCCCCCGCACTACTGCCTTTAGCGCCTCCCACAGGGTCGCCGCTGAGACCTCCTCCGTGTCATTCACCTGCAAGTAATTTTGCATACACCTCCAAAGCCTCTCACAGATCCCCTCCTCCGACAGCAGTCCTACGTCTAGCCTCCATTGCGGGCGTTGGTAGCTCGCCCCCCCCCCGATCTGCAGGTCTACCCAGTGTGGGGCATGGTCTGAGATAGTAATTGCCGAGTATTCCATGTTCTTTACCTCCCCTATACAATCCCTGCTTAGTACGAAGAAATCTATCCTAGAATATACTTTATGGACGTGCGAGTAAAACGAGTAGCCCCTTCCTGTCGGTTGTCTGTCTCTCCAGGGGTCCACTGCCCCCATTTGCTCCATAAACCCTTTCAGCTCCCTTGCCATTGCTGGGAGTCTACCCGTTCTGGGACACGACCGATCCAAAGCCGGGTCAAGGGCCATGTTAAAGTCCCCCCCCCCCCCCCATTATTAGCCTGCGAGTCCAGGTCCGGGATCTTCCCCAGCACCCTTTTAATGAAGTCCACGTCATCCCAGTTCAGGGCATATATATTCACCAGCACCACTTGTCTCCCCTCCAGTCTGCCCCGTACCATCAGGTATCTGCCCCCCCTGTCTGCGGCTATGCCCTCCGCCTCAAATTGCACCCGCTTGTTGATCATGATTGCCACCCCCTGGACTTCGAGTCCAAGTCCGAGTGGAAGACCTGGCTAATCCAGCCCTTCCTTAGCCTGGTCTGGTCAGACACTTTCAGATGCGTCTCCTGCAACATAATTACGTCCGCCCTCAGATCCCGCAAGTGCGCAAACACCCGCGCCCTCTTAACCGGCTCATTCAGTCCCTTGACGTTCCAGGTGATCAGCCTGGTCGGGGGGCACAACCCACCCCCCCCACGCCGGTCAGCCATAGCCTTTCTTGGGCCGGCCGCCGGCCCATGCGCCATTCCTGGCCCGCCTGTTCGCTGCCTCCACCCTCGATTTCCTTTCCAGTGCCTATTGCAAGTCCCTCCCACGTCAACAGAACAACCCCTCCCCCCACCCCGAACCACATCCCCCGATACCCCCACCCCTGCATCCACTGGCTGTGATCTCCCCCCCCACATGACTCCCTTGACTAGCCAATCTGCTAGCCCGGTGACTCAACACTCTGGCACCTTCCTGTCTCATTCCCATTGTTTCTCAGTCCCCCTCCCCACTCCCCGGCGCCCCATCCCCCTCTCCAACCCACTGGAGCAAGCCGGCTCCAGTGTCCTCCGCGAGCTGCACAAAAAGTACAAATCCGCCCAAAAAGGAAAAAACAGAAAAAACATGAGAAAAAAAGAGAAAAATAAGGAAAACCCCCCAAACCAATGTCCATGAACAAAGGAAAGAGTCCCAAATGTTCCGCTTGGCACCTTTGGCCCAGCAAACCGTTGAGCAGCAGTCCAGGCCCATTCGGCGTACCTTCCCACGGTAATCCTCGGGCCCTAATTCGCATCCGTGGGGCCTCTTTTCGGGTCCAGCCCCTGATCCCTCGCAAAATCCATTGCTTCTTCAGGCTCGGAGAAGTAGTGGTGTTGACCCTGGTGCGTGACCCATAGGCGAGTCGGGAACAGCAGACCAAACATCACGTGCTTCTTGAACAGCGCCTCCTTGACATTCTTAAAGGCTGCCCGCCACTGAGCCACCTCCTGGCTTAGGTCCTGGTAAATGCGGAGAACACTGTTGTTCCACATGCTACTCCTGGCGCTCTTTGCCCACTGCAGCACCCGCTCCTTGTCCACGAACCTGCAGAACCTAATCACCATCGGGGGGGGGGGGGGGGGGGGGGCCGGCCGCCCCTGCCTCGCCTGCACTGTGTGTGCCCCCTCCAGCTCCGGCGGTCGCGGAAAGGCTTCGGCCCCCATCAGCTGCATCAATAGGTCTGCTACAAACGCTGCGGCATCAGCTCCCTCAGCCCCCTCCGGGAGGCCGACCATCCTCAGGTTGTTCCTGCGGGCTCTATTCTCCAGCTCCTCCACTCTGTCCAGCAGTCTTCTCTGCCGCTCTTTCAGCCCGTCAACTTCTAGCGCCGCAACCGTCTGCGCATCCGCCTGCTCCTCCACCGCCTCTACCAGCTCCTTAACTTTAACATCTTGCGCATCCAGCCTCTGTTTCAGCTGATCCACCGCTTTCTGGATTGGGTCCAAGCTGTCCCGCTTCAAAACTGGACTTCAGTACCTGGAGCATGTTATCCAGCGCCTGCTGGATTGCTGAGTCCAGGGTTCGTGTGTCCGCAATCTTAGGTGCCAGGTAATTTTCTTCAAGTCCTTGCCTCTGTCCCTTTTTCTCCTGCCCTCTGGACTCCCTCTGTTCCATGTGCCGCAGCCCGCTCCTCAGCACTTTCGCTGCCGCCTTCCTTCTCCCAGCTCCTTAACTTTTACCTCTTGAGCATCTGAAGTGGGTCCAAGTTGTCCTGCTTCAGCGACTCCAAAACTGTTTTTCTTCTCTTGGAGCAAGAAAGGTCCGTGTGCCCGCCATCTTAAGTTCCAGGTCAGCTTCCTCTGCTCCTTGCCTTTGTCTCTTTCTCTCTCTCCTCCTCTACTTCCTGGACTCCCACGGTTCCATCGATTGCAGCCCGCTCTCCAGCACTATCGCGGCCACCTTTTTGCCGCTCCGTGGTCCCGCTATCGCGGGGAATCAGCCCTAAAACCCCGCCGGAGTGAGAGCCCGCCGAATGTGCGGCTCACTCGAACATCGCCGCCACCGGAAGTCCCGATCTCTAAGTGAGCTTGGGGTCCCCCATACCCCCTACCCATGGGCAATGTCACCCCCACACACATGGACACTATCCCACACCCCATTATGGAGTTCCTGGGGGTCCCCACTATGCAGGCCCCTCAAGCGCCCTTACAGCACCACCTCCTTCCAAGACCCCCATCCATCACCCCTCCAGCCTCCCAGAAGTCCCTATTTATCTGCCCTGCACTCCCTCCATTCTCCAAACCCTCCCTCCATCCTCATTATATGGACATGGCCCCCCTCACCACCTAGCAGTGTCACCCTGGCACTCAGGCACCCTTGCATCGCCATCCTGGCACCCAGGAAGTGCTCCTGCTGGTTTTGCAGTACCATCCAGCCACCTTGGCAGTACCAGGTGACAATGCCAAGGTGCCCACATTACAGGGAGAGGGTCAGGTAGCCACCCTCCACTTACCCTGACTACTCAGGGCTCTCCGATGGCCCTGGAGACCCTCACTCGTCCCCGGGTGCCGTTCCACCAGGTCCACGTTTGAGTGAACAGCACTGATCGGCACGCGATTGCAGCCTCCCTGTGGATGCCAGGAGTAGTTTGGAAGTAGGTTTACAACCTACTTCTGGGAGCATCGTTTTGCCACGCCCATTTGGGGTGAAGTTCTGACTCCGACGTTTTGTGGTAATCCACGAAGTGTGGAGACTGTCTGAAGGCTCGCTAGAAGCCTCTCCCAGCATTCTCCGGCCGCGCTGTGCTCTTGCTTCTGGTGTTAAAAGTTACTTGGAAGTCCTGTGACTTAGTCCATCCATGTCTCTGAACAAAAACATAAAAATTATATGATGGGATTTTCAGTCATCCAACGCCAGAAATCCTGATTGGTCAGAGAATCGGTTCCAACGGCAAAATTTTGCTGGGCCCCGATTTCACGCTCCGTCGCCTCGACAGTGTCATCGATGCATTCCAGAACGCATGTGCAGTAAACACCATTAGCATAAAACTAGCGGGCCTGACCTCGGTATTCTCCGGGGCCTCCACGATTCTCCACCTTCATTGGGGCGAATTCCCGATTCCAGGTGTTAGTCACTGAGGTTATGACTGATGACGCTTATCCAAAGGCCACAGACCGACACGGAGACCCAGTATAGCGACGCCCATTTGGTGACCAGGAGCATGCATGAGCAATGCTTAGGCATCCTGAAGATGCGGTTCAGGTGCCTGGACCGCTCTGGTGGGACTCTCCATTGACGCTAAGAGGGTTGCTTGCATTGTGATGGCCTGCTGCGTCCAACACAACATCATGGAATAGAGGGGCGATGTGCTGGAGGAGGATGATTGCCTTGTCCGACGGGGAGGATGGGCAGGACATGGGTCCCAGTCAGGCATGGGAGTCCACATGACGTGTGTGCCAGGGCCAACGCGAATGGGATGCTCTGATCACCTCCAGATTCACCGACTGGTTTGGGGGGGGGGGGGGGGGGGGGGGGGAGGAGAGCGAGAGCAAGAGCGAAAACTGGCCAGGAGGGTATGAACACTGCATTCTTCCCCCTCCCCCCCCCATATCTGCTGCACTACGGGGATGTGGGCTCTGGGCTGGCAGTAACAGTGGGTCTGGTCAATGGAACGGAGGATGACGACAACTGTTCTGGGATGCGCTCTGGTGCTCTGCATCATTTGACAATGTCTGACTCTTGATCATGGTTGCACTTCCCACCGTCCACCTGGGTTATCCCTCATTTGCGAGCTGGTCATTCCATCACGCGGTGCCATCGAATCCCTGGGGCCCTAGGTGGTAGGGGCCAATCTACAACCTCCACCATTCCCCCCACCCCTTTGGGCAGCCCAGACCAGCCCACACCTCACATCCATCTGACGGAGCACCAAGGCAGGTTGCAACAGTGTGAACAGGTGTTTAATGTGAAAAAATATATGCAATGCTTAAAAAAACACAATTTTAGCGTATCCAATTATTTTTTCCAATTAAGGGGCTATTTAGCGTGGCCGATCCACCTACCCTGCACGAACAAATATGTACATATATGTGCCCTAGACCCAATCACTATACTGTACCCTGCACCTGTGCCAACTTAACTGGTGTCTACATTTTTGGTCTTACGGGCCCCAACACTATGCCTCGGTGGATCCCCAGACCGTACTTCAGGAGTGGAGGCAGCCTTCTGTGATTCCTGCCCTGTGACTTGGTGGCCATCTTCTGGGGAAATTGGGCCCAGATGGGCCCAGCTGCTGCTCAGGTGTCATGGTGCCGCCCTGTTCAGCCCGCTGCCCGCCAGATGTGCTAGGGACAGGTGGAGAGGAGTTTAAAATGCTGTGGTGTACCGGCACCACCCCTGCGGAGTCACCGGCACAAGTCCATCACCTCCTCTTCCCCCAGGGTGCCATGTAGTCCCCGGGCTACTCCATGGGACAGGTTGTGAGTAGAGTTATTCCCCGAGGAACCCCCACCACCTGCCGCTTTCAGTCCTGGAAGCCCGCTCTGGTCTCGACCAGTGACTGCACGCTCCTGGCCATGGAGCACAGGGGATGGGACTGTGCCACATCACACCGACTGTTACACCACTTTCTGGGTCTGTGCCACAGTAGCCAGTGACTGTGCCATCTCCCTCTGGGACTGCACCACGTCGGTCAGCACCAGGGTTAATGCTGCCAACATTCTCAGCCATGGCCTGCTGTGACAGGGCTCAGAAGCTGCAATGTCCAGGTGGCACTGGCACATGGCTGCCCATAAGAGGGAAGTTCCCCAGGCCGTGGACATGTTGACCCATAGCCAAAACCTTCGCTCCCTATGCCGCCACCATGGACGCCATCCGTGCGGCGTTGGCCTGGGTGGCACGTATGGTCGGCATCACCTCCTGCTCCTGCACGCGGTTGGACTCCTCTGACTGCACCTGCAGGTGCTGGATGCTCGCCGACAACCCCTGAAGTAGTCCCTTGATGTCCGTCCCAGAAGCCCAGAACCCGTCCCCTCGGGAGTTCTTACCTCTACCTGATGTACCGGAGCAGCTGTGTGGTGCACATCAGAGGTGTCCAGGAGCCTCTTCACTAAAGTGCCCAACCGAGGGGAGTGTCTATGGGAATGTGGAGGGTGTTGGAATCAGCTGTGATGGGAAATCAGGGTCATTCCCGTACTGGAGCTCGGGGGGGGGGGGGGGGCAACCACGTCCAGGGCCCTCTGCTGTGCCACGATAAGGGGTTGCATCACCTCCTGCTTGGCAGTCCCCCTTTTGGACGGTGTTACTCATGGCGCTTACCTCCACTGCCAGGCAGGGCAAACAGTGGCACCTTCCCAGGCCAGGGTACAGGGTAGCCCGTCGCTCCCTCATGATGTCCAGGAGGGTCTCCAGCTTGGCATCGGTGTAGCATGGGGCCATGCATCTTGCTGCCATCTAGTTGGTTGGGAAGATGTGGGTGGAGAGTGAAGTGTACATACACGGCTGCAGCTCGTCAGCCTCCTTAGTGTCAATCGCGAATCCGGTGAATCCAGCACTGTTTCTCATTGGAACTAATCATGTTCCACGTGGCACCGGTGCTAGCCCCTTGACAGTCATGGAATCGGTCAGGTGCGGCGCCAGTATTTCTGTTGTGGAATTCACTTAGTTTCAGGAACGGTGAAACCAGCCAATGGTTTAATAAGCCAGGTTTCCATTCTCGGATTTGACTATCCAATACTATCAGCTGGGCTCGTAACAATTCAGACTTATGCTTGAAAAGAAAACTGAACAATTAGACTTATTTTTAATTAATTTTGCATTATCTATTGTTTTTACTCCTCACTCTGTGCTATGTGGTAGTTTTCCTTTTAACTGGCATACTCCAATGGAATCTGCACAGCTGAATGTTTTTTCCAGTTGAAAGATAAGGCAACAAAAATGTATCTTAAAAGATAGAACAAAATGGTCTGGGACAAATTCCTTGAAGATGTGAAATTCGAGATCTGTATGCTGTATTGTTTTGCCATTGTGAGCAAAAATAGTATTGACAAAGTTTACACAACAGGATTCATGGTTTGCCACAAAATAAACCATGGTCTCATAAGTCTGAAGCTGTTTGTACAGGTTTGATTCATTGGTGGTTTAATTTTATGTGATGTCCCATTATGTGCTATTATTTGGATTTCATTTTGTGTCAGCACATCTTGTGTGAAAACATTTAATACACATTTATGCAGATTACAAGTGTTTGTAGTTTCTGGAAGCATTGCAGCTAGCCATCGGTGGAAACCTGAAGACTAAAAGACTGTATAAGATATCTAGTACTGCTCAGTTACTGCACTCAAACAGAGGTGTACCGAGCTGTTAATCTCAGCTGTGTATCACACCATATTGAAGCTGGTAATTGTTACATAACGGTAGCTTCATAGTAATAACGAACTTTAAAATGTTTGATTTTAGATACAGAGCACGGCTTACCCGAATTATTCTCTTGAAAAATAACCTTTGTGCCTTTCAAAAAGTTTTTTCCTATCAGAAATAACTCTTCTCCTCCTTTCACTGCGCAAGTATGCAGGCTTTTTTTCAAGATCTCTGGTGCTCCTGCTGGTTGAGCTTTAAATCAAAATCAAAAACAAGTTTATAATCTGCAAAGTAGCTCCAAAATTACACAGCAAGACTAATGTATCAAAATCCTGAACGACTTGCAGCGTAACAGTATGAAATCCAAACAAGTTTCTTTGCTGCTTTAAATTGTCCATTATCTCAGTATCAAAAATCTAAATAATATAATCAAACTACAACTTTTTATGCTGAGGAGATTAATTAAAAAATCTGAATAATCTGTTCTGGGGAATCCATCATGAGAAAGAAACGTTCCCACTATTGATCACTTTTATGCACAGTGATCTTTTTTAAAGTGGTTAGTTTGGTAATCTTCCTCAGATTGGTTTTTAATCAAGGATCAAATTGTGCAAGTCAAAATGACTTTCAGTTTTAAACTCATAGCACTCACATTAGTGAAGTTCTAAAAGATGTGTAGGTTAAATTGGTTGAAATAAAGGTTAAACTACTTTGTACTTTGGGCAGCACGTAGCACATTGGTTAGCATGTGTTCTCAGCAAGTTAGCATAGTGGTTAGCACAGTTGCTTCACAGCTCCAGGGTTCCAGGTTCGATTCCCGGCTTGGGTCACTGTCTGTGCGGAGTCTACACATTCTCCCAGTGTCTGCGTGTGTTTCCTCCGGGTGCTCCGGAGTTTCCTCCCACAGTCCAAAAACGTGCAGATTAGGTGGATTGACCATGATAAATTGCCATTAGTGTCCAAAACAAAAGGTTAGGTGGGGTTACTAGGATAGGGTGGAGGTGTGAACATGGGTGGGGTGCTCTTTCCAAGCGCCAGTGCAGACCCGATGGGCCGAATGGCCTCCTTCTACATTGTAAATTTTATGAAATTCTATGATAAGGTTTCAGTGATTTTACTGACCTAAAAGTATGGGTCAGAAAACGAATAAATTAAACATACATAATAATGAAAACAAGTTTGATACTTCATTCTATCAAGATCGAAATCCAAATTACACTATTGGATGACATGGTTAGACAGCTCCCGAAATAAAATAGAAAATAGAAAACTCCATGGGAAGCATCACAAAGGTGCTTCTATATATCTCTTAGAAGATAGTCAGGTGCAATGCTGGAAAAGGAGATCAGCCAAGCAATATTCCCTCTCAACTGTAGTGGGCGTGATTGAATGGCCTTGTTGCGCCTGAGACAGTTAAATCTTGAGGTCTCTCAAGATTTGTGACGATCGAACAACTTCAAGTGAAACATCGTAATCTGTATCTTGCCCTCACTGGGCTCTTTTAAATATATTGGTTCCCAATTATCCCCGAGAAATAATGCCAGGCCTGGGAGACCGTGCCTTGGTGCCATTTAGCTCTGGTTCACGCAAACGTGGACCAAGGATAACAACACCTGGAAGGGGTCCCCCAGGCCATTGGCGACCCCTGGGTAGTCGGGGACAGGGCAGGGTGGCACCCCGGTTTTCCCCCTGGCAACCAGGAACCTTGGCAGTACCAGGCAGGCACCTTGGCACTGCCAACGTGGCATGGTTTCACTACCAAGGGCCAGGGCCTAGGGGATGGGGGGGGGGGGGTTGCAAGGTGGTATGAAGGGGCCTCCTAAAGGTTGAGAGGGGGGCCTCAATCTTATTTAGGAGGGTTCAAGAGGAGCTGATAGAGGGGCTGGGGGCGCCGATAGAGTTGGAGGAGTTAGTCAGGGGGATTGGACAAATGCAGTCAGGTAAGGCGCCGGGGCCGGACGGGTTCCCGGTGGAATTTTATAAAAAGTATGCGGATCTGGTGGGCCCCCTGTTGGTGCGAGCCTTCAATGAGGCATGGGAGGGGGGGCTTTGCCCCCAACGATGTCACGGGCACTGATCTCTCTGATCCTGAAGCGGGATAAGGACCCCTTGCAGTGTGGATCATACAGGCCTTTCTCGCTCCTCAATGTTGACGCTAAGTTGCTGGCGAAGATCCTGGCCACCAGGATAGAGGACTGTGTGCCAGGGGTGATACACGAGGATCAGACAGGATTTGTCAAGGGACAGCAGCTCAACACGAATGTGCGAAGACTGCTAAATGTTATTATGATGCCAGCAGTGGAGGGGGAGGCGGAGATAGTGGTGGCGCTGGATGCGGAGAAAGCGTTTGATAGAGTTGAGTGGGGGTACCTGTGGGAGGTGCTGGAGCGGTTCGGATTCGGGGAGGGATTCATCAAATGGGTGAGGCTGCTCTACACGGCTCCGATGGCAAGTGTAGTTACCAATGGAAGGAGATCGGAGTACTTTAGGCTGTACCGTGGGACCAGGCAGGGGTGTCCCCTGTCCCCTTGCTCTTTGCATTGGCGATTGAACCTTTGGCTATGGCGTTGTGGGAGTCAGGGAGATGGAGGGGTCTGGTGCGGGGTGGGGAGGAACATCGTGTATCGCTGTATGCAGACGACCTGCTGTTGTATGTGGCGGATCCAGAAGGGGGAATGCCGGGGGTGATGGAGCTGTTAGCGGAATTTGGGGGCTTCTCGGGCTATAAGTTAAACTTAGGCAAGAGTGAGGTATTTGTGGTACACCCGGGTGATCAGGAGGAGGGAATTGGGAGACTCCCATTTAAGAGGGCAGTGAAGAGTTTCAGATACCTGGGGGTGCAGGTGGCCAGGAGTTGGGGGACTCTCCATAAGCTTAATTTTACCAGGCGGGTGGAGCAGATGGAGGAGGAATTTAAAAGGTGGGACATGGTGCCGCTATCGTTGGCGGGTAGAGTGCAGTCCGTCAAAATGACGGTTCTCCCAAGGTTCTTGTTCCTTTTTCAGTGTTTGCCCATCTTTATCCCTAGGGCCTTTTTTAGAAGGGTGACTAGCAGGATCATGAGCTTTGTTTGGGCGCATGGGACCCCGAGGGTGAAGAGGGTCGTCTTGGAACGGGGTAGAGATGGGGCTGGCGTTACCCAATCTCTCGGGGTATTATTGGGCGGCCAATGTGTCGATGGTGCGCAAGTGGGTAATGGAGGGGGAGGGGGCAGCATGGAAACGGATGGAGAGGGCGTCCTGTGGAGATACAAGCCTGGGGGCCCTGGTAACGGCGCTGTGGCCGCTCCCTCCTACAAGGTATACCACGAGTCCGGTGGTGGCGGCTACCCTCAAGATTTGGGGGCAGTGGAGGCGACATAGGGGAGAAGTGGGGGGGCTCGATGGAGGCTCCGTTAAGGGGGAACCATAGGTTCGTCCCGGGGAACATTGATGGGGGATTTCAGGGTTGGCATAGAGCGGGCATCAGACAGCTGAGGGACCTGTTTATTGATGGGAGGTTTGCGAGCCTGGGGGAGTTGGAGGAGAAATTTGGGCTCCCCCCGGGGAACATGTTCAGGTATCTGCAGGTAAAGGCATTTGCTAGGCGGCAGGTGGAGGGATTCCCTTCGCTTCCCGCGAGGGGGGTGAGCGACAGGGTGCTTTCGGGGGTCTGTGTCACAGAGGGGAAGATGTCTGATATCTACAAGGTTATGCAGGAGGTGGAGGAGGCGTCAGTAGAGGAGCTGAAAGCTAAGTGGGAGGGGGAACAGATCGAAGACGGGACATGGGCTGATGCCCTGGAGAGGGTTAATTCTTCCTCCTCGTGTGCGCGGCTTAGCCTCATCCAATTCAAGGTGCTGCACCGGGCCCACATGACTGGGATGAGGATGAGTAGGTTCTTTGGGGGTGAAGACAGGTGTGTCAGGTGCTCGGGGAGTCCAGCGAACCATGCCCATATGTTCTGGGCATGCCCGGCACTGGAGGAGTTCTGGAAGGGGGTGGCGAGGACGGTGTCGAGGGTGGTGGGATCCAGGGTCAAGCCAGGATGGGGACTCGCGATTTTTGGAGTTGGGGTGGAGCCGGGAGTGCAGGAGGCGAAAGAGGCCGGCGTGCTGGCCTTTGCATCCCTAGTAGCCCGGCGAAGGATCTTGCTACAATGGAAGGATGCGAGGCCCCCAAGCGTGGAGACCTGGATCAATGACATGGCGGGTTTCATTAAGCTAGAGAAGGTCAAATTCGCCCCGAGAGGGTCGGTACAAGGGTTCTTTAGGCGGTGGCAACCTTTTCTCGACTTTCTGGCTCAACGATAGGGTACAGGGACAGGAGCAGCAGCAACCCGGGGGGGGGGGACAATGACTATTTTTGTTTGTTTATTTAATTTAAATTTATTTTTAAGTTCTTTTGTTGTTCATTGGGGTTGGGGGGGGGTGGGGGGATGTGATACATGCGTCAATACGGTCTGGGGGTGTTACAGTTATTATGGGTTATTTTGTTGCATTTCATTGTTTGTCATTATGTTTTATATTTTCTGTAAAAAAATTTCAATAAAAATTATATTTTAAAAAAAATCTTATTTAGGAGATCAGGGCACCTTTTCAAAATGGCGGCCTAATCTTGGAGGAGCTGATTTGCAGGAAAGAGTTTGTGTGGGCTAGATTGGGGGTAAACTCCCCAAGTCCCAAAAAATGACTAAGTGTGGGTAAATAGTGTTGTGGATCATGGGATGGGGGGGGGGGGGGGTAGAGAAGAGAAAAGAAATGTAGTCGTAATTGGGGATAGAATAGTTAGGGGCATTGACACTGTTCTTTGTGACCAGGATCGATAATCCCAAAGGTTGTGAGACCTGTCTGGTGTTCGGGGTATCTCAAGTGGGCTGGAATGGGAGGATAATGATCCGGTTGTAGTGGTCCACGGAGGTGGCAACAGCCATAGGTAAAATATGAACAGAAGGGAGTATGAACAGCTGGGAGCTAAATTAAAAAGCAGAACCAAAAAGGTAATAATCTCTGTATTACTACCTGAGCCATGAGCTAATTGGCATAGGGTCAATAAGATTGAGGAGGTAAATGTGTGGCTCTAAGATTGGTGTAGGAAGAATGGGTTTGAATTCATAGGATGGCACATTGGCACCAGTACTGGGGAAGATGGGACCTGTTCCGATGGGATGGTCTTCATCTGAATCATGCTGGGACCAAAGTCCTGGCGAATCACATAACTAGAGCTGAAGATAGGGCTTTCAACTAAAAGGTAGAAGTGCAAATTAATGACGAGGACTTTAAACTAGTCAGTGGAGCCAAGGGCTCAGGAGAGGTTAGTAAAGTTTCCAGACCACATAATAGAACAGAGAGTATAGAAGGTTGCTGGAATTTAACTTCAGACAGAGCAAAAAAGATGACAAATATGAGATGGGAGGTGGTCAATGCAGCACTGAGGGTGTTGTACCTAAATGCATGCAGCCTACGGAACAATGCAAATGAGCGTGTTGCACACATTGAAATTGGCCAATACGATATTGTGCACATCACAGCGACGTAGCTGTAAGGGGATCAGGGCTAGGATCTAAATGTCCAAGGATATGTGTCCTATCAAAAGGACAGGTAGATCGGCAAAGGGGGTGGAGTTGCATTGTTAGTAAGGAATGAAGCCAAATCAACAGCAAGGAACAATATATGATCAGAAGGCATAGAATCTCAGTGGGTAGAGTTGAGGAATCTGTTGTGGGCCAGGGTTTAGAAAACTCCAAAGTATATCATGAAGGTCACCTGACCCATGACCTTTAATAGACTTTGTTTATCATAGATATCATAGAATTTACAGTGCAGAAGGAGGCCATTCGGCCCATCGAGTCTGTACAGGCTCTTGGAAAGAGCACACTACCCAAGGTCAACACCTCCACCTTATCCCCATAACCCAGTAACCCCACCCAACACGAAGGGCAATTTTAGACAATAAGGCCAATTTATCATGGCCAATCCACCTAACCCGCACATCTTTGGACTGTGGGAGGAAACCGGAGCACCCGGAGGAAACCCACGCACACACGGGGAGGATGTGCAGATTCCGCACAGAAAATGACCCAAGCCAGAATCGAACCTGGGACCCTGGAGCTGTAAAGCAATTGTGCTATCCACAAGGCTACCGTGCTGCCCTTATGGGGTGCACAAGGGTCCACTCTCCAGGTGTTATGCAACAGAGACCTAAAGTATTTTTAAAACAAAATGTTTATTCTATGAATCCAGTTAACATTTTATAAACACAGCAAACAGTTAATCAACTACCAAGACATGTAACCCTACAGATACAATACTTTATAAGTAACCCTTAATACCTTTCCTAGCAACATCCATAAGTTAAACCCTTTTTTAACAAAGACAGCAGGTTTAAATTCTCTGCAGAAACAGGTATTACTTTACAATCATCAAGTGAGCTGATTTCTTTAGAGAGATCATTAAACATCTGCTTGCTTGCTCTCCAACTCTGAAAACAAAACCAAAAGCACATCCACAAAGCAGATGTGCAGCTCAAAACGAAAGTGAAAGACAGCCCAGCTCCACCCACACTCTGAAATCACTGCAGCTATTTGATAAGCACCCATTTCTTAAAGGTAACATGCAGGTGGACTGGGAAAAAAAATCAGGTTCTCAAGATCCCAAGAAAAGGAATTTGTGGAATGTCCAAGAGATGTTTTATTGGAGCATCTTGTGACAATGCCTACGAGGGAATAGGCAATTCTGGATTTGGTGATGTGTAATGAGGCAGACTTGATTAGGGAACTTAAGGTGAAGGAACCCTTAAGAGGCAGTGACCATAATAGGATAGAATTTCTCCTGCAGTTTGAGGCGAAGGAGCTGGAATCTGATGTAACGGTATGACAATTAAATTAAGGTAATTACAAAGATGAGGGAGGAGCTGGCCAGAGCTGATTGGAAGGAGAGTCTAGCAGGGAAGACAGTGGAACTGCAATGGCAGGAGATTTGGGGAGTTATTCGGGAGGCACAACAGAAATTATAATAAGAATCTTCATTAGTGTCACAAGTAGGCTTACGTTAACACTGCAATGAAGTTAGTATGAAAATTCCCACATTCCACCACCTGTTCGGGTACACCGAGGGAAAATTCAGAGTGTCCAATTCACCTAACAGCATATCTTTTGGGAGTTGTGGGAGGAAATTGGAGCATACGGAGGAAACCCACACAGACACGAAGAGAACAGTCAGATTCCACGCAGACGGTGATCCAAGCCGGGAATCAAACCCAGGTCCTTGGTGCTGTGAAGCAACAATGCTAACCACTATGTTACCATGCTGCTCATCACCCAAGGAGGAGGAAACGTGCCAAGGGGAGGACGAGGCATCTATGGCTGACAAGGGAAGTTAAGGACAGCATAAAAGCAAAAGAAAAAGCATACGAAGTGGCGAGGATTAGTGCAAAGCCAGAGGATTGGGAAAGCTTTAAAAGCGAGCAGAGGACAACTAAAAAAGCAATAAGGGAGTAGAAGATAAAATAGGAGTGTAAGCTGGCTAGTAATATACAAGATGATAGGAAGAGTTTTTCATTCCCCCAAAGAGAGGCAGGAATAGACATTGGACCACTGGAAAATGAGGTTGGAGAAGTAGTAATAGGAACAAAGAAATAGTAGAGGAACTGAATAGTTACTTTGCATTATTCTTCACGGTGAAAGACACCAGAACTCCAGGAGAATCAGGGGCGGAGGCAAGTGATGTGCTCACCACTAAGAATAAGATTCTGGGGACACAAAAAGTTCTGAAGGTGAATAAATCACCTGGACCTAATGGAGTACACCCCAGTGTTCTACAGGAGATAGCGGAGGAGATTGTGGAGACAGTGATGGTAATCTTTCAGGAATCACTGGAGGCAGGGAGGGTCCCAGAGGACAGGAAAATGGCTAATGTAGCATGCCTGTTTAAAAATGCAGGGAGGCAGAAGACAGGAAATTATAGGCCAGTTGGCCTGACTTCATTCATTGGTAAGATTTTAGAGTCCACTATTAAAGAGAAGATTGCGGAGTACTTGGAAGCACATGATAAAATAGGACAGAGTCAGCTAGGCTTCGTCAAGGGGAGATCAAGTCTGACAAATCTGTTAAGGGTTCTTTGAGGAGGTGACAAGGAAGTTAGACAACGAGAATCAGTGGACATGATCTATTTAGATTTCCAGAAGGTCTTTGGCAAGGAGCCCATTGTTAAGATACTGGCACAGATAAGAGGATTGGCTGACTGGCATAAGGCAGAGAATAGAGCTAAAGGGGTCTTTTACAGGATGGCAGCCAGTGACTAGTGGTGTGCCTTAGGGGTCAGTATTGGAACCACAACTTTACACAATATACATAAACAATCTGGAAGAAGTAACTGGGGGCACAGTTGCTGAGTTTGCAGATGATACAAAGATATGCAGAGGGACAGGTAATATTGAGGAAGCAGGGGAAGCTTCAGAAAGACTTGGACATGCTGGGAGAGTGGGCAAAGAAGTGGCAGATGGAACACAATGTGCAAAGTTATGCACTTTGGAATGAAGAATGGAGGCATAGACTATTTTCTAAATGGGGAAATGCTTAGGAAATCAGAAGCACAAAGGGACTAAGCTGTCCTGGTTCAAGATTATTAAGGTTAACGTGCAGGTTCAGTCAGCAGTTAGGAAAGCAAATTCAATGTTAGTATTCATGTTGAGTGGGCTAGAATGCAAGAGCAAGGATGTACTTGAGATAGCATAAGGCTCTGGTCAGATCCCATTTGGAATATTGTGAGCAGTTTTGGGTCCCGTATCCAAGGAAGGATGTACTGGCCTTGGAAAGGGTCCAGCGGAGATTCACAAGAATGATCCTTGAATCTTTCCTATCTGAATGGTTTCACAAAGTTCCAGAAGCGGACCTTGTCCACTGTAATCTGAAAACTGTATCTCTTCAGGGAGCAGGCCTTGCCTAGCAACGTAACCCTGAGAATTAGCAATGAGAATGCTAGTCTTGTCTCAGTATTAGCACTCCTGTCAATGAATATATGGTACAAGCCCCAATGCAAGTCCATAATCTAGACTTGCATTTCAGTGCAGTACTGAGGGAGTCCTGCACTGTTGGGGGTACTTTTTTTCCCCAGATGAAGCATTAAGCTGAGGCCCAAGCTGTACTCAGTGAGCGTTAAAGTCACAATGACACTATTCAAAGAGGAGGTGAAGAATTCTTCTCGTGTTGGTCAATATTTATCCCGCAAACATCATCTCAAAAATATTATACTGAGTCATTACTCATTACCGCAGGCTTGCAGGCTTAAAGATCCTCCGAGTCCCTTGGAGACCTTTTGACCCAACCCGACCTGACCTCCGTGACCTGGAAGAAGATCGGGCCCAAACCGGAAGTGAAGCCCCGACCTCGATTTGGAGCCGACCCGGGCCTCGGAGCTCCAAACCCGGCCTAACAACCGACCCCAGTCCCCTGATCGCCCGGCCTTGTCCCCGGAGCTCCCGACCCGACCCCCGACGGCAAGACACGGCTCAACGCGACCCCGAGAGACCCGCCCAGCGACCCGACCCGGAGAGGCCCGCCCAGCAACCTGACCTACCTGGTGATGGAAGAAAGAAAAATCCACATGGAGGCCCCACCGTGCCGACTTCAAGATCCGACCCCAGGAGCACCCAGGAAGGGAACAGACCATGGGACCTAGCCCAATCTGCCCCAGGAAGCCCCTGCCCACGACCCCAAAAACAACGGAGACCGCGCGCAAGGACCCGAACACGCTGCAAGGTATTCCCGTGCCCGCAGAACGCCAGGACCCATCCGGATCGCAAACTCACCTCCCCAGCAACCCCACTACCTCAACCAGCGCCCGGGGCCCTGCCAGACGCGACCCCGGAAATGTAAACAGCGCCCTGGACCTCACTAGCGCCCTGGACCCCGCCAACACCCTGAACCCTGCCAGACGCAACCACCTACCTTCCACAAGGGCGGACGAATCCCATCGGATCCCAGGATCATCCAGCAGCAGCCGCCGACCGAGAAAGCGAGGGAAACGCAGCGGTCTGCAGGTTAGACTGAAGGAACGCGGTTTCAAGACCCCTCTCCCCAGCATACTCCTGGCAAACGTCCAAGCGATTGAAAACAAGCTGGATGAACTTAACGCCAGACTTACCTCTCAGAGGGAAGAAAGAGACTGCTGTGTGCTCTGTTTCACAGAGACATGGCTCACCCCCGCCTCACCGGACTGTGCCATACAACCTGAAGGCTTCTCTATTCACCGGGCGGACCGCACGGCATCTTCAAGCAAAGCAAAGGGTGGAGGGGTTTGCCTCCTCATCAATTCCTCCTGGTGCTTGGATGTGGTGACACTGGCGACCTACTGCTCCCCAGACCTGGAATACTTGACCATAAAGTGCCGCCCATACGATCTTCCACGTGAGTTCACTTCAGCCATTATCACAGCGGTCTACATCCCACCCCAGGCAGAAGTGAGGAAGGCGCTGGATGAACTGTACACAGTCATAAACAACCATGAAACAGAACACCCGGAGGCCTTGTTCATTGTGGCCGGAGACTTCAACAAAGCCAACCTCAAGAGTGTACTGCCAAAATTCCACCAGCACATCTGTACCACCAGGGGCGACAACACTCTTGACCACTGCTACTCAAAAATCAAGGGCGCCTACCGTTCCATCCCCCGACCGCACTTTGGGAAATCAGACCATAAGACTGTGCTCCTTCTCCCGGCTTACAAGCAGAAACTCGAGCGGGAGAATCCAGCTAAGAAGGTTGTGCAGTGCTGGTCCGAGGAGACAGAAGAGCTCTTACGTGACTGCTTGGAGACAGTGGACTGGTCCATATTTAAGAACTCAGCGACTAACTTAAATGAGTATGTCACCACCGTCACAGACTTCATCAGCAAATGTGTGGACGACTGCGTGCCAAAGAAAGCAGTACGTACGTTCCCCAACCGCAAACCATGGCTCAACCGCGAGATTGACTCCCTACTGAAGGACAGATCTGAGGCGTTCAAGGCAGACGACCCTGTCCTATACAAGAAATCCAGGTACGACCTCCGCAAAGCCATCCAAGATGCCAAGAGAGAATATCAAACTAAGCTAGAGTCACAGACAGACTCTCGGCGGTTGTGGCAAGGACTAAACAACATAACGCATACAAAGCGAAGCCGAGCAGTATCTCTGGCAGCAGTGCACCCCTCCCCGATGAACTTAATGCATTCTATGCTCGGTTTGAGCAGGTAACCAACAATCCGCTATCGAGTGCCCCAGCAACCCATAATTCACCCATACCCACCATCACAGTTTCCGAAGTCAGATCGGCCTTCCTGAAAGTGAACCCACGGAAGGCGATGGGCCTGGACGGGATCCCTGGTCGTGCACTCAGAGCCTGCGCGGACCAGCTGGCAGAGGTTTTCACAGACATCTTTAACCTATCCCTACTCCACTCCGAGGTCCCCACCTGCTTCAAGAAGACCACCATCATACCGGTACCAACGTGCCTCAATGACTACCGCCCGGTGGCCCTGACGTCAGTTGAAATGAATTGCTTCGAGAGGCTGATCATGAAGCGCATCACCTCCATACTCCCGGAACGCCTTGACCCACTTCAATTCGCATACCGTCGCAACCGGTCCACATCAGACGCCATTTCCTTGGCCCTACACTCATCCCTAGAGCATCTCGAAAACAAGGACTCCTACATCAGACTCCTATTTATTGACTACAGCAACGCCCTCAACACCATAATCCCAGCCAAGCTCATATCAAAGCTCCAAAACCTAGGACTTGGCTCTCCACTCTGCAACTGGATCCTTGACTTTCTGACCAACAGACCACAGTCAGTAAGAATCAACACCAACACCTCCTCCACAATAGTCCTCAATACCGGTGCCCCACAAGGCTGCGTACTTAGCCCCCTACTCTACTCCCTGTACACACACGACTGCATGGCAAAACTTGGTTCCAACTCCATCTACAAGTTTGCTGACGATACGACCATAGTGGGCCAGATCTCGAATAACGACGAGTCCGAATACAGGAGGGAGATAGAGAACCTAGTGGAGTGTGCAGCGACAACAATCTCTCCCTTAATGCCAGCAAAACTAAAGAGCTGGTCATCGACTTCAGGAAGCAAAGTACTGTACACACCCCTGTCAGCATCAACGGAGCCGAGGTAGAGATGGTGAGCAGTTTCAAATTCCTAGGGGTGCACATCACCAAAAATCTATCCTGGTCCACTCACGTCGACGCTATCCCCAAGAAAGCACAACAGCGCCTATACTTCCTCAGGAAACTAAGGAAATTCGGCATGTCCACATTAACCCTTACCAACTTTTACAGATGCACTATAGAGAGCATCCTATCGGGCTGCATCACAGCCTGGTATGGCAACTGCTCGGCCCAGGACCGCAAGGAACTTCAGAGAGTCGTGAATACCGCCCAGTCCATCACACGAACCTGCCTCCCATCCATTGATTCCATCTGCACCTCCCGCTGCCGGGGGAAAGCAGGCAGCATAATCAAGGATCCCTCCCACCCGGCTTACTCACTTTTCCAACTTCTTCCATCGGGCAGGAGATTCAGAAGTCTGAGAACACGCACGAACAGACTCAAAAACAGCTTCTTCCCCACTGTCACCAGACTCCTAAATGACCCTCTTATGGACTGACCTCATTAACACTACACCCATGTCTGCTTCATCCGATGCCAATGCTTATGTAGTACATTGTATACATTGTGTTGCCCTATGTATTCTCATGTATTTTCTTGAATTCTGTTTAATTCCCTTTTCTTCCCATGTACTGAATGATTTGTTGAGCTGCTTTCAGAAAAATACTTTTCACTGTACCTTGGTACACGTGACAATAAACAAATCCAATCCAATAAACCTGCGAAAAGCTCTGCTAAAATTTTCAAATTCTCGTCTGGCACACTTGGAACAAGTGCAACTTTTTATTTATTGCGGTAGAAATATTTTTTTTTTTCAAACTTAGGGGTTTAGGTGGGAATCTCAAGAATAATACATCAGTGGAGCTGAAAGCTCCACATGGGAGGAATAAGGAACACTGGAAAAATAAGACTAACATACTGTGACTTACGGACGGGGCTACACAAAACCAAACCAGCGACTTTGCCAATAAAACAGATAAACAGAATGAAAGATCATGGACTAATCATATCAGAAAGAATTGGACTTCACCCAAAGAAATACTTTATAAAAAAAAAAACTCAACATAAATTTAATCACAATTAAACAAAAGTGCCATGCTCGCATGAAAATAACTGGTAGGAAAAAGCTAAAAATATATCTCAAGCCACATTGTGAACAATTTTATGAAATAAGTGAGCTTACCAATAACATTTTCTGAACAGCTAACAGATATAGCTCTGTGTAGGTATGTGTAAATAAGAGATTGAGTCAATATGTAAACAAGTGGTTGTAAATCTGCGTATATATAGTGTAATTAGGCCAACAGTGCAGATAATGTGTCTACTGTTGAGCTACAGTTCCACATTCATCAGGAATTGTTTACTGTTCTTTTCATATTATATATTAGGCAACTTTCGTAAATGGAATGCAGGAAATGTCATCCAAGCCTAAAAGTACATGATAAATACAGGAAAAGGCAAACACAGTTGCAAGCCCTTCTTTCAGGCTAACAGTATAAGTATAAACAGGTCACATATCCTGCCAGTTTTGAAAGCTGCAAGAGAAGCAATTCATTACAAGCCATGTTGGTATACAATCTAACTGAAATAAAAACCTAGTTTACTAAATATTAAACATCGCTCACTAATTGCCATGGGGGTCAGAGTTTAGAACTTGAACTTGATCATCATCATACTCGAATACTACAGTCACTAGTGCCATAATGAAGGACCTATCAGAGAAGAATTATTACTTACTACACTTTACATAGAAACATACATAGAAAATAGAAGCAGGACAAAGCCATTTGGCTGAGCCTGCTCCACCATTCATTGTGATCGTGGCTGATCATCAAGTTCAATATTCTGATCCACCCCCCCCAAATTACTGGATTTCTTTAGCCAACATCTATATCTAATTCCTTCTTGAAATTACACAACATTTTGGCTTCAACTACTTCCTATGGTAGTTAATTCCACAGATTCATCACTCTCTGGGTGAAGACATTTCTCCTCACCTCAGTCCTAAAAGCTTCACCCCTCATCTTCAAACAATGACCTTTAGTACTGGGCTCCCCCAACATCGGAAACAATATTTCTGAATCTACCTGGTTTAATCCTGTTAGAATTTTCTAAGTTTCTGACTTCCGATGGCGGCTATGAGGGAGTAAGTCGCGCATTTGGTGCCTCTTGCTCCGGTCAGACTTTAAGACCTTTACCCCTGACTTTTTTGAACTTTTGAACGCTGGAGTGAAAAACAATAGCACTCTAGATCGGAATCCATACAGAGTTGTATGGACTTAAGGAGCAGAAGGTAGCGAAAACAGGCGAAGAAGGGGCTGAACAAAGGTGATATGGAAGCTCAAGTAGGAGGAAAGGTGGCCGACGAACGGACCACGGAACGGTCGGTCCAGGCAGCACTGGACAACATGCTGAAGGTCATGAAAGAGAGCTTCGCAGCACTGAAGCGGGATAATTTAGAACCACTCCAGAAAGCGGTGGAGCGACTGGACCAGAGGTTGGACGCTCAGGATAAGAAGATCCAGGCACTGGAGAAGACAGTGGAAGAGCAGGCGGATTTCCAAACGGTAGCGGAAGTGGAAATTAGAAAGTTGAAGGAGCAACAATCAAGGCTAATGGACAGGCTGGAGGACCTGGAAAACAGGTCTCGCCGGCAGAATCTGAGAATCATTGGGCTCCCGGAGGGGGCCAAGGGAGTGGATGCCACGGCATATGTGGCAGACATGCTGCAGAAGCTGGTGGGGGATGATTTCTTCCCGCATCCGTTGGAGCTGGACAGGGCACACACTGTGCAGGCGAGGCAGCCGCGAGGGAGGGGGCCACCCCGGGCGATGTTGGTCAGGTTCCATAGATTTGTGGACAAGGAGCGGGTTCTACAGTGGGCCAAGAGCACGAAGAGCTGCTCATGGAACAACAGTGTCCTGCGCACCTACCAGGAGGTGGCCAGAAGGAGGGCAGCCTACAGACAAATTAAAGAGATCCTGTTTAAAAAGGTCAAGTTCGGGCTACTTTTCCCGGCACGGCTTTGGGTCACATACCGGGAACAGCAACATTATTTTGACGACCTGGAGGAAGTGATGGACTTCGCTAAGGGGCATGGACTGGTGCCGAACTGAGGACCCATGGACTCAAGTTAGAGTGTATTAAGGGATGTTGCATTCATTCGCAGATTGCCCTTCGTGCTAGCGATGTCGTTCAGCATGTTCTTTTACTTAACATTGGGGGTGTTCTTGTGTTTGTCTGTTTGAAAGTTTTAAAGTTAAAGCCAAAGTTATTGTTAAAGTTTAAAGTTATTGGGTGCTGGGGGGCTGTTCGGGTTCTTTTTGCTTTTTTTCCCCAGGCAATGTCGGGGGGGGGGGGGGGGGGGGGGGGGTGTTGGTAGCGCCCACCAAATTACACAGTTTGAATTGCACAATTGTGGGTGTGAGCTTTGTTCTTTGTTTGTTTTCACTCTGTTTCGGTCCCAGAGCGATTGCTTGAACAGGGCTGTTCTGGGGAGGTGGTGTTGATGGACGGGGGGTGGGGGGGGGGGGGGGGGGGACAATAGGTGGGAGACATGGTGGCGCCGGAGTTGAGAGGCACCAGGCTAGCTGCTTTGAGCTAGTCAACGGGAGCGAGGTGGGGGGGGGGGGTAATGTCAGTAACAGCCAGTATATGGCAGGGGTTAGGTTACAAGCGGTTGTTGCTGGGGGAGGGGTGGGGGCACCAGGGGAGGTGCGGCACATGGGCAGGGGGTGGGCCCAAAAAGGGGGATGGCTGATAGGCCTGGGGGGAGGGGGGCAGGGTGCCCTCCAACCAGGCTGATCACCTGGAATGTTAGAGGATTAAAGAGGCCGGTCACGAGGGCACGCGTGTTTGCGCACTTACGGGCTTTGAAGGTGGATTTAATGTTGCTGCAGGAGACACATTTGAAAGTGGCGGACCAGATTAGATTACGGAAGGGCTGGGTTAGCCCTTCGGGGCTTGACGCTAAAACCAGAGGGGTCGCGATCATGATTAACAAACGGGTTAAATTTGAGGCTGACAGCACAGTTGCGGATGGAGGTGGTAGATTTCTCATGGTCCGGGGCAAGCTTAAGGGGGTGAAAGTGGTCCTAGTGAATGTTTACGCTCCAAACTGGGATGATGTGGATTACATCTAAAGGCTGCTGGGGAAAATCCCCGACTTGGATTCACACAAGTTGATTATGGGTGGGGAGTTTAATACAGTCCTCGATCCCGACCTGGACCGGTCGTGCTCCAGAACGGGCAGGGTCCCGGCAATGGCAAGGGAACGGAGAAGGGGGGGGGGGGTAGATCCCTGGAGAATCAGCCGGCCGACGGGGAAGGAGTTCTCGTTCTATTCACATGTTCACAAGGTTATTCTCGTATTGACTTCTTCATTATGAGTAGGGACTTTTTGGAGGGGGTGAGGGATACAGAATACTCAGCGATCATTATTTCGGACCATGCTTCACATCGGGTCGACCTGCAGGTCTGCAAAGAAAGTTACCAGCGCCCACAATGGAGGTTAGAGGTGGGATTGTTGGCAGATGAGAGGGCGTGTGAGAGAGTGGGGAAATGCATGCAAGACTACCTGCAGGTCAACGATACAGGGGAAGTCTCAGCAGCAGTGCTCTGGGAGGCTCTGAAGGCGGTGGTGAGAGGGGAACTGATCTCAATCCGAGCCCATAGGGACAGAACGGACAGGGCGGAGATGGACAGGCTGGTGCAGGAGATGATACAGACGGAAATGGAATATACGGAGTCCCCGAGGGCAGAGCTTATTCGGGAACGACGGAGACTGCAGGCGGAGCTGGGGGCGCTATCCACTGGGAAGGCCATTGAGCAACTCAGAAAGGCCAGGGGCGGGGTGTATGAATATGGGGAGAAAGCCAGCAGAATGCTTGCCCAGCAACCTAGGAAGAGGAAGGCGGCCAGGGAAATAGGGACGGTAGTGGACGGGGCAGGGAACAGGGTTGGAGACCCGGCAGGATTGAACAGGGTATTCAGGGACTTTTACAGTAAGCTGTATACCCCGGAACCCCCCACGGGGCCAGAGGGGATGAGGCCCTTCTTAGATGGGCTGACCTTCCCAAAGGTGGGCAGGGGGATGGTAGAGGGGCTGGGGGCCCCAATTAGAGCTGAAGTAGTAATGGGGGGCATGAAGGTCATGCAGTCGGGTAAAGCCCCGGGGCCGAGCGGGTATCGAGTGGAGTTCTACAAAAAGTTCTCGGGTATAGTTGGGCCAGTGCTGGTTCGGGTGTTTAACGAGGCGAGGGACAATGGGGTACTACCCCCGACGATGTCGCAAGCCACCATCTCGCTAATATTAAAACAGGATAAGGATCCGGAAGCTTGTGGGTCCTATAGGCCAATCTCCCTGATTAATGTGAACGCTAAACTGCTGGCCAAGATCCTGGCGTCCAGAAACGAAGACTGCGTGCCGGATGTGATTGTGGAGGACCAAACGGGGTTTGTTAAGGGCAGGCAGCTGGTAGCCAATCTAAGAAAGTGACTCAATGTGATTATTATGCCCCCGGAGGGCAGAGAGGTGGAGGTAGTGGTGGCAATGGATGCCGAAAAGGCTTTTGACAGGGTGGAGTGGGACTATTTATGGGAGGTGCTGGGACAGTTTGGGTTTGGAGAAGGCTTTGTGGACTGGGTTAAAGTGCTACATCAGGCCCTGGAGGCTAGTCTAAGGACGAACAGGACGACATCTGAGTATTTTAGACTACACCGTGGGACAAGACAGGGATGCCCCCTCTCTCCACTGCTGTTTGCGTTGGCCACAGAACCGCTGGCAATTGCTCTGAGAGCGGCAAGGGGATGGAAGGGAATGGTCAGGGGGGGGGATAGAACACAAGGTCTTGCTCTACGCGGATGACCTGCTTTTGTACGTGTTGGATCCAACGGCAGGGATGGACGGGATTATGGAAATTCATGGGGAATTTGGCCAGTTTTCGGACGACAGGATGAACATGGCAAAAAGCGGGATGTTTGTGGTGCAAGGGAGGGGTCAGGAGAATACGCTGAGGGAGCTACCATTTGGGCTGGTTAGGGAAAGTTTTAGGTATTTAGAGATACAAGTGGCATGTGACTGGGGCAAGATGCATAAGTTGAACTTGTCTAGGCTGGTGGAGCAAATGAGGAGCGAGTTTCGAAGGTGGGATGCGCTCCCGCTGTCACTAGCGGGGAGAGTACAGATGGTGAAGATGACGATCCTCCCAAGATTCCTGTTCATTTTTCAGTGTCTTTTCTTTACAAGAATCAATAAAATCATCCTGGGATTTGTTAGGGCGGGCAAGTCCCCGCGGGTAAAGAGGGGGATGCTGGATCGGAACCCTTGCGAGGGAGGACTGGCGTTGCCGAACCTCAGCAACTACTACTGGGCGGCTAAGATAGCCATGATAAGGAAATGGATGGTGGGTGCGGGGTCGGTTTGGGAGCGGGTGGAGGCTGCTTCGTGCAGGGGCACCAGGTTGGCAGCCCTGGTCACGGCTCCCCTGCCGCTCCCGCCAGCCAGGTACTCCACCAGCCCTATAGTGGTGGCGGCTCTGTGGATTTGGGGCCAATGGAGGAAGCATGCGGGGGAAGTGGGAGCGTCAGTCTGGTCCCCAATATGCGACAACCACCAATTTGTCCCGGGGAAGATGGATGGCGTGTTTAGAGCGTGGCGGAGGGTGGGGATGGGAAGGATGGGAGACTTGTTCCTGGAAGGGAGCTGCGTGAGCATGAGGGCGCTGGAGGAGAAGTTCGGGCTGGTGAGGGGGAATGACTTTTGGTACTTGCAAGTGCAGGATTTTGTACGTAGACAGGTCCCGTCCTTTCCACACCTTCCACCAAAGGGGATCCAGGACAGGGTAGTTTCCAGGGGCGAGGTAGGAGAGGGGAGAGTCTCAGATATTTATAAGGAGCTTACGGGAGCGGAGGACACGGGGACCAACAAACTGAAACTCAAGTGGGAAGAGGAGCTTGGTGAGGAGTTGGAGGGAGGCGTATGGGCAGACGCTCTGAGGAGGGTAAATGCAACTGCAACATGTGCCAGGTTCGGCCTGATTCAGTTCACCGGGCCCACATGGCGGTGGTTCGGATGAGCAAATTCTTTGGGCTGGAGGACAACTGTGTTAGATGTGGGGGAGGACCAGCGAACCATGTCCACATTTTCTGGGTGTGTCCAAAACTCAGGGGATTTGTGGACGTCATATCCCAGGTACTGAAAACAAGGATGGCGATGAGTCCAGAGGTGGCGGTTTTTGGGGTGTCAGAAGACCTGGGAGACCAGGAGGGGACAGAGGCCGACGTTGAGGCCTTTGCTTCCCTGATAGCCCGGCGACGAATACTGTTGGCCTGGAGGGACCCCAAAGACCGAAGTATGGCTATCGGACATGGCAAGCTTTCTCGGTTTGGAAAAAATCAAGTTCGCCTTAAGAGGATCACTATCGGGGTTCGCCCGGAGGTGGCAGGTAGAATAGTGTAGAGTAGGGGGAAGAATAGGCAGGTCTATTTGCGAGAGAGGTACTGTTATTTGCACTATGTTTTTTGTAATTGGTATCTGCACACAAATGTATATTGTTACTGTTTACAATGCCAAAAATTACCTCAATAAAATTGTCTGTTTAAAAAAAAAGAATTTTATAAGTTTCTATGAGATCCGCTCTCACTCTTCTAAACTGCAGGAATCGACCTGGTAAACCTTCGCTGCATTCCGTCCATAAGCAAGAACATTCTTCTTCAGATAATGACACCAAAACCAAATGTTTATAATGTGAACAGTTGGTGTCCTAAACACAGGTCCCTGCGGTACCCCACTGGTCACTTCCTGCCAATCGGAAAAAGACCCATTTATTACAACATTTTGCTTCCCGTCTGCTAACCAGCTTTCCATCTAGCTCAAGAAACTACCCACAATCCCTTTAACTTTACATAGTAATTTGTAAGAGACGTTGTCAAAAGCCGTCTGAAAGCTTGAGTAAACCCCACCACTGGTTCTCCCTGGTCAATACATCATGTGTGTCCTCACCAATGCCCACAATTTCAGTGAAACATCCCTATTCCTATACCCAAATCTTCTCGCTACGAAGGCCAACATATAATTTGCCTGCTTCGCTGCCTGCTGTAACCTGCATGCTTACTTTCAGCAACTGGTGCACAACGACACCAAGGTCTCGCCGAGTATCCACCGCTCTCAATTTACATCCTAATAACAATCTGCATTTCTATTTTTGCTCCCAAAGCAGATAACGTCACATTTATCCATGTTATACTGCATCGGCTATGCATTTTCCCACTCACTCAGCCTGTCCAAATCCTGCTGAAGCATCTCTGCATCTTCCTCACCGCTCTCCTTCCCACCCAACTTTGTATCATCTGCAAATTTGGAGATAATACATTTAGTTCCTTTGTCCAAATCATTAATTTATAATGTGAATAGTTGGTGTCCTAGACACAGATCCCTGCGGTACCTCACTGGTCACTGCCTGCCAATCGGAAAAAGACCCATTTATTACAACATTTTGCTTCCCGTCTGCTAACCAGCTTTCCATCTAGCTCAAGAAACTACCCACAATTCCTTTAACTTTACACAGTAATTTGTAAGAGACGTTGTCAAAAGCCATCTGAAAGCTTAAGTAAACCCCACCACTGGTTCTCCCTGGTCAACTCTACTAATAAATGTTGAAAGAATTCCAGTAGATTTGTCAAGCATGATTTATCCTTCTTTGCTACTTTGTCTGATTATACCACTGCTTTCCAAATGCCAGGTTATGAAATCCTTGACAATGGACTCCAGAAACTTTCCTGCTACCGACGTTAAGCTCACTCGTTTGTAGTTCCCCGTGTTCACTCTACTTCCCTTCTTGAATAGCGGGCTTATATTAGCTACCCTCCAACCTGTAGGAACTATTCCAGATGGCAAAGAATTTTGGAAAATGACCACCAAAGCGAGCAGTGATCAGAAGTTTTTCTTTGTCTCAACCTTGGAGTGGGCAGGTTGCCATCTTTGGTAGGTCAGGGGCTTGGAATTGTCGTTGAGTGTATGACCTATCATGGTGATAATGGCTGACTCAATGTTTGGGGGGGGGGGGGGGGGGGGGGGGGAAAGAGTCCCTGACAAGGTTGGTCTCCTGGAACGTGCAGGGCCTGGAGGGGCCTGCTAAAAGAGTGAACGTTTTCCCCATCTAAAAAAAAGAGTCTGGGAGGCTCACACGTGGGAACGAGACCAGGTTTGACTCCGGAAGGCCTGGGTGAGCCAGTTGTTCCACTCGGGCTTTGACAGCAGGTCCCAACGGGTGGCGATCCTCATTAATAAGAGGGTTCGGTTTCATGTGGAGAGGGTGAGAGCTGATCCAGGGCAGGCAATACGTGACGTGGTAGGGTGTAAGAGGGGAACAAGTGATTCTAATGAACGTTTATGCCCCGAATGATGTGTCGCTCGTGAAACAATTGTTGGCGATGGTGCCGGACCTGGACACGCACCAAAGTATCATTTTGTGGGGGAGGGAGGGGGTAATATGAACGGTATGTTAGACCTAAAGGCAGATCGATCGAGGCAGAGATTGCTGGCCCCAGTTGTGATGGCGAGTATTGTCTGCATTCGTGAAGGAGGTGGGAGAGGCAGACCTGGGCAGGTTCACGTACCCGGGGAAAGGGGGCTTTGTTTTTTCCACCGTACACTAAAATGTACTTGCAGAGGTAAGGGCTGGTTTAGATCAGTGGGCTCGACAGCTGGATTGTGATTCAGAACAAGGCCAGCAGTGCGGGTTCAATTCCCGTACCAGCTTACCCGAACAGGTGACGGAATGTGGCGACTAGGGGCTTTTCACAGTAACTTCATACACGACAATAAAAGTTTTTAAAAATAAATTTAGAGTACCCAATTATTTTTTTTTCCAATTAAGGGGCAATTTAGTCTGGTCAATTCACCTAACCTACACATCTTTGGGTTGTGGGGGTGAAGCCCATGCAGACACGGGGAGAATGTGCAAACTTCACATAGACAATGACCCAGGGCTGGGATTCGAACCCGGGTCCTCAGCACCGTAGGCTGCAGTGCTAACCACTAAGTCACGTGCCGCCCAATAAAAGGTTATTATTATTAACATTGGACCGGCTATCCATGAGCATTTTACTGGGGCTGGTTTAGCACAGTGGGCTAAATAGCTGGCTTGCAATACAGAACAATGCCATCAGTGCAGGTTCGATTCCTGTACCACCCTCCCCGAACAGGTGCCCGAATGTGGCGACTAGGGGCTTTTCATAGTAACTTCATTGAAGCCTACTTGTGACAATAAGCAATTATTATTATTAGATTGATTACTTTATTAGGAGTCGGACTTCTGGTAGTGGCGGTGGGGGGGGGGGGGGGGGGGAAGAGAGAGAGAGAGAGAGAGAGAGAGAGAGAGAGAGAGAAGAAGAGAGAGAGCGAGGGAGAAAGAGAGCTGAATTTTCAGTGGTGGTGATCTCTGATCACACCCTGCACTGGATGGAACTGGCACAGAAAGTCGGTGCTGGAGGTTTATCAAGAATGTTACAGGGAATGGCGGCTGGAAGTAGATTGTTATTGGGCTGGAGGGTTCTGTGTGAGAATCGAGAGGGCCATACAGGAGTACATTACAAATAATGATAATGGGGAGGTCTCGCCTTCGATTTTGTGGGAGGTATTGAAAGCAGTAATCAGGAGAGAGATCATAGCATTTAAGGCACATGTATACACAGAGGCTAGGGAGGAGAGACAGAAATTGGTGAATGAGATCTTAAGTGTGGATCAGAGGTATGCAAGTGACCCAGTCCCAGAACTTAAGGCATACAGGAAGAAACTGCAAATGCAGTTTGATTTGATGTCCACGGCCAAGGTATGGCAGCAGTTGAGGCGGGCAAAAGGGGCGGTACACGAATACGAGGAGAAGGCAAGTCGGCTCTTGGCTCATCAATCGCGCAACGGGAGGCAGACAGGGAGATTGTTCAGGTTAGGGACCGGGAGGGTAGGTTGGTCTCCACGCCAGAGAAGTTGAATGGGATGTTCAGAGCCTTCTAAGGGGAGTTATATAGGTCAGAGCTGCCTGGGGATGAACAAGGAATGGTGGAGTTTTGGGGGAAAATCTAGAGTTTCCCAAGGTGGGGGAGGAGCTGCAGAAGGAGTTGGAGATCCCGCTGGTTTGGAGGAGATCCAGGTAGCGCTGAAACAGATGCAGGCAAGGAAGGCACCGCAGCCGGATGGGTTCCCGGAGGTGTTTTACAAAATGTTTGTGGATCAGTTGGGCCCTCTGCTGTTGGGTATGTTCATGGGAGGCATGCTGTTGGGTATGTTCATGGGAGGCACCCTCTCGGAAACATTGGAGCAGACGTCCATCTCACTACTCTTTAAGAAGGACAAAGACCCTACGGAGTGGGGGTTGTACCGTCCCATTTTCCTGCTGAACGTCAATGCCAAATTGCTGGCATTAAGACTAGAGCCGTGCCTCTCGGCGGTGGTGGTAAGAGATGATCAGATGGGGTTCGTGAAGAGGCAGAGGTTGTCCACAAACGTGTGCTGGTTGCTTAATGTGGTGCTTACTCCTGTGGCCGGTCTGGTGCTGGAGGTCATTGTACCACTTGACGCGGAGAAGGCGTTTGACCGGGTGGAGTGGGGGCACCTCTTTGGGTGGCACGGTAGCACAGTGGCTAGCACTTTTGCTTCACAGAGCCAGGGTCTAAGTTCGATTTGTGCTTGGGTCACTGTCTGTGCAGTCTGCACGTTCTCCCCGTGTTTGCGTGGGGTTTCCTCCAGTTTCCTCCACAAAAGATGTGCTGGTTAGGTGAATTGGACATTCTAAATTCTCCCTTAGTGTACCTGAACAGGCACCGGAGTGGGTGCAACCAGGGGATTTTCACAGTAACTTCACTGCAGTGTAAGCCTTTTTGTGACACTAATAAAGATGGTTATTGCGGTATTGGAAACATTTGGGTTGGGTCCTGGGTGCGGCTGCTGCATGCAGCTCCGTTTGCTAGTGTCTGTGCTAACAAGATGATCTCTGGGGCTTTTTGCTGAATCAGGATACGAGGCAGGAGTGTCCGATATTTCCCTCGTTGTTTGCAATGGCATTTGAGCCACTGGCCATGGAGTTGAGAACCTCAAAGGAATAGAATGGGATCACTAGAGATGGGGTGGAACACAGGGTATATACCAATGACTTGCGATTATACATTTGGGACTCAGAGGTGTCTGGTGGGATTATTATGGAAATTCTGCGGTGCTTTGGGCTACTATCTAAACACAGGGATGAGCGAATACTTTGTAATTGGGCAGCGAACTGGGTTGAGGGGATTGCTGTTTCGATTGGGGTACAGGTGGAGGGGGATTGTGGACGGCTTTAGAAGCTGCATTACACGAGCTTGGTCGGAAAGATCAAAGCGGATCTGCAATGGTGGGATCGTCTCCCTTTATCGCTGGCGGGCCATGTCCAGTCGGATAAGATGAATATCTTGCTGAGATTTCTATTTTTATTCCAGTGCCTCCTGATGTTTCTGCCAAAATCATTTTCCAGAGAGGTGGACCGATTTATTATTGGTCCCAAGGATTCAGAGGGGATGCTTCAGAAGGAGACGCACGCAGGTAGACCTGCCAAATTTGACGTGCTATTATTGGGTGGCCAACATGGATAAGATCCTGTAGTGGTGGGGGGATCCTGGGGTACTTTGAGTCCAGATGGAGTCACAATCAAGGGGTCAAGCTTGGAGGCACTGGTGACCGTGCCACTTCCGATGGCGCGGAAGTACTCAACAAATCCAGTGGTAGCGTTGGAAACTGTGGACTGGGCAGGGCAGATGTCCTGGCCTTCGCTTCATTGGTAGCACAGAGGCGGATCCGATTGACCTGGAGGTTGGCAACACGGTCAAGTGCCTCAGCGTGCCTAGGGGACTTGATGGAGTTTTTGCACTTTGAGAAGGTCAAATACACTAAGGAAGTCTATTGAAGGTGCTGGCCAGAGAATTGGTCACTATTAGCTGTTAGGGTGTGTGTTTTTTGCCTTTTGTGGGTTAGTTTTGTTGGTTTGGGGATGAGGTGGGGGAGTGGGGTTGCAGTTGGTATTTTCGAAAAAGTGTTTATGTCTTTTGTAACTTCTATAAAAAATGTTAAAAAAATGAATAAGCATTTCCAAAGAAAAGGGGTGCTCTATTTTGAGGATTTACAACGGTCATGGACGACTTCAGGAGATTGGAGAAATTATGGTTTTGTGTGTGGTGGTTGGAACAGATAGTAGTTGGGACAAGGCTAATTAGTATTTCAGATGAGGGTGGGACATAGTAAGGAATTTGGAGGTAAGGACATAAATTCTTGGAGATACTTAGGAGGTCTGGGTGCATCTGTGGAGAGGGAAGCTGAGTTAATGTTTCAGGTTGATGACATCAAAACTGGAATTTGGAGTGTTGTAGTGACTGTTGGGTTTTTGTAATGCAGTGGCGATTTGGAGGGGTGAGGGGCAAGAGATAGTGGAAGAGTGTATGGGCATTTAGAAATACGTGGAGAGAGAAGCAAGGCCTTGAAAAGGATTACAGAGGAGAGGTTGGTCCAGTGGTAGAGTTGTCCCCAGAGGAACTCTAAATACCAACAATCCAGAAACCTCACCCCAATTATCCACTGCTCCCACATGCACTAACCTTCCCCAAATACCTCCACCAACTATTCACTATCCCCATTCACCAGCCCAAGTTCTTACTTTATCCAGTCTTCTCTACATTTTGGAAGGTCTAATGCAGGTAGGGAATATACAGTGAATGATAGAACCCTCAAGAGTATTGACAGTCAGAGAGATCTAGGTGTACAGGTCCACAGGTCACTGAAAGGGGCAACACAGGTGGAGAAGGTAGTCAAGAAGGCATATGGCATGCTTGCCTTCATTGGCTGGGGCATTGAGTATAAAAATTGGCAAGTCATGTTGCAGGTGTACAGAACCTTAATTAGGCCACACTTGTTCAATTCTGGTTGCCACACTACCAGAAGGACGTGGAAGCTTTAGAGAGGGTGCAAAAGAGATTTACCAGGATGTTGCCTGGTATGGAGGGCATTATCTATGAGAGGTTGAATAAACTTGTTCTCACTGGAACGAAGGAGGTTGAGGGGCGACCTGATAGAGGTCTACAAAATTATGA
Source organism: Scyliorhinus canicula (assembly GCF_902713615.1). Lineage (NCBI taxonomy): Eukaryota > Metazoa > Chordata > Chondrichthyes > Carcharhiniformes > Scyliorhinidae > Scyliorhinus > Scyliorhinus canicula. The sequence goes on along the minus strand of NC_052154.1, from coordinate 30,069,540 downwards.
GGGGCATAGACAGAGTGGATACTCAGAGGCTTTTCCCCAGGATAGAGGATCAATTACTAGGGGGCATAGGTTTAAGGTGCGAGGAGCAAGGTTTAGAGTAGATGTACGAGGTAAGTTTTTTTTACACAGAGGGTAGTGGGTGCCTGGAACCTGCTGCCGGAGGAGGTGGTGGAAGCAGGGACAATAGTGATGTTTAAGGGGCATCTTGACAAATACATGAATAGGATGGGAACAGAGGGATACGAACCCCGGAAATGTAGAAGATTTTAGTTTAGATGGGCAGCCTGGTCGATGCAGGCTTGGAGGGCCTGTACTTTTCTTTGTTTGTTCTTTGATATCCAAGCTCTCTCAACCTTGGAGAATAGGTGCCCCTCTATGAAGAGGAAGCATGCGATCTATCATGAGCTAACTGGCTGAAATGTATCGCCCTCCCCGATTTGTGTGGTGTGTGTGTGTGTGTGTGTGCGCCCGCGCGTGCACGGGAGAGAGATAGCATTTAATCAGGTGGGAGGATGTGGTGAGAATCCTGCCACTTCCCTGATAAAGTTCGTGGCAAGAAAGCGATTGAACAGCCTTCCTCCCCCACCGCTAATTGAGGCCCATAGGGTGACAATTAATGCCCATTTAAGGCCTCGTCCTCATTCTCCTACCTCTGTCATTCACTCAGGAGCAGGCAAAGGACACCATGTGAGAAGCCCGAAAAGCAAATCGTGCCGGGATTGCTTATGGGCTTCCACGTAGGCCCCTCATTCAAAGGCACACGGTACCTAGCATTGATGTGGGCTGGATGTCATCAAGTGCCACACCCCTCTCTTGCTGCCAGCCTTCCTCCCCCATAATCCCTCTTCTGTCCCATCACTTACCTGTGTTCTGGGGCCTAGGCCTCAGATGGATGTATTTCTGGCAGCAGGCACCGCTTTCATGGTGGTGTTAACGAACAACGAAGATTAACCAACAGTTGTTGGCTGGAGGAAATTCCACTCTCGAGGTCCTTGATTCCAGGAAAGACCTACCACAGGCCAGTTAAGTGCCCAACCCAGAGGGCCTTCCCAAAGACAGCCAGTTCACAAGACTACTGTTGCCCGCATTAAATTTTGCCGAGTGTAAATTTCTCAATAACTTGGTCAGAGATTTTTAAGAATGGTGATGGGTTTCCACCTGTGGTGGACCAACCAACCAAAAGAAAACGACACTTTTAAAGAAAATATTACTTACTGCATAGGATGGATGATGAAGGTGCCTGCAGAGTTACGGTAGACCCATCAGCACAAATAATATTCACTCGGAACACCAATCGTGCACGAGTACTTTTTTTTTTGGAACCTGCAACGCCAATCCTTGCTTCAACATCAGCGTTTCTGAGTTTTAAAATTCCCACACAATCAACCCTGCAAATACAAAAATACAGTGAATAATTTAAAACAGTAATTGTTTTAAACTGAATAATCTCAAAGTTTCCAATTCAAGCTGCCACTCTTACTCCCCAGACTCTGTACAACAACTTCTAATTAGATCAGTCCTTGAAAATGAAGAATAGTCCAAGTCACTTCATAAATACATGTACGGAAAAACAAATTGCAGCAGGTAAGCAATGATCAGGATGGGTGGATGACAGCTTGGTTAAAGCACTAAGTTTATAACGGTGCTGTTAAAGATGAGAGGTTCAGAAAGGACTGTTAGAGACTTGGATCAATGAGCCTCAAGGCTCTGCCATCTATCAGCCATCACTTTACTGATTGGTGAGTAGGGCAGGCTCGAGGGGTTGTGTGTTTCATATTCATATGTTTGTTTGGTGGAGCAAAGAGGTGAGGTGCATAAGAGGTCAGAGGCTGAAAAATGGAGCATTTTGGAGGGAATTTAGGGCTAAAGGAGATAAGTTGGGACGGGACTGTGGGGGGATTTATAGACAAAACGAAGCCTGGGGACCAAGCCAAACCAGCCAGGATTGAAGTAATGACCAAGAAGAATAGGGTCAGACAAGGTAAATGTGGTAGAAGTTTAGCCAAATTAGAGTCTATAGTGTGAAAAACAGTTTTCGATTAGCTCAGACTGGAGGTGACAATGTATAATGGCTTCAGAGGTAGGAGTTAAAATGGATACAGAAGTGGAATTAGCTTGCCATCTGTGCAGAAGGTGGGTGTGGTGGTGGAAAAAACAATTGAATTAATGCCAATGGATAGAATGTGATAGATTGAGTTTTTTGCGTCTTGTGGTTATATGTAAAATATCCTCTGAGAACTATGTCTTCACAAATTTTTTCTGCATCTCTTTACTTTGTGGTTAAAGAATCCTTAACTGGCTGCGGCAAAAGTACAGGCACGGTATCCTGATGAAAAAACATTAAAATGTGTCATTGGTACCTCTAGTATAATTGGGAGTTGGGGGAGGTATATTTCAGTGTATGCCCGAACTTGGCCTGGAGACCCTATCCTATATTATTGTGGATTGTATGCTAGGGGGTGTCCCTTATCCTGTTGGGAGGGGGAGTGTTGTATTTCTCCGAGACATCCTGTTGATGGATGTCTTGATGATTCTTCCTCTCCCTGTCGGTGGGATTCTTCTCCCCTGTTGGTGGGGAGTGGTTTGGCCTTTTCAGTGTTGGCGAGGCTTGAACAGTGCTTCTGATACACGTGAATGTGTAAGTCACTTTACCATGTTTTCATGGCTTTATCGTCTTATCCCTCTTTCTCGACTTCACCCACTTACCATCTTTTCTCGTATAAAAGGGAGGCACCAAGATTAATGATTAAGCTGAATTGTGTTGGTATACTGACTTCTTCTGTATTTAGGTACACTGAAGTATTCATATTGTACTTTACCAGTTTTAAAGATTTTGTTGCGTTATTTGTAAAACTGTAAAACATCCAATAAAAAATTTAATTTTATGAGTTGAGTCAAATGATGTGATTGCACTGGAGCGAGTGCAGAGGCATTTCACCAAGATGTTGCCAGGGATGGAACATTTTAGTTAGGAAGAGAGATTGAATAGGCTTGGGTTGTTTTCACTGGAGCAGAGAAGACTGAGGGGCAACCTGATCAAGCTGTACGAGATTATGAGGGACATGGACAGGGTGGATGTGGAACAGCTGGTCCCCTTAGTTGAAGGGTTGGTTACGAGTGGACACAAGTCCAAGGTGAGGGGTGGGAGGTTCAGTGGGCATTTTTGGGAAAACTTTTTTTAACCCAGAGGGTGGTGACAGTCTGGGGGACACTGCCTGGGAGGGTAGTAGAGGCGGGTTGTCTCACAACCTTTAAAAAGTACCAGGGTGAGTATCTGGCACGTCTTAACATTTGAGGTTATGGGCCAAGTGTTGGTAAATGGGATTAGGATCGATGATCAGGTGCGTTTCATGCGTTCAGACTCGATGGGCCGAAGGGCCTTTTCTGCACTGAATTTTTTCTGTGATTCTGTTAACTGATTTCCTCATCGGTCTTCATTGTGAAATTAAATAGTTTGAAACTTTTACATCCAAAATTTAAATTCACAATGAAGACCGATGAGGAAATACTTAACAGAAAATAGGAGGAGCAGCCCATTCATTATGATCGTGGCTGATCAACCAACTCAACTGTCTGATCTCCCCTCACCCACCCCCATCATATACTTTGATCCCTTCACTGATCCCTTCACTCCTTTTTGAAAACATACAAATATTTTGGCCTCAATTGCTTCCTATGGTAGAGAATTCCACAGGCTTATCAATCAGTGAAGAAATTTCCCCTCATCTCTTTGCCCCATGCCCTTACACCATGACCCCTGGTTCTGGACACCCCCACCATTATGAACATACTTCCTGCTGCATACAACATGTCTAGTCCTGTTGAAATTTTATAATTTTCTACGAGATCCCCCCACCCCCCCATTCTTCTTAACTCCAGCAAATATAATCCCAATTGACTGAAACTTTCCTCATACGTCACTCATAGAATCCCTACAGCGTGGAAGGAGGCCATTTAGCCCATCGAGTTTGCAACGACCCTTGAGAAGAGCACCCTAGCTCGGTCCACCCCATTCCCATAACTGCACCTTACTTTTTGGACAGTAAGGGGCAATTTAGCATGGCCATTACACCTAACCTACGGTAGCACAGTGGTTAGCACTGTTGTGCCACAGCGCCAGGGACCCAGGTGCGACTCCCGGCTTGGGTCGCTGTCTGTACGGAATCTGGATGTCCTCCCCACGTCTGTGTAGGTTTCCACCGGTTCTCCGGTTTCCTCCCACAGTTCAAAGATATGCAGCTAAGGTGGATTGGTTACACTAAATTGCCCTGTAGTGTCCAAACGTTAGGTGGGGTTGCTAGGTTATGGGAATAGGGTGGAGGTGGGGGCTTAGGTAGGGTGCTCTTTCAGGGGCTGGTGTAGACTTGATGGGTTCAATGACCTCCTTCTGCAGGTGTAAATTCTATGATTTTGGACTGTGGGAGAAACCCACGCTGTCCGACCATCTCAGGAATCAATCTGGGAAGCAAGTACAGTTACATCCTCATCCAACATTGGTACCAGCAGCAGTTCTGGGAAATATTTTCTCTCCCCTTTGTGGGCAGATTATTGGTTTGCACAGTTAATGCATCTGAAATCAGCTATTAGAATCAAAAATGGAACTTGAGCCATTGAGACCAGAGAAGTTCCAATACAAATTGGACAATTTGTTACCAACTAAGATAACAGGGGAATCCAATATTCACACAATTTAACATCCAAATGAGTACCCACCATATGTTCTATCCATTTGCAGTATCAATAGATTTAAATAAATACTTACGCCAATGTCATGTTATTTCCAGGATCTAGGCTGACTTCAATCACAGTGGTTCCTTCAATATCCACCTCCTTGCAAGGAGTAGTGTTCCGTCCAATGACTCTGCATGCTTGGTAAAAACCATGAGGTTTGACTCGGCCAGAGTCATTGCCAACAAAAACTTGCAAGATTACAGGCTCATTGTAACCTTCCAACTAAAATAAAATAATTAGCGAAAAATATTTCAAAATTTTTGATGTGGCACAAGCAAAACTTCAAAAGTAGAGTTTTGACAAATAATAAATGTTTACTTAAGGACAAGGTGCTAAACTTTTGACAGCCATTTGGTGAAAGAGGAGACCAGAAGTCAATCTCAGTTTTAGATTTTTTTCACAAAGTGAGACATTACACAGATACAGTTCCTAACTCTACAACTTTCACCAGTTTCAATGTGTCACTATTTTTGTGTCACGTGAACGACATAAATCCATAAATTGATTAACTGCTGCTTAAAGAGGCAAAGAAAACTCTGAAGGGAACTTGGCAAATTAAATTAAAATGTCATTTTGGGTGGGGATAATGGACTCCAGCCCCTGCGGCACCCACTGGCCAGAGAAGATCTCAAGCATACCAACTGGATGCTGTGCGCTCCCTTTCCAGGAATGCCCGGACACATGTCACCACAGAAGAGATGCAGCCAGTATGACCCCCTGAACTGCTCCCTGTCGGGCCTGTTGACGGCCATTTAAAGATAACAGATCTTGACAATACAGCAACCCCACAGCATTGCATTGGATTGTGAGCAAAGATGTTTCTGCTTAAGCCCTGGAGTGGAATTTAAACTCCCAATCTTGAGACAAACAAATTATTTAACTACCAATTGAGTCACAATTGGCACCTAGTGCCGTTTAAAAGGACCACTGTAGCTAAAAACAAAAATATCAATGGAAATTTAGTAGATTAAATTAAAATGTCATTCACAAGCGGATTTAAATAAACTCATTAATGTGGGGGCTTGAACTAAGGACCCTGAGATTAAGAGTCTCATGCTCTACTGACCAAACAAGCCAGTAATTAGCGTCCCTTTATACCCCTTGAGTACAACAATTAAACAAATAGACAAATTAATAAAATTACAGCCCTAAAGGAGTGTGTCTCTGCACACAGATAACCTAATGATTGTCTCCTTTTGTATACATTTAACCTTCAGTTATACAATTAACACAAGAGATACAGCTTTTTGACATATATTAATGACTGTTTTAGGTATACAAGGCCTAATTTCAAAGTCTGCAGATGGAACAGGAAGACTAAAAAGGTTGAAAAGCCAAATACATAGCAGATGCAATTTAATGCAGTGAAGTGTGAAGTAGTTAATTCTGGAAGAAAGAATGAAGAGAGGAAATAGAAAATGGTAAAGAATTTAAAATAATGCAAGAACAGAGACACCAGAGGTATGCATCCAGAATGGCGCAAGACAAGTTAAAAAGATTGCTTAGAAGGCAAACATAATCTTTGGCTTTAAAAAAAAAGGGCAAGAGTACAAAAGCAAGGAAGTTATGTTAAACCTTGATAAAACACTAGTTAGGTTCTTGTTGGAGTAGGACCTGGAGTATTGTGGGCAATTCTGGTTCTCAGACTTTAAGATGATTTACTCAAATTAATTACATGAAAAGACAAGCAAAATCTGGCTTCAAGCTAAAAAGGTTGAGATCTTAAAAGAAGATTAGATTTTTAAAATGTTAAAAATCATGAAGGACTTGATTAAGTAAGTGAGGAGAAACGGTTTCCAGTGACAGAAGGGTCAATGACCAAAGGGGACAAATTTAAGGCAATGTGTTCTGGAGAAATTCAGCAGGTCTGGCAGCATTTGTAGGGAGAGAGTTAACATTTCAAGTTCATTTCCCCTCATCCTCCAATCGGCATTCCACAGAAACCCGTCCCTTTATGACATCCTGGTCCACTTCTCCACTGCACCCAGGATCGAACCTGGGACCTCAGTGCTGTGAGGCAGTAGTGCTAACCACTGTGCCACGGTGCTGCCCACGCGGTCTGCTTTACAATGGGCGACTAAGCGCAGACTGGGCGAGTGCTTTGCAGAACACCTTTACTCAGTCCGCAAGCATTTTTTAAAATATCTTTTTATTGGCATTTTCAACATCATGTACATTGACGTTAGTGTTTATTTAAAAAGGCTTTTATTTTACTTCACTTTATTTACTCACTCAGTCCACAAAGAGGACCCTAACCCTAACCTTCAGGTTTCTTGCTATTTTAACTCAGCACTTTGCTTTCATGCCCATCCTTGGCTTGCTGGAATGCTCCAGTGATGCCCAGTGCAAGTTGGAGGAGCAGCATCTCATTTTCTGATTTGGCAGGTTATCGCTGTCAGGACTTAGCATGAATTCAACAACTTTAGACTGTCATCCTTCTCCTCAATCTTAACCCTTTTTCTTTCAATATCCCATACATTTTTGTGTCATGGAAAAAAACACTCTTCTTCGCACCCCACCAGTATAGTATAATAGTTAACAGATATTCCCTCTCTTCCAGCTGCAGTTTAATAGTTAACGGATATTCCCTCCATCTCTGTTCTGATGAAGTGCCAAACAAACTTGAAACGTTAACTTTGTTCGCTCTCTCTACAGATGCAGCCAGACCTGCTGAGTTTTTCCAGCATTCTCGGTTTGCTTCAGATTCTAACATCCACAATATTTTGCTTATTTTAAGAGAAAGATTTAAGATGGTTGGCAAAAGAACAAGAGGTGGCACAAGGGGGAAAATATTTACATGCAAGTTATGATCTGAAATGCACAGCCTGAAAAGTAGTGGAAGCACATTAATCAAAAGGGAAATACTTGGAGGAAAAAATCCAGGCGAGTAGGATTAATTAGATGGCACCTTCAAAAACTGACAGGCATGATGGGCTGAACGGGTTTCTTCTGTGCTGTGAAATCAGCTATTCCGCTTGGAAATTAACCTTCCAGTACGGCAAAACAAAACAAAAACTCTCAAATTCTTATACGTTCATTATTGGAATGAACAAATAAAATCACTTGACAATTATGGTGTTCCCATAGGCTCACTGTCTTTGTGTGAGGGTATAGGTCATTGGTTTGACAAATAAACCAATTTATTGCAGTGTATTCTCCAGATAGCACACACTGCAGTCATTGTGGAGAGAGTGGATGTTTAAGCTGGTAGATTGGGCAGCAAATTGCATTGTTCTTTTTAAATAAGTACCCAAATTCATTTTTTCAAATTAAGGGACAATTTAGCATGGCCAATCCACCTACCCTGCACATCTTTGGGTTGTGGGGGTGAAACCCATGCAAACATGGGGAGAATGTGCAAACTCAACACGGACAGTGACCCTGGGCCGGGATCGAACCTGGGACATCTGCGTCGTGAGGCAGCAGTGCTAACCACTGAGCCACTGTCCTGCCCCATGTTTTGGATGCTGTTGAGCTTAAATGCCATTGCAGATGTATCCATCCAGGCAACTGATAGTATTCCATCACAATTCTGGCTTGTGCTTTGGGGCGGCAGGAGGTGATTCCACAGCTAGCAAATACAGCTAGCACTTATGTGGCTGACACGGTTGAGTCTTCAGTCAAAATGTTTGTGAAAATTTCTGGAATGGTAATACCATTGAATATCAAGAGGAAGTAACTGAACACTCCCTTATTGGTGATGCTCATTGCCTGCCTGGTGTTTTCATGATGCAATTATCCTATCAGCCCAAAAAGCAGCATGGTAGCACAGTAGGTAGCACTATTGATTTACGGCGCCAAGGACCCAGGTTCAATTCCCGGCTTGAGTCACTGTCTGTGCGGAGTCTGCACATTCTCCCCATGTCTGCATGGGTTTCCTCCGGGTGCTCCCACAAGTTCCGAAAGATGTGCTGTTAGGTAATTTGGACATTCTGAATTCTCCCTTTGTGTACCTGAACAGGCGCTGGAGGGGGCGACTGGCGGCTTTTCACAGTAACTTCAATGTAGTGTTAATGTAAGCATACTTGTGACAATAAAGATTACCTAATTTCTAACAGCATATCAAAATAAGTTCAATTTTTCATTGAACCATAGAATTCCTACAGTTCAGGAGGCCATTCGGCCCATTGAGTCTGCACGGACCCTCTGAAAGAGCATCCCAACTAGGCCTACTCCCCCACGCTATCCCCAAAACGCTACCTAACCTGCACACATTTGGATAGTACGGGGTAATTTAGCATGGCCAATCCCCCTAACCTGCACATTTTCGGACTGTGGGAGGAAAGCGGAACACCCAAAGGATACCCATGCAGACAGGGAGAACGTGCAAACTCCACACAGTCACCCAAGGCTAGAATTGAACCCGGGTTCCTGCCGCTATGAGGTAGCAGTGCTAACCACTGTGCCACCGTGTCATACCATCAATAGGTTTGTGCAAGTTTATATTTCTCCGTCAGAAATTTAATCTCTTGGCTTTGACATATATGTTTGTTTAGGACTAGGCTATCAACATTGCTCAGCAAATGTTAGAAAATGCACAGCACATTAAAATGATGAAATTGTTGAACATCGGTACCACATTATTCATCTTCAGTCAATCACTACCAACTTTGCAATTCATTTGAATCATTTTGATCAACTGTGGATAACATGTATTTTTCTTATACTATCCTGGTTTAAACGAAGAGAAGTAGATCTGTGTATTTCAATTCCTTTTTTGTCGTCACCCACATGAGCTAGAATTTACTGAGGGGCTCCCAAATAAATGTTTCCAATTGCATACAACTGATCATTGTTATGATAGGAACTACATAAAAATGTTAGGAATTCAGAACTCATGCTGTTTTGGAACTTTTATCAAGTCCTGATTAAAATCAATTATTCTATCATCGTATTCAATCTGCTATCCATTGCTTTATTATCTGGGCACGGTAGCACAGCAGTTAGCACTGTGGCTTTACAGTGCCAGGGTCTCAGGTTTGATTCACGGCTGGGTCTCTGTCTGTGGAGTTTTTACATTCTCCCCGTACCTACGCAGGTGCTCCGGTTTCCTCCCACAAGTCCCAAAGGACGTGCTACCAGGTAATTTGGACATTCTGAATTCACCCTCTGGGTACCCCACACAGGAGCCGGAATGTGGCTTTCCACAGTAACTTCATTGCAGTGTTAATGCAAGCCTACTTGTGACAATAAAGATTATCATGTAACAAAGGATGTACTGTTAGATATCAATGTGAGCGGTGGTAAAGATCACTATTCAGAAGTCACAATTCAAAGGAGCAATGAGGGGGGCGGATTCAAATCGTACTGATGCAAGATTACTGGCGCACGTGTTGCTCTCTGTCTTCGCATTTGTTCTCTTTCCGATGTTTTCTTCCTTATGCCCCTCTGGGCTTTTGTTTTTTTGGATCTGTATTTTTTGAAGTGTACTAACTAAATTTTTGCAATAAAACTTGATCTCGCACTGCCACCGGATCCTCGTCTCTTCTACTATAGTGTTTTCATTGTGTCAGCCAATGTAAAACATTACACCAATTTGGCAAATCCTTTCATAGATAGTATGTACACAAGATCAAAATTCAGTTTATGGCAAGCATGCTTTTGCTAATGGAAGTTGATATTTGTGTTGAGCACAAGTACATAAAAGGAACAGGAGTATGTAATTCCATCCTCACACCTGTTCTGTAATGCAATTAGATCATGACAGATCTGTACCTCACCTGCATTTAACTCATCCATTCTGCACATCCCTGGATTCCTTTCCCCAACAGGATATTACCAAACTAAGTCCTGAAAATTTTAAAGGAGCAGGCATCCACAGCCTTTTGGAAGAATTCCACATTTCCATCCCCTTTGAGTGAACCTGTGCTGCTTCATTTTACTGGCTTAGTTCCAATTTTAAAATTACACCTCCCTTATTCTGAATGCTCCCACCAGAGATAACTTCCTATTGGATTCCTTTATTATAAGTATCTCGATTTGATCAGCTCTCAATCTTCTATACTTAAAAAATACAAACTAAGTTTGTGCAATCTCATAATTTAGCTTTTATAGCCCTGATATTATTCTGATGAACATGTGCTGCATACCCTCAATACATCCCAGTCAACATCTTTCTTGAGGGTCGGGGCCTAATCTGAACACAAACTCTCCAAATGCGGTCTGATCATTGCAACTGAAGCATCATCACTCCCTCACTTTGAGATAAATAAACATTTCATAGAATCCCTCCATCGCAGATGGAGGCCATTCGTCCCATTGAGTCTGCACCGACCCTCCAAAAGCGCACCCTACCGAGACGCAAGCCCCTGCCCTATCCCCATCACCCTGTAACCCCACCTGGCCTTTTGGACACTATGGGGAAATTTTACATAACCAATCCACCCAAACTGCACATCTTCAGACTGTAGGAGGAAACCGGAGCACCAAGAAGAAAGCCACACAGACATGGGGAGAATGTACAAACTGCAAACAGACAGACACGCAAGGTCAGAAACAACCCAGGTCACTGGAACGATGAGGCAGCAGTGCTAACCAATGTACCACCATGCTGCCCTAAATGATTACTTTTAATGATTTGTGTACATGAACATAATATTTTTGCTCCACAGAACCCTAGGTCTGAGAGTTAAGAAAATATTTCTGATTTGTCTTTTTGTGATCCAAAAGGACAACTTGACAGTTTCCTCATTTTTTCTGTGTACATACTTATTGGACCTCATAACATTATGTCATCTGTAAACTTGAACAAATGACTCATGGAAAGTATGGGATGCCGCACAAATCTCACTTTTAAATTCCCTTTCATATTCTCCAGTAATTTCAATATGGATTTTCTTTCTGAACACCTCAGATTGTCTTTCTCGCAGCCCCACTTGGAATGGTTAATTTTTCTTTGATTTTCTTTTTAAGTGGCCTAACTCAAATTCTAAAACTATGCCCTCTTTGTTCTAAACCAAAAGTTTTTCTTGACTTATAGTAATTCTTTTCAAAAGCAAGGAAAACAATTACCTTTACTGTTGGAAAACCTTGTTGTGTCCGATCTTTCACAGAGCCACGGCTACCTTCTGTCAAGTACCGTGCCCTGTGCTGCGTCTCAGGTTGAACCAATACCCTGAGTTCTTTGCCTTCGCTTTTAACAGGATAGTGACCAGTTAATGTTGGACCCTTTTTTAAATAAGTTTTCTGTGGTTCCGTTGTTCTGTGAAATGTTAATAATATTTATCAATGAAATTACTTCAGTGATATATAATGAATCTTTTGATTTCAGTTGCCATACTTTATTATAGCACTCTCTTAAATGGCATTTCTTCTCATCTTTCATTTATTTATCTTTTAATTTTCCTAAAATACCTCACCTGATTTCTGTCACTATGTCCTTCTTGGGAAGAAAGTATAAAATAGCAATTGACTCAAACTTTTCAATGTTGTTGTTAAAATATTGAGTGATTTACTGACCAAGTTAGTGATGTAGCAATATTGAGAACAGGTTGAGATAACATTCAATATCACTTCAGTGAGTTTATGGTTCCATCTATGCAGCAGGATGGACGACAATAGAGCAGGTCTCGTGTCTGAGCATCTAAGAGATTATGTCTTCTAACGAGAAAAGGCCTGGGAGCATTTCACTTCCTCACCTGCCTTTTTGGAAATTTAACCACACTTTAACATAGACCAATTATTTGCGTGTGTAAATTGCGAGAAAAAAATCAATTTTATAAAATGAAATTAAGTTGTACGGTTATTTTGGTCCATGCCTTGTCTCCACCTTGCATCATACAATCAACCCTGCTCCATGAACCCTTCGAATTGCCCACGAGGTAATTCATCAAGATGGGTCAGGATGTTTCAACCTCCAATTTACTTCATCATCCAGCCCCTCATCTTGACTTAATACCTATTCTTGACAGCACAGCAAGATCGGGAGGTTGCCATCTCGGCAATAACTTGCATTTTATCATTCTGTAGTGAGCACTTATTTTATTCCCTGTCCCATTTACACAACCAAACACTATCTGGTTTCATTCCATTCTGAGAATTTCTTATGGGGTGCATCTGGTTTGGTAATTTCACACAGCAGAAATTGTTACCATATATTGTAAATGTCTGCTTACACATAATATACATATGTGGGGAAAAATGGCCATTTTGAATCATGCAAATCAGGTTCACTAATAATTTAGGCTGACCATTTTAATATATACATTAAAAATTAATTCAAACTCATGGCTTCATTTACAAAACAAATTTAGAAAATCAAATAATCAGTTGGCAATTGTTAAGCTATTATTATGAATCCAGTCATTTATATTTGTAACAACATATATGTCTTTAACATGGAATCATGCTGGCAGCATAAATGAGTTAAGAGCCAAATTTAGGATAACTAAAAGTACCACCTAGCACACACAGTCAAGTCAGTAAATCAGCCCAATATAATACTGCAGGTGACACAAAATTGAAAAAGACTGATGTGTTAAACACACAATACTAGGTAATAACATATTGAGTTGCAGTTAATGAAGTAATACAGTTAACAGCAAAGTTCAAGCAATTAAATAATATTACCCAAGACCTCAAAACATATTTCAGCCAGTGTTATTCTTTACAAGATTTTAACTTTAAGAGCAAAGTGGTAGCAGACTAGCCATCCATTATACACCACCTCCATTTTGAGGAGAGGTGCTTTACGGGCAGCTTATTTTAAACCCCACGATTCTTGAAAGTTCCATCTATTGTATTTATTTCACTGAACATTACAGGGAATTGTAAAGGACCAAAGATCCTGTAAAGTACTAGAAGACAGCAGGGAACTAAAATGACTTTGCTAACTTTGTTCAGTCTATTTTTCTTTCTCCTCACCCCGACCTCCGTGGGAGTGTTATACCAATTGGGCGAGTTGGTCACATCGCAGGTGAAGGTTACTGAGGGAGATAGAAAATGGGTGACCAAAAGAAAGAGCAAGAGTAGGAAGGCAGTGCAGGTGTCCCCTGCGGTCATCTCCCTGCAAAACAGATATACCGCTTTGGATACTGTTGAGGGAGATGGCTTACCAGGGGAAGGCAGCAGCAGCCAGGTTCATGGCACCGTGGCTGGCTCTGCTGCACAGCAGGGCAGGAAGAAAAATGGCAGGGCTATAGTGATAGGGGACTCGATCGTAAGGGGAATAGACAGGCGGTTCTGTGGACGCAATCGAGACTCCAGGATGGTATGTTGCCTCCCTGGTGCAAGGGTCAAGGATGTCTCGGAGCGGCTGCAGGACATTCTGGGGGGGGGGGGGGGGGGGGAGAAAGGGTGAACAGCCAGCTGTCGTGGTGCACATAGGCACCAACGATATAGGTAAAAACGGGATGAGGTCCTACAAGCGGAATTCAGGGAGTAGGAGTTAAACTAAAAAGTAGGACCTCAAAGGTAGTAATCTCAGGATTGCTACCAGTGCCACGAGCTAGTCAGAGTAGGAATGTCAGGATAGATAGGATGAATGCGTGGCTCGAGAGATGGTGCAAGAGGGAGGGATTCAAATTCCTCGGGCATTGGGACCGGTTCTGGGGGAGGTGGGACCAGTACAAACCGGACGGTCTGCACTTGGGCAGGACTGGAACCGATGTCCTAGAGCTGTTTGCTAGAGCTGTTGGGGAGGGTTTAAACTAATGTGGCATGGGGATGGGAACCAATGCTGGAAGTTGGAAGGTAGTAAAACAGGGACAGAAACAAAAGGAAGTAAGGGGAAAAGTGCAAGGCAGAGAAGACATAGTCAGAAATCCATAAGGGCGACAGTACAAGGTAAAGTGACTGAGGGGAGCACAGTGAATAGGCCCAGTAATAACAAAAGGAATAAAGCTGGAGATGTTAAGATTCAAAACAGAGGTAAAAAAACCAACATAAGTGTACTTTACCTGAATGCTCGTAGTATTCGGAATAAAGTAAATGAGTTGGTGGCACAAATCATCGTAAATGACTATGATTTAGTGGCCATTACTGAAACATGGTTAAAGGATGGTCACGACTGGGAGTTAAATATCCGAGGGTATCAAACTATTCGGAAGGACAGAGTGGATGGTAAGGGAGGTGGTGTTGCTCTGTTATTTAAGGATGACATCCGGGCAATAGTAAGGGATGACATCGGTGCTATGGAGGATAAGGTTGAATCCATTTGGGTGGAAATCAGGAATAGTAAGGCGAAAAAGTCACTGATAGGAGTAGTCTATCGGCCACCAATAGTAACGATATGGTGGGGCAGGCAATAAACAAAGAAATAACTGATGCATGTAGAAATGGTACAGCAGTTATCATGGGGGATTTTAATCTACATGTCGATTGGTTTAACCAGGTCGGTCAAGGCAACCGTGAGGAGGAGTTTATAGAATGTATCCGCGATAGTTTCCTAGAACAGTATGTAATGGAACCTACGAGGGAACAAGCGGGTCCTAGATCTTGTCCTGTGTAATGAGACAGGATTGATTCATGATCTCATAGTTAGGGATCCTCTCGGAAGGAGCGATCACAATATGGTGGAATTTAAAATACAGATGGAGGGTGAGAAAGTAAAATCAAATACTAGTGTTTTGTGTTTAAACAAAGGAGATTACAAGGGGATGAGAGAAGAACTAGCTAAGGTAGACTGGGAGCTAAGACTTTATGGTGGAACAGTTGAGGAACAGTGGAGAACCTTCCAAGCGATTTTTCACAGTGCTCAGCAAAGGTTTATACCAACAAAAAGGAAGGACGGAAGAAAGAGGGAAAATCGACCGTGGATATCTAAGGAAATAAGGGAGCGTATCAAATTGAAGGAAAAAGCATATAAAGTGGCAAAGAGTGCTGGGAGATTAGAGGACTGGGAAATCTTTAGGGGGCAACAGAAAGCTACTAAAAAAGCTATAAAGAAGAGTAAGATAGAGTATGAGAGTAAACTTGCTCAGAATATAAAACAGACAGTAAAAGTTTTTACAAATATATAAAACAAAAAAGAGTGGCTAAGGTAAATATTGGTCCTTTAGAGGATGAGAAGGGAGTTTTAATAATGGGAAATGAGGAAATGGCTGAGGAACTGAACAGGTTTTTTGGGTCGGTCTTCACAGTGGAAGACACAAATAACATGCCAGCGACTGATAGAAATGAGGCTATGACAGGTGAGGACCTTGAGAGGATTGTTATCACTAAGGAGGGAGTGATGGGCAAGCTAATGGGGCTAAAGGTAGACAAGTCTCCTGGCCCTGATGGAATGCATCCCAGAGTGCTAAAAGAGATGGCTAGGGAAATTGCAGATGCACTAGTGATAATTTACCGAAATTCACTAGACTCTGGGGTGGTCCCGGTGGATTGGAAATTAGCAAACGTGACGCCACTGTTTAAAAAAGGAGGTAGGCAGAAAGCAGGAAATTATAGGCCAGTGAGTTTAACTTCGGTAATAGGGAAGATGCTGGAATCTATCATCAAGGAAGAAATAGCGAGGCATCTGGATAGAAATTGTCCCATTGGGCAGACGCAGCATGGGTTCGTTAAAGGCAGGTCATGCCTAACTAATTTAGTGGAATTTTTTTGAGGACATTACCAGTGCAGTAGATAACGGGGAGCCGATGGATGTGGTATATCTGGATTTCCAGAAAGCCTTTGACAAGGTGCCACACAAAAGGTTGCTGCATAAGATAAAGATGCATGGCATTAAGGGTAAAGTAGTAGCATGGATAGAGGATTGGTTAATTAATAGAAAGCAAAGAGTTGGGATAAATGGGTGTTTCTCTGGTTGGCAATCAGTAGCTAGTGGTGTCCCTCAGGGATCCGTGTTGGGCCCACAATTGTTCACAATTTACATTGATGATTTGGAGTTGGGGACCAAGGGCAATGTGTCCAAGTTTGCAGATGACACTAAGATGAGTGGTAAAGCGAAAAGTGCAGAGGATACTGGAAGTTTGCAGAGGGATTTGGATAAGTTAAGTGAATGGGCTTGGGTCTGGCAGATGGAATACAATGTTGACAAATGTGAGGTTATCCATTTTGGTAGGAATAACAGCAAACGGGATTATTATTTAAACGATAAAATATTAAAGCATGCCGCTGTTCAGAGAGACTTGGGTGTGCTAGTGCATGAGTCACAGAAGGTTGGTTTACAAGTGCAACAGGTGATTAAGAAGGCAAATGGAATTTTGTCCTTCATTGCTAGAGGGATGGAGTTTAAGACTAGGGAGGTTATGTTGCAATTGTATAAGGTGTTAGTGCGGCCACACCTGGAGTATTGTGTTCAGTTTTGGTCTCCTTACTTGAGAAAGGACATACTGGCGCTGGAGGGTGTGCAGAGGAGATTCACTAGGTTAATCCCAGAGCTGAAGGGGTTGGATTATGAGGAGAGGTTGAGTAGACTGGGACTGTACTCGTTGGAATTTAGAAGGATGAGGGGGATCTTATAGAAACATTTAAAATTATGAAGGGAATAGATAGGATAGATGCGGGCAGGTTGTTTCCACTGGCGGGTGACAGCAGAACTAGGGGGCATAGCCTCAAAATAAGGGGAAGTAGATTTAGGACTGAGTTTAGGAGGAACTTCTTCACCCAAAGGGTTGTGAATCTATGGAATTCCTTGCCCAGTGAAGCAGTTGAGGCTCCTTCATTACATGTTTTTAAGGTAAAGATAGATAGTTTTTTGAAGAATAAAGGGATTAAGGGTTATGGTGTTCGGGCCGGAAAGTGGAGCTGAGTCCACAAAAGATCAGCCATGATCTAATTGAATGGCGGAGCAGGCTCGAGGGGCCAGATGGCCTACTCCTGCTCCTAGTTCTTATGTTCTTATGTTCTTAAAACCACTTGCTGACCTCCAGGTAAGGCATCAAATGATTTGCACCCCATGATTATTATGCTGGTAATACTATTTGGAATTATTTTTCAGTGATAGAGGGAAATGTCTTAACTTCTATATACTTATGAAGTCACAGAGCTGCAGTATAAATAAAAGATACATACACTAGAGATCTTTTTTAAAAATGCTAAAATACAAGTACGAAAAACTCAACTCATTTATTTATGCTAATTGCAAAACATGGCATATTTTTCTTTACAATTAACAATGTAGACAAATTTAAGTGATATGTTCTGGGCATCTATTTAATTCTAAGCTTTAAACTGCTATTAAACAACAAAACAATTAATTTAAATGTAAATTATGGATCTCATTAGAAAATACACTTTTAAATTATTACTGCTGCTTAGCAAATGATCAGTTCCATCAATTCTATTAACTTCAAAGCAACAGTGAAATTAAAATGACACGGACATCCTTTACTTTTCCAATTATAAATGCAGCCTCTGAGAAGTTGAATCATCATTTAGCCTGAACAATCGATATTTGCAGTCATTTAGTTTTATCATTTAATCACTCTTTAATATTGTCATGGTTACCTTTAAAACTGGAATTCAAATTTAAATCAAGAAACTATTGCCAAATCCAGGTCAAGAATCACAACTTGCATTTAAATAGAAAGGTTTTGAAAAAAACTGGACCGTCTGAATTAAAATGATAACGATTCAACAATACATTCTCATTTAAAATGCCATCAGGACAGACCAAAGACTAAAAGCAGATCACTATTTTATATAGGCTTTTAAAAGACCAAAATGTTTGTATTAACACGTGATAAAATTATAAAAGATATTGCTGTAATGAAATTCCCATTATCATAAAGAACCCTTAAACTTCCCAAATTATTTTTGTTAATTATGCACATTGCATTTCAGGCATTCCTTTTCAGCTTACAAGATTACTCTTTGGATTTCAATTTAATTGGTCAGTGAAAATTCAACCAATGCACTCGCAATATATTGCTAAAATAACGTTTTTCACCTTAGTCAAATTATAAACTCAGCACAGAAATCCTTACTGATGGCACATATTTACAGTCTTAAAAGTCTGCATTTTTTTTTTACTTTAAATTTGCCAGTTGTTTTCTAACTTGTGTTAAATTAAATTATGACAGATACAGAAAGAAAATAATGGGTGAACGCAAACATACAAGACAAAGAAAAAGACAGGAATATAAATAGGTAGTTAGTGAAGTTAAGTAAATTACTGTCAGGAAAGTAGCTGGTCTTACTCCAGGTGTTTATCCATACAACTACGCAGAAGATTACTAAATCAAAAAAAACAAATTAGCTGGGAAATGGATAACTAGTGGATAATATGCTAGTTGAGTCAAAGGATGCAAGGGGAGGATTTTAAACATGCAGCATCAACAGTGGACAGGAAATGAGTGAGCACGATAGCTTTCAATTTGTTCTTACATTATGTGTTACGACAATTACAAAGTTCAACATCCAAATTGAAAAGGCCATTAATTGTATGGCTAAGTGAACCAGTTCCAGAGAAATCTGGGCAGGATTGGGTGGTAAACCAATAAATAATGGATATAATTTAATGCCAAGCAGTGTAAGTTTGTGAAACAGAGGAGGTAAAAGTTGGGAATGCAAAATAACTGGAAAAAGGCTATGACACAGCAAAAGAATCTGGGGTTTCAGTGCTGTATCAGGCAATAGGCCTCCAAATAGTCAGCGGGAAATCGAGAAGCAAATATGTAAGGAGATTACAGATAGCTGCCGGACAATTAGGGTGGTAATGGTAGGGGATTTTAATTTTCCCAACATTAACCGGGACAGCCAAAGCACTAGGGGTTTGGATGGAGAGAAATTTGTCGAGTATATTGAGGAGGAATTCCTCATTCAACATCTGGATGGCCCAACTAGAAAGGGGGCAAAACTTGACCTCCTCTTCGGGAATAAGGAAGGACAGGTGACAGAGGTGTTAGTGAGGGATCACTTTGGGACCAGTGACCATAATTCCATTAGTTTTAAGATAGCTATGGAGAAGGATAGTTCTGGCCCAAAAAAGATTCTAAATTGGGGCAAAGCCAATTGAGGGTATTAGGCGTGAACTTCCAAAAGTTGATTGTGGGTGCCTGTTTACAGGCAAGGGGAAGTCTTTCGAAAAGGTGTGAACTAGGGTTCAGGGTGAGCACATTCCTCTCAAGAGTGAAGGGTAAGGCTGGTAGAAGGAGGGAACCCTGGATGACTCGGGATATTGAGGCCATGGTCAGAAGGAAGAAGGAGGCATATGACATGCATTGGCAGCTGGGATCAAGTGGATCCCTTGAAGTGTATAGGGCTTGTCGAAGTAAGAGTTGAGAGAGAAATCAGGAGGGCAAAAAGGGGAAATGAGATTGTCTTGGCAGATAAGGCAAAGGAAAATCCAAAGAGCTTCTACACAAGGGTAAACGGGTGACTAGGGAGAGGGTAGGGCCTCTTAAGGATAAGGTTATCTGTGTGCAGATCCACAAGAGATGGGAGAGATCCTAAATGAATATTTCTAGTCAGTGTTAACTTCTGAGCAAGGCACAAATGTAGGGAAACTTGGGAAATAAAAAGTGATGTCTTGAGGAGTATACATATTCTAGAGGTGGTGCTGGAGGTATTCAAGTGCATCAAGATAGATAAATCCCTGGGACCTGATTAAATGTATCCCAGGACGCTGTGGGAGGCTAGGGAGGAAATTGCTGACCCCCGAGGTGAGATATTTGAATCATCGACAGTCACAGGAGAGGTGCCTGAAGATTGGAGAGTAGCAAATGTTGTGCCCTTGTTTAAGAAGGGCTGTAGGGATAAGCTTGGGAACTATAGACCTATTTGCCGTACTTCTGTAGTGGATAAATTGTTAGACGGTATTCTGAGGGACAGGATCTACAGGCATTTAGACAGGCAAGTGCTAATTTGGGAAAGTCAACATGGCTTTATAATGGGAAAATCATGTCTCACAAATTTTTTGAATGAGGAGCCAAGAAGGTAGATGAGGGCAGTGCAGTCGACGTTGTCAATATGGACTTTAGCAAGACCCTTTGGCGACCGAAGCCAAAGGGTGGTTGTTTTTCAAACTGAAGGCCTGTGACCAGCGGTGTGCCTCAGGGGTCATTGCTGCATCCACTGCTATTTGTTATATAGATTAATGATTTGGATGAGAATGTAAAAGGCATGGTTACTAAGTTTGCAGATGACACCAAGATTTGTGGCATAGTGGACAATGAAGGGGTTATCTAGGATTGCAACGGGATCGTGATCAATTGTGCCAGTGGGCCGATGAATGGCAGATGGAGTTAAATTTAGATAAATGTGAGGTGATACATTTTGGTGGATCAAATCAGGGCAGGACCTCCTCACTTAATGGCAGGGAGTTGGGGAGAGTTACAGAATAAAGAGATCTAGAGGTACAGGTTCATAACTCCTTGAAGGTGGAGTCGCAGGTGGACAGGGTGGTGGAGAAGGCATTCAGCATGCTAGGTTTTATTGGTCAGAATATTGAATACAGGAGTTGGGACGTCTTAATGAAGCTGTACAAGACATTGTCAAGACCACACATGAAATACTGTGTTCAGTTCTGGTCACCCTATTATAGGAGGGATATTGTTAAACTAGAAAGAGTGCAGAATAGATTTATGAAGGTGCTACCAGGACTTGATGGTCTGAGTTACAAGGAGAGGTGGGGACTTTTTTTCCCTGGAGCGCAGGAGGCTTAGGGGTGATCCTATAAAGGTCTACAAAATAATGAGGAGCATATATAAAGGTAGATAGTCAACATCTTTTCCCAAAGGTAGAGGAATCTAGAACTAGAGGGCTTTTAAGGGGAGAGATACAAAAGAGGCCAGAGAGGAAATAAGTGTTTTCACAGAGAGGATGGTGAGCATCTGGAACGGGCTGCCAGAGACAGTGGTAGAGGCGGGTACAATTCTTTCCTTTAAAAAACAGTTAGACAGTTACATGGGCAGGGTGGGTACAGAAGGATATGGGCTAAATGCAGGCAAGTGGGACTAGCTTTGTGATAGAAACTGGACGGCATGGACAAGCTGGGCCAAAGGGCATGTTGCTTTGCTGTAAACATCTATGACTCTATGAAGTTCAAGAGACAAAGCACAAGGCACAGCAAATATTAACCAGCTGACACCAAGTATTGATTGCTCCCAACCTTCAGTATTAGGTATAGTATCAGAGTCGGGATATCCTACCTTGGAGGTACAAAGAAGGACAACTAACTTGAGTATCTTCAATATGAGAAATCTATGAACACTTAAATTGGCAAAATAAAATGTGGCTTAGGCGTGATATTATTTGAATATTTGAGATCTGAAAAGGAGAATCAAACTACAAAAACACACTGGTATTAGTATAAATCCTGGGAAAAGGATAACTATGGTGCGAACCATCACTATGGTGCGAACCATCATCTTGCGAGATGGAAGGCTGCCATGAGAACAAGGTTCATTTAAGCTAAGATCAGAAAAGGTGGCAGACAAGGTTGAATTTATGCATAGAGCTCGTGATGGAATGTGTAGAATAGCAAACTCATAAGATGCACTAGAAATGGAAAATACTCAATTTTAATGATGGATTAAATCTGGTCAAAGAGAAGCCTGTGAGCTTTGCTACTGGCTCAATGAATGAAAAGTATAATTTCTAGTCATAATTAGTCCAATGTTCTTCAGCACAATTGCATTTATTGGAGAGGACCTGTTGTTGTGAGGAGGCTAAGTAGATTAATCAAGAGCAAAGAGTGATGCATCATAACTAAACAATGATCCCTGACGTTTACTTGATTGCCTTAGAAAATTGGGGAGAAATTTAAGGACTTGGGTATTTCCCGAAATGTCATGTTTTTCCTCCTTTTGTTTGCCTTTCCCCAGGATCTATCATTGTTAATGATTGGGTGAATGATTATATGAGAATGCACTGTGTAATTTCATTAGAATTAGGCATGATGGTTTTTCACCCTTCTTTTCATATAGTATCTTCTATTAGGTCAACACATGCCGTGGAATTTAAGCAACCACCTGTAGATGTGGACCCAACTTTACAGTTTTTAAATCTAAGGAATTGAAGTCTGGTATACATCATCCTGGAAGATATATCCAGGTCTCCTAAACTATATTCATGTCTTTCAACATTATTTGACAAATAAAAAGTGCAATTTAAAAAAAAAAGATGTGGGACATAAGGATCAAATACCATTATTTTGAAGGCATATTCTCTGAATACATTAGGTCTATTTTTGAATAGCAATTAAAATTCAGTACAGTCCCTTACCAGGAATTGTAGATTACCAAATTGTACCAGATGGTTTACCTCCAGTTAATAGCATCACTAATCCTACAGATTACATGAAAACATACTAGGACTATGCAGTCAACTGTCAAATCAATTGCCTAGTCTATCCATAAAAATAAAATGTAGCTCCACGATAGATGGTTAAAATTAACTTGAGACAAATATCTTTTCAATGTACTCAATGGCTAAATACACTCAACCAGACAGGCCAGAGGGGTCCACAAATTGATCTTGAGTTTTTACTGAGATAGTTGATCCAAGATATGTAGCTAGGCAACAGTAGGAGTGCACAGTTGGCCTTACTACTCCCAAGGTAGAGAAAGGAAATAAGTTGGCAAATTAGCTTTGACAAAGGGTCATCTGGACTCGAAACGTTAGCTCTTTTCTCTCCCTACAGATGCTGCCGGACCTGCTGAGATTTTCCAGCATTTTTTCTTTTGGAAGTAGGTAAATTAATTGTGAAAGTTAGCCAGGGTTTTATTTCCTGGGCATTATTCAATGATCCCTGCTGCAAATTGCACTGTGGACTTAGGGCGAGGGAGAATTGGACTCCATTACAATTTCCCCCCAACATCAGGCAATCAAATAGCCTGCTGGTACTACCTAGGGTCTCGCATCAAGAATGCTGGCTTGAATGAAGTATTAAAGGTGTTCTAGCTCTCATGGAAAAAAAAATCAAAGACGCTGTTATCATTAGGGGAAGACTGGAGAGGGAGTGGGAGGATGAGAAATATTCTTCATCTAAGAACGTAAATTATTTATGAAGATAACATTTGCATTAACAGAAATGATGCATCTCCAGCTAATAGGAGGCACTGTAATGTAAGGGGAAAATTCCTGATACTTAATAGAATTATATATATGAGCTATAAAGGGAACATTTGTAAGGAAATCAGTTTTTGAAAACTTGCAAACATTTGTTAAACTAGGGAGTTTCCATAATTCGTAATAAAGATGAAAAATCCTTTAAATTTTATTATTTTAAGTGTCAGGTAATACGAGGGCATGTTGCTGTCCATGAATGCAAATTATATAATAGATGAGATAGAAAAGAAAGAACTCTGTGCCAGACTATCCCTCTACTTTTCAAAGGAAAAAGAAAATAAAAATTTCAGTTATATCCTCTGTGGGTTTATCTGAATACTTTCTTAAAAGCTCAAGTAAAATGTTTAAAATATACCAACCCATTGCTCCCCTTTGAGCTGTTTTTGCCTTCTGAGATGAGTTGAGAAAGTACATAATGAGGTCCTTTTGCACTGTCTGCATCAAAGACATCCATATTCGACTCTTCATCATCCACACGTACAAAGCCTGGTCGTTGTTTAGGTGAACGTTTCCGTGATTTCCGTGGCACTGTTGTGTTGTCATTGTAAGAACTGGAACTCATAATGCTGAAGTTAGAGCCCGATTCATCCATCCAAATATTGCTGCTCTGTTCAGAGTCAACTGCATCATCCTGACAAGACATCCTGCTGTCATCTAGCAAGTCTTCGGGTGGTGGAGAGATGTTGAGGACTGTCCTCCTTTTGGGTGTGGACTGCAGCTGTGGGGCATTACTTAACTGATTTTCATAGCTCAGTAATTCACTTACCCCATGGCCACTTACCCCCTGTTCTGGAATGCAGCTATCTACTTGCATAGATGTGTTGTCAGTTATTGAGGTAGAATGCATGCTAGGATTGGAAGATGGGGTGAAGGTGCTGCTTTGACCACCGCTGGAGGAGACATCTGTGGTATGTACAATCCAAATGTAAGTACACACATTTCAACCCGAGTTAGCTAGCATTGTCCAATTGTGTTCTGTTTAATTGTTCACAAAGCTTTCTCTCAACAATATATAAACTTCTGAAAGGTGAGTAGTTATCAATTAACGCTGGAAAGTTTATTTTTAATATAAGCTGGGTACTCTCTAAGATACCAACCACGGTCAGGACAAAAAAAAAACTTTTGTATGTTATGATTCAGTTGGGGTTGTTCACAGTCAAATAACAAAAAATAATATGACCTAGAAGGCGAAGAAGGTTGCAGAGACACCCTGCTTAACAGGCAAATTTCTGTTACTAAAAGGAAAAATTAATTAAACTAAAACTTAAAATCATAACATCTGTCTATTCTTAAAAGTCATTACAAGAAATATACATAAATATTAATCTAATTAATGTGTATTTGGAAAAACAAAATGGGGCCAGAGTTGCATGCACTTCACACCTTCAAGATATAGTCCACTGGGGAGAAAAAAATAAAATCCCTTTGACACTCTTAATCTATGATAGTATTTGGCTCAGCAGAGGTCAGGAAAGAAAGGCCAACTGAACAAGTAACCATGAATAAATAAAAAAGTGAAGGCAATAAGTAAACTCCGAAGTAGATAA
This sequence comes from Scyliorhinus canicula, assembly GCF_902713615.1. NCBI lineage: Eukaryota > Metazoa > Chordata > Chondrichthyes > Carcharhiniformes > Scyliorhinidae > Scyliorhinus > Scyliorhinus canicula. The sequence continues at coordinate 30,044,308 of NC_052154.1, read as the reverse complement.
ATGTAGATAAAGTGGTGGCAAACACAACCAAGTGTTGGATCCTTAGATACATTGAATATAAAACAGGTCATGAACATTTTTTTTTAATTAATAGCACAATATCTGAAAGGCATTAGATGCATGAAATGGCGACCCCAAATTTGTTCTTGACCTATCCCAATCTCCTCAAATGCTTAACTTTCAACAAACATTGATAAAAACCTGACAGGCTCACTTAGTTTCCTTAAAGTTTTAAACAATAACATCAATTACATATCTTTCCACAAATAATCTTAACATTTTCAATCTTCTGCATTTGCTTAACAAATGCATTTCTTGGAGCCACATTAGGGAAGAATGTTAAATGCCTTGCTGCAAGGAGAGTTCTTTTTCTAAACTTTTTCTCTTTTTGCCAGTTTATTTCCCATTCCCTCCTTTTTTCTTGAAGCACAAACACCTTGATGGGACTCGACAACTAGAAAATAAGGACCTCCTCTCACCAGTCTAGCAAACTCTCACTGATAACTGCAAGAAGTTGCATTCCTCAATTGCAGCAGGGTGCAGCCTTCATGTGTTTGAAGCATGCACCAGATGTATCCATCCAAACAAGCAATTTTCAATATCTAGCTGCAAGTGAAATACTGAGCAGTTTGTGGCCCATTCTTGGAAAGCCAACCGATGCTCCCAGGAGATGACAACGGTTCAGCTCAGAAGGATAACAAAGACAGTGAAAAATAAACCATTCATAGTCATGCCAGCAACTCCAATCAAAAGGATCAGTAGCAGGCATGACCCTATCTTTCCAACTGAACAAACTGCTTCAACCCTAAAATCCACATGTTCCGAACACAAACATAATCAAAATATAATGTTAATCAAAGGAGACAAAGAGCAAAGAGTCCACTCCCGGGACTAAGTGCCCGCGTAGCCGTGAACGGCGTCGCATTTCACGACGGCGCGAACAGGGCCCAGGCACGACCTATTCTGGCCCCCATAGGGGGCCAGCATGGCGCTGGAGCGGTTCACGCCGCTCCAGTGTCCTTACACGACGCCAAATGGGCGCCGTGCCAACCTGTGCATGCGCAGTTGAGGTAGCTCATTCCTGCGCATGAACTTCTTATGCACGCCTGCCCCTCACCAACATGGCGCTGGTGTTCTGGGGCCGGCCGCGGAAGGAGGTAGGCCAGGGGGGGGGGGGGGGGGGGGGGGGGGGGAAGAGACCAGCCCGCCGATCGGTGGGCCCCGATTGCGGGCCAGACCCCATCGGAGCCCCCCCCCCCCCCCCCCCCCCCCAGGTGAGGGAGCCCCCCTACCCAGGGTTCCCGCACATTTCTCCGAGCACCCCGGCGTGATTCTCGCACCGCTGGTTCGGGGGCGATTCTCCCACCCGGCGGCGGGGGGGGGTGGAATACCGCCCAATACTTCAGAGAATTAAAAAAGGCAAAGTGCACAATTTAAAACAATGGAATACCCAACTTATAAAGATGATGCTTGGAATATATTTTATTAGCATGCGAGTGGTCCAATGACGTGCAGTTTAGGTGGGGTTATGGGGATAGAGCAGGGGAGTGGGCCTGGGTCGGCTGCTCTTTCAGAGGGTCAGTGCAGATTGGTGGGCTGAATGGCTTCCTTCTGCAAAGGAGGGATTCTATCGATTCTATTCAGTGGTGCTGGAATACCAATGAAATGTTCTTAAATGGACGATACAGCAAAAAAAAAAGTGAACTCTAAACTAAAAATTAAATGTTTTCAGTGTTACACGTTGCCAATTGGAACTTGGCACCACAATGTATGAAAAATAAATGGTCTTCTGCTGGTACCTCGCTCAAATGGTCATTCTTCACCTGTAAACCAAAAGAATGTATGTTGGCAGATTATATATTTTATTCATCCAGGGGATGTGGGTTTTGCTGGTTCGGCCAGCGTTCATTGCCATCCCTAATCGCACTCAAGGTGCTGGGGAGCTATCTTCTTGAATCACAGCAGTCCATGTGGTGTTGGTACACCCACAGTGCTTCGGGGGGGGGGGGGGGGGGGGTTCCAGGATTTTGACATAGCTGTAGTGAAAGAACAGGGATATATTTCCAAGTCAGGATGGTGAGCGCTTGGAGGCTGTTAGGAATGTGGGAAATTAACAAGATTAACAGTGAAATTGAGATGAAAATAAAACAGACATGTAGCAAGACTAGCAGCATCTAGAGGAAGGGCAGCACGGTGGTACAATGGTTAGCACTGTGGCTTTACAGCACCAGGTCCCAGCTTCGATTCCCAGCTGATTCACTGTCTGTGTGGAGTCTGCACATTCTCCCAGTGTCTGCATGTGTTTCCTCCGGGTGCTTCCTTTTCCTCCCACTAGTCCCGAAAGACGTGGGGCGCGATTCTCCGCTGCCCACGCCGGTTGGGAGAATAGCGGGAGGGCCTCCCGACATTTTTCACGCCCTCCCGCTATTCACCCCCCCTCGCCCAACCCACGTCACGAATCGGCGCTCGGCGCTTTTTACGGCGAGCGGCGCTTCTCCGCGGCCGATGGGCCGAGCCGTTACACCCGTTTTTTCACGGCAGCAAACACACCTGCTTGCTGCCGTCGTAAAAACGGGCGCTGGATGCCCGTTTGTGGCATCCAGAGGCCCGTTTGGGGCGGGAGCACCACCGTCGTGCTCGGGAGGGGACAGGTGCCCACCGATCGTCGGGCCTGCTTCCAAAAGGGACGCACTATTTCCCCTCCGCCGCCCGACAAGATCAAGCCGCCACATCTTGTCGGGCGGCAGTGGAGAAATGCGGAACTGCGCATGCGCGGGTTCTATCAATGGCGTGATGACGTCACCTGCGCATGCGCGGGTTGGAGCCGGCCGCGCGTCACCTTGGCGCGCGGCCTTAACGACGGTCGCTAAGGCCGCGACGCTGTGATTCCTGGGGTCCCGCTCCTAGCCCCGATTGGGGGGGGGGGGGGGGGGGGGGGGGGAGAAAATCGGGTCCCGGGAACGGGTGTGAAGGCTACCGTGGTACACGGCCAGTTTCACGGCAGCCTTTATAACTCTCCGCATTTACGGAGAATCTCGCCCGTGCTGTTAGGTCATTTGGACATTCTGAATTCTCCCTCTGTGTACCTGAACAGACACCAGAATGTGGCGACGAGGGGCTTTACACAGTAACTTCATTGCAATGTAAGCCTACTTGTGACAATAAAGATTACTAAGATTATTAAAGGAGTGATGAGATGCAATTGCAGTAATGTGTGGTAACTATTAACTTTATTTGATCTATAGCATTACTAACATGAGCTAAGTTCAGATAAATTGGTGCGTTTAGTTACTTATACTTAAGTGTCAGAGTGTATATTAGTCTTTTGTTGTGTGTTTACTTTTCTTTTACTTTCGTAAATAGTCTTTATTAATTGTGTACACAATGACTGGACTGGTTCTTCACTGGGTTGTACACGATTCCTCACATTATTCCAAACAAATATACATCACTGAGAATCAGTGTTTCAAGTCAGCCTTTGGGGTTTGGGATATTCTAGCAGGTAACATCAGTGGGGTTCATAATAAGAGGAACTTCCAAGTGGTGGTGGTGCTCTCATGTATCTGCTGTCCTTGTCCTTCTAGATCAGAGTTTTTCAAAAACTTTGAGCCTTTAAACCCCGAGAGAGCTACTAAGAGCATCAGGGAGCCCCAAGCATTCTTATAAGAACATAAGAACTAGGAGCAGGAGTAGGCCATTTGACCCTTAAGCCTGCTCCGTCATTCAATGAGATCATAGCTGATCTTTTATGGACTCAGCTCCACTTTCCTGTCCGAACACTATAACCCTTTATTCCTTTATTCTTCCAAAAATTATCTATCTTTATCTTGAAAACATTTAATGAAGGTGCCTCAGCTGCTTCACTGGACAGGGAATTCCATAGATTCACAATCCTTTGGGTAAAGAAGTTCCTCCTAAGCTCAGTCCTAAATTCTACTTCCCCTTATTTTAAAGCTATACCCCCAGTTCTGCTTTCACCCGCCAGTGGAAACAACTACCCCCATCTATTCCCTTCATAATTTTATATGTTTTTGTAAGATCCCCCCACATCCTTCCAAATTCCAATGAGTACAGTCCCAGTCTACTCAACCTCGCCTCGCAATCCAACCCCCTCAACTCTGGGATTAATCTAGAGAATCTCCTCTGCACACCCTCCAGTGCCAGTTCGACCTTTCTCCAGTAAGGAGACCAAAACTGCACACAATATTCCAGGTGTGGCTTCACTAACACCTTATACAATTGCAGCATAACCTCCCTAGTCTTAAACTCCATCCCTCTAGCAATGAAGGACAAAATTCCATTTGCCTTCTTAATCACCTGTTGCACCTGTAAACTAACTTTTTGCGACTCATGCACTAGGACACCCAGCTCCCTCTGCACAGCAGCATGTTTTAATATTTTATCATTTAAATAATAATCCTTTTTACTGTTATTCCAAACAAAATGGATAACCGCATAGTTGTCAGCATTGTATTCCATCTGCCAGACACTAGCCCATTCACTTAACCTATCCAAATCCCTCTGCAGACTTCCAGTATCCTCTGTACTTTTCGCTTGACCATTCATCTTAGTGTCGTTTGCCAACTTGGACATGTTACACTTGGTCCCCAACTCCAAATCGTCTATGTAAATTGTGAACAATTGTGGACCCAACACGGATTCCTGAGGGACACCACTAGCTACTGATTGCCAACCAGAGAAACACCCATTAATCCCCACTCTTTGCATTCTATCACATCCATTGGCTCCCCATTATGTACCACACCGGTAATGTCCTCAAAACATTCCACTAAATTAGTTAGGCATGACCTGCCCTTTATGAATCCATGCTGCGTGTGTCCAATGGGACAATTTCCAGCCAGATGCCTTGCTATTTCCTCCTTGATGATAGATTCCAGAATTTTCCCTACTACCAGATTCCAGCATCTTCCCTACTACCAAAGTTAAGCTAACTGGCTCATAATTACCTGCCTAGCTCCTTTTTTAAACAGTGGTGTCACGTTTGCTAATTTCCAATCTGCCGTGACCACCCCAGAGTCTAGTGAATTTTGGTAAATTATCACGAGTGCATTTACAATTTCCCTAGCCATCTCTTTAAGTACCCTGGGATGCAAAGCGGTATATCTGTTTTGCAGGGACATGACTGCAGGGTACAAATGCACTGCCTTCCTACTCTTGCCCTGTCTTTGGTCACCCATTTTCTATCTCCCTCAGTAATTTTCACCCGCGGTGCCACCTTCCACGATGTCCTCAGCATTACGGATGCTCCAAAGTGAATCCACCCGCAGCTCGAAAGCAGTCAAGCGATCCAACAGTAGCTGCAGCTGGACACACTTCTTGCACGTGCAGGAGCCAGAGTCAGTGGACGTGCCCAAGCTCCCACATCACATTATAATGCCCCTTTTTGCCATGAAATAGTTGCGAACACAGAAATCAAATGTAAACAAATCTTTTCTAGCTATATCCATGCATATATTAATCTGGTAATAATTGAAAAGTTCTGATTTTTTAAATGGGAAGAATGATGTTGGAAAGCAGATTCTTTTATCAAACACGCACCTCCCCTACCCCCAGCCCCCCTCACGTTCACGGACACTCTCACATCGCCCTCCCTCTCATAGATCAGAGATACGCACATGTCTCTCTCACACACACTCAGGCACCTCTGAGGGTCAAACGGCACCCCCCGCCTTTCCCAATGTCAGAACCCCCATCCTGCCTTACCAGACTATCCCACTCTTCCCAAGAACTGAATCACCCCCACATCTTCCCAGAGGACAGTCCCCCTCCTTTCCTGAGGCCAGAATTACTCCTCCCCACCTGCTCCTGTCGTGAGGCCCAAACCACATTTCTCCTTTCATGAGGCCCCTCTGCCACGGCCTGTAGGTCACACACACTTCCTCCTCACCATCACCGCCCAGCTTCTGGCTGATTAGCTCCTGCCTCACCTCGGTCCCACTGTTGGTTGCAACCTATTTTGCCAGGAACAGTGCTTGATTCAAACTAGTCAGCCGATGAGCATCCAGTGCCACAAGAGTTTGATCATTCATTTCTCCAATTCTTTTTTTAAATTTTAAGTGTTCGAACTGACATTTACCGGTTATGTGGTGGCCGCCAGCTTTGTGGACCCCCTGGAGACCCTTCACAGATCCCTGGGTTCTGCGGAATGTAATGTGGGAACCCCTATTCTAGATGGGAATGGCCATGGTTTTGGACGGTGCTATCAAAGGAACCTTAATGAGTTCCTGCATCTTGTAGATAATACACACAGCTGCCACTGTGCATCAAAGTTGGAGGGAGTGAATGCTTGTGGAAGGGATGCTAATCAAGCAGGCTGATTTATCCTGGGTGGTGTCAAGCTTAAGAGTGTTGTTGGAACTGCACTCATCCATGCATGAAGAGTATTCCATTGTACACCTGACTTGTGTCTTGTAGATGAAGGACAGGATTTGGAAAGTCAGGACAGGAGATATTTGCTGCAGAATTACCCAGCCTCTGACCGGAACTTTATTGGATAGGCACATGGAGCACACCAGAATGACAGGGAGTGGGATAGCTTGATCTTGGTTTCGAACAAGGCTCGGCACAACATCAAGGGCCGAAGGGCCTGTTCTGTGCTGTACTGTTCTATGTTCTCTTGCAGCCACACTATTTTTATGGTTGAACCAGTTCAGATTCCGGTCAATAGTAACCCCCAAGATGTTGATAGTGGGGGTTCAGAAATGGCAATGCCATTGAACATAAAAGCATGATGGTTAGATTCTCTCATGTTGGACCTGGACATTGTCTGGCACTTGTGTGACGTGAATGTTAGTTATCACTTGTCAGCCCAAATCTAGATAGATATTGTCCAGGTCCTGTTACATTTGGACATGGACTGCTTCAGTATCGAAGTCATCATTAATGGTGCTGAACAGTATGTAGTTATCTGCAAACATCCTCACTTCTGAACTTATAATGGAAGGAAGGTCACTGATTAAGCAGCTAAAGATGGTTAGACCTAGGACATGACCTTGAGGAATTCCTGCAGTGATGTCTTGGAAGTGAGATGATTGACCTCCAACCACCATAACTATCTTCCTTTGTGCCAGGTATGACTCCAACAAGCAGAGTTCTCCCCAAATTTCCATTGACTCCAGTTTTGCGAGGCTCCTTGATGCCACATAGTCAAATACAGTCTTGATATATCAAGGGCAGTCGCTCTCACCTCTGGAATTCAACTCCTTTGTTCATGTTTGAACCAAGGCTGTAACGGGGTCAGGACCCTTGCAGAACCCAAACTGAGCATCAGTGAGCAGGTTATTGATAAGTAAGTGCTGCTTGACTGCACTGTTGATGACTTTTTCCATCACTTTACTGATGATCAAGAGGATACTAATGAGATGGTGATGGATTTGGCCTGCTTTTTGTACACAGGGCAATTTTCAAAATTGCCGGGCAGTTGCCAGATAACTACAGTAGTACTAGAGCAGCTTGTCTCCGAGTGCAACAATTTCTGGAACACAAGTCTTCAGTTCCATTGCAGTGATATTTTCAGGGCCCATAGCCTTTACAGTATCCAGTGATTTAATCAGTTTCTTGATATCACGTGAATTAAATTGGATTGGATTGGCTGAAGACTGGCACCCGTGATGCTGGACACAGCCAGCGGAGGCAGAGACGGATCATTCACTCAGCACTTCCGCTGAAGATTGTTGAGAATGCTTCAACCTCATCTTTTGCACTAATGTGCTGGGCAACCTATCATTGAGGATGGAGATATTTGTGGAGCCTTCTCCTCCAGAGAGTTGTTCAATTGTCCACAACCATTCACGACTGAATGTGGCAGGACTGCAGCGCTTAGATCTGCTCTGTTGGTTGTGGGATCGCTTAGCTCAGTCGATCACTTACTGCTTGGCACACAAGTAGTCATGTGCTGTAGTTTCATCAGATTGGCACCATTGTACTGAAGGGCGATGGTGGGAAATCATAGGTTTGCTCCCATTTATGTCACATACTTAGCTTCAAATTAAAATTTCTGATCTGTACAGCTTAATTCTGCACTAGACACTGGACTAAACAACTGAATTAGAATTGTTTTCACAAAAATGACAGCTCTCAGTGAATTTAAAATAATAATCAACTCGGGTTGATACAAGATAAATGACTAGAGCTATGTGTGTGTTTTACCATATTTTCTGAACTCCTAATTGTATTGTTGTCTCAAATTTAACCACTTCCTTATTTTTTTCGGGACTAAATTAACCAGATTCCACTGTATTAGTTTTTGATTCCAGTGTATTAGTTTTTGAAATAAAGAATTAGAAATAACAGTTTGATTTAAAAAGGAACAAAAAAACTTGGGAATACTTGTCCCTCATTTATTAAAAGCATGGGGGGGATGGGTTGCAAAGTGGCAGGAGGTGAGAGATGACATAGTCAGGGGTGGAGGAAGGGGTCATCTGGGATGGGCTAGGTATGGGGCGGAATGAAGCGGTCGTAAGTGAAGTGGGGAAGATGACAGACAGTAGGTGGGATTGGAGGCGTAAGCCTCCGGTAAGGCTGGTAATGTGGAACATCCGGGGTCTGAATGGGCCGGTTAAAAGGTCACGCACTAGTTGATCATGGGAGGAGATTTTAACTGTGTCCGAGAGCCGAGGGTGGATAGGTTGAGCCCCAGGTCTATGGTGGGGTACAAATGGCTAGGGAGGTTTAGGGAGAGGATGGGTATGGTGGACCGATGGCGTTTTCAGAACCCAGGGGGAAGGGAGTATTCCTTCTCTTCACACGTCCATAAGGTGTATTCGGGGATTGATTACTTTATAGTGAGTCAGGAGATTTTGGTTGAGGTGGAAAGGGCAGAGTATGCGGGAATAGTTATCTCGGACCATGCATCCCACTAGCTGGAGATTCGGTTTAGAACGGGACGAGACAGTGGCCGGGGTGGAGGTTTGGCTCGGAGTATGGGAAGGATTATGGGCCTGCTGGGGAGGTTTGGAGGGTTCTCGGGGTACAAACGGAATGGGAAAAGCGACGTATTCTGGTGAATGAGCTGGGACAGTGGGCTAATTTAGGGGGGGATGCCATTGACGATAGTGAGGGATAGATTTAGATATTTGGGAATTCAGGTAGCGAGGGAATGGACGGGGCTCCATAAGTGGAACTTAAAGCTGGTGGAGGAGGCTAGGGAGGATCTTAAGAGGTGGGATACACTGCATTTAACGTTGGTGGGGAGAGTCCAAGTGGTGAAATTGAATATTCTGCCGAGGTTCTTGTTTATCTTTCAGCTCTCCCGATCTTTATACCAAAGGCCTTTTTTTAGAAAGTGGATACGATCATCTTGGACTTTGTATGGGTAGGAAGGTGCCACGGGTGGCGAGGACCCTGCTACAGAGGCAGAGACAGCAGGAGGGGTGCTGCCGAACATGCTTCATTATTATTGGGCGGCAAATGTGAACAAGTTGCAGCGGTGGTGGGAAGGAGAAGGGATAGAGTGGGTTAGGATGGAGGAGGAATCTTGTAAGGGGTCCAGTTTGAAAGCTATGGTAACGGCAGCATGGCTAATGGCTCAGAGTAGGGATTCAGGGAGCCCGATGTGCAGCCCATGATGAAGGTATGGAATGAGCAGGGGAGGCATTTTAGGGTGGAAGGGATGTTGGTGCTAATGTCGCTGTGCGAGAATCGGGGGGGGGGGGGGGGGGGGGGGGGGGATGGACAGTGTATACAGAAGGTGGAGGGAAGTGGAGCTGGTCAAGGTGAGGGATTTGTATTTGGAGGAAGGGTTCGCCAGTCTGGAGGAGTTAAGGGAGAGGGTAGAGATGCCAAGGGGAGTGAGTTCAGGTAACTGCAGGTTAGGGACTTTGCGCGAAAGGTCTGGAGGGGGTTCCCTAGGTTGCCGGGATACACCCTGCTTGAGCGATTGTTGCTTCTGGATGTGGAAGAGGAGGGAAGAATTGGGGATATATTCAAGTGGCTGGGGGAGCAGGGAGGTGAGCGGGTGGTGAAGGTCAAGGAGAAATGGGAGATCAATTGAGGAGTATGCAGTGAGGCACTGCGTAGGGTAAATGAGACCTCCTCTTGTGCAAGGATGAGCCTGATACAGTTTAAGGTGGTGCACAGGGTACATACGACTCGGACGAGAATTAGTGGCTTCTTTCAGAAGGTAGCAGATGAGTGTGAGAGGCGTGGGAGGGGGCAGGCGAATCACGCGCACATGTTTTGGGTTTGAGAAAATTGGTAAGATTCTGGGCGGGAGTGATCATGGTCTTAGCCAGGGTACTGGAGGTGGAGGAGGACACGGAGCGTTTGGTGGCAATATTTGGGGTTTCAGAGAAGCCGGAGTTCAGGGAGAGCAGAGAGGCCGATTATTAGACTCACATTAGAGAACTGCACTGTGCATTTCCTCCATATTCCACACGTCATCCTTCGCCATTTCTACCATCTTCAGCATGATGTCATCATCAAACACATTTTGCCCCCAATTGTTTTCAGAATTCTAATGGAACAATCCTGCCATGATGCCGATGAATCTCCCCCAACACTCTTCGTCTTTCTCACAGCAACACACGGAATGCCCTTTGACCTCCTTCCTTCCCATTGTCAAGGTTCTAAACACTCCTTCCAGATATGATGTGGAGATGCCGTTGTTGGACTGGGGTGGGCACAGTAATACGTCTTACAGCATCTGGTTAAAGTCCAACAGATTTATTTGGAATCACAAGCTCTCGGAGCGTAGCCCGTTCATCAGGTAAGTGAACAGGGATATTACACAAACACAGCATATATAAATAAAGCCAATGATGCAAGATGATACTCTGAACAAGAGTTTTTGCAGGTAATTAAGTCTTTACAGGTCCAGACAGTAATCACAAGTTAACCTGCATAGACTCGCATTCAAAGTATCATCTTTGGCATTTGTCTATATATTATTCGGGCAGCACGGTAGCATACTGGGTAGCACTCTGGCTTCACAGCGCCAGGGTCACAGGTTCGATTCCCGCTTGGGTCACTGTACGGAGTCTGTACGTTCTCCCCGTGTCTGTGTGGGTTTCCCCCGGGTGCTCCGGTTTCCTTCCACAAGTCCAGAAAGACGTGCTTGTTAGGTAATTTGGACATTCTGAATTCTCTCTCTGTGTATCCGAACAGGCGTTAGAATGTGGCAACTAGGGGCTTTTCGCAGTAACTTCATGTGTTATTGTAAGCCAACTTGCGACAATAAACATTACAAGATTAAAGATTATAAGATTATATATGCTGTGTTTGTGTAACCTACCTCTTTACTCACCTGATGAAGGATCTATGCTCCGAAAACTCGTGATTCCAAATTAACCTGATGTTGTAAGACTTCTTACTCCTTCCAGATAAAACAGTAATTTAATTCTACTTCATTTAAATTAGTATACTATATGCCTTGCTCATGATGTGGCCTTCTCTAATTGGGACACCAAACACCAACTGGTTGACAGCTTCGTCAAACGCCTGCAATCAGTCCACCAGCTTGTTCCCAAGCGTCCAGTTATCTGCCATTTTAATTCTCTACCTTTGGTCTCCTACACTTTTCCAATAAACCTCAACGTAACCTTGAGGAACAGCATCTCATCTTCGATTAGCTACTTTTGCAATCTTCTGGACTGAACATGGGAGTTCATTAATTTCAGATCATAACCCTCTGTCCCCAGTTTCTCAGACAGCAGCTGGTGGCGATGATACTGCCATTCCCATTTACAACTCAACTCAAACTATCTTTTGTTCCATTGCTTGTCGCATTACCACCTTCTTTTGCCTTGCGCTTTTATCTCTTTAGCCATTTAATCTTTCCTGCATTGCAGCCGATAACAGACCAACAGTCCGGCCTTTGTACTTGCTTCAAACTTGTAACTTTTGACTTCCAGTTGCGGCTATGCCTAGGTAGGTCGCAAGGTTGGCAGGTCCCGCTGATAACGGTCCTTTGGGCCCTTTTAAGGAGCTCCAGCGGCACTTTGACGATGATTCCCGGTGTGGGAAGGAAACATTGAGGGTCCCCCAGCGCTGTATGGAGTGGACCAGGAGTGGGGCGGTCAAAAAAGCAGCTTTGGAGAAGAGAAGAGAACGGGCGTGAAAAAGCAAGATGGCGGCTGGCAGGGATCAGGCAGCGTAGGCCCAGTGATCACAGGAGCAGCAGGAGTTTTTAAGAAGCTGCTTTGCGGGTTTAAAGGCGGAGATGCTGGCCCCTATGAAGGCGTTGATTGAAAGGTTGGTGGAGACCCAGAAGATGCAGGGGACAGTGATCAAGGAGGTGCAGCAGAAGGCCTCTGATAATGAGGACGAGATTCTGGGTCTGGCGGTTAGAGTGGAGGCACACCAGACGCAGCACAAAAAATATCAGGAGAAGCTGGAGGACCTGGAAAATAGGTCAAGGAGGCAGAACTTGCGGATTCTGGGTCTCCCTGAAGGCGTGGAGGGGGTCAGATGCTGGGCCGCATGTGACTAAGATGCTGGGTACGCTCATGGGCGCGGGGCGGGGGCTTTCCCGCGGCCCCTGGAGCTGGATGGCAAGGAGGCCGAAGGCGAACGAGCCGCTGCGACCTATGGTGGTAAGGATCCACTGCTTCACCAACAAGGAGTGTGTCCTGCGATGGGCAAAGAAGGAGCGGAGCAGCAGGTGGGGGAACACAGAGATCCGTATTTATCAGGACTGGAGTGCAGAGTTGGCCAAGAAGCGTGCGGGATTCAACCAGGCCAAGGCGGTCCTCCACGGAAAGGGGGTGAAGGTTGGGCTGTTACAACCGGCGAGGCTGTGGGTTACATATCAGGACCAACACCACTATTTCGACACGCCGGATGAGACGTGGACTTTTATCAAGAATGAGAAGCTGGACTCGAGTTAATGGACTGCAGTGTGTTGTGGGGGTTATGTTGGGGTTTTTCCTGTGTTTTCGTGGCCCCTTTGCCCTGGGCCCTCAAGGCTTTGGGCGAGGGCGCAGTTGGGAAGAGCTGCGTCACAGGAGGTGGGGTCAGCCCAGACAGGAAGCGCGATTTACCCGCGAAATGGTGGGGGTGGCACCTGAAGTGGACGGTACTTTGTTTTGTTTTTCTTTCTCTGTTCACACAGGGTGTAGGGGGAGGTGGGGTTAGAGATTTGTAAGGGGAACCCACAGGGGGATTGGAGGTGGAGGCGGGAGCAGCGGGGATCAGCATGAGTCAGCTGGCTTACGGGAGTGCAATGGGGGGGGGTTAAGCAGATGCTTGACTGGTGGGGGTTAGGGGGAGGCTGGGATGCTGCTGTGCTGACTGAGGGGGAACGCAATGTTAGAGGGGAGAGTCGGAACGGGGAGCCTCCGCCTGGGGGGCTGAAGGGTGTGCGGGAGGCGCGGGCACGTGGCTGGCCTAAAGAAGATGGCTAGTCGGGGGGTGGGGGGCTCTCCATCCTCAGAGAAATTAAGTTTTAAAATGGTTAATTTTGAGATGAAACAAAGCATTTTTCAGTTTACACAAATTCAACACTAATTCTTAAAATATAATTAAGTCATTTTCCCTTCCCACAAGTATAATTAACCAATAATTTGAATTAAATAGATGTTGGTGTTGTATTAATCACCCTGGGGTAACACAGACTGCAACTGGATGCAGTTATACTTGAAAGTAGACTCCAAACTTTGATGTTAGTTCAATACACTTTATTGAACTTGTTAAGCAGTGCACACAGTTCGCTGTGGGTTTGACACTCTACTAATCTAAGCATGCTTACTATAACTAACTAGACCAGACTAGCTCTGAGCCACTTGTAGAAGGTGCTAACTGATATATACACCCTGTCTGTCACTACAGTTGTCACCAGTGAAAAGAGGCAGTGTTGATGCCTTGTGTGTTTTATAGTGCCAGACCACCTTCTAGTGTTCTGTCTGGTAATTGGTTGTGTTCTGTACTGTGTGTTTGTTGTCTGTACTGGGTGTCTGTCACTGCCTGTCTGTATCTCATATGTGCATGAGTGCATATCATGACAGTTGGTAACACAGAAAAATGGGACTCCAGCACTAAAATATTGAATTATACAATTATTTGAATGAGTTGGAAGACTACACTGCAGTTTGTAAACACCACTGTGTGTATTTTTCCAATTGTCTCATGAATTTTTCACTCTTACTGTGGTACAGTTCACTCAGTCCACCAGTCCTTGTGACAATGGAGGGCACAATAGCAGAGCCTGGCCCAGTCCGTTCCTAATATGTGCACTTTGTAAAAAGATTCACCAACTAGTCTTCAGGACTTAAACCATAGCTGATTTTCCATGCAAATCAAAAGCACTATTTCTCACTCATTATAGTTGATCAAGAATTAATCCTGATACCACCTGATCTTTATGGGCATAGAGTGTATTTATCTAATAAGATGATGAAGACCCCTGAGCAATTATAGTTGAGCTAAAAATGGTCATTGACTCAGGAAACAAAAATCTAAATCTTTCACTCAACTCAGCAAGATTACTCATTATTGTCACGGCCTACCTTAACATCCATGGCTTCAATACTTTTTGTGACATAATCCACCTTTCCTCCTGAACAACTTTAACCAGAAGTAAAGCCTACCCCGATACTTAATGGCTGAACCTACTCAACTGGTAAGATGAATACAGAACTGTCTCGGTCACAGAAGGCAAAGGATAGCAGTAGAAGGATGTTTTTCTGAATGGAAATTTGTGACTAGTGGTGGTTCCACAGGGATCTGTGCTGGGGCCTCTGTTGTTTGTAATATACATAAACCATTTGGAGGGAAATGTAGGTGGTTTGATTCCTAAGTTTGTGGATGACACCAAGGTTGGTGGAGTGGTAGATAGTGTTGAGGATTGTCAGAGGATATAGCAGAACATAGATATGTTGGAGATTTGGGCAGAGAAATGGCAAATTGAGTTTAATCCAGACAAATGTGAGGCAATGCATTTTGGTAGGCCTAACATGGAGGGGAAATATACCATAAATGGCAAAACTCTTAGGAATATAGAACGTCAGAAAGATCTGGGCATGCCGGTCCACAGTATGCAGAGCGGTTGAATAGACTCAAACTGTTTTAGACTCGAACTGTTTTCATTAGAACAACGGATGTTGAGGGGTGACCTGATAGAGATCTACAAGATTATGAGGGACATGGATAGAGTGGATGGGCAGGCGCCGTTTCCAGGGAGGAGGGGTCGAGTCACTAGGGGGCATAGGTTTAAGGTCTGTGCGCAAAGTTTAGAGGAGGTGTGCGAGGCAGGTTTTTTTTTTATACAGAGGGGGTGGCAAGTGCCTGAACCGAGTTGCCAGGGGAGGTTGTGGAAGCAGATACTTGGACGACGTTCAAAAGGCATCTTGACAAATACAGGGATAGGATGGGGATAGAGAGATAGGCACAAGGAAATGCTGAGGGCTTTGGCCAAGGTTGGTATCATGACTAATACAGGCTTGGAAGGTCAACGGGCCTGTTCCTGTGCTGTGTTATTCTTTGACCACAGCTCCCCTACCACCCTCCCATCACTCTCCCTCAATATATTCTACTGCCCTTAACTAAGCTTCCTAATACATCACTCAGCACCATGCTCTGACCCAAACTTCAGATTTTACTAGTCACCCCCTCCTTCCCTCTCTCTAGAGCACAAATACCCATACTCTTGACACTCGGTCTTTCCCTTTGAACATTAGAAGTTGATTCCTTTTGAAAAAAAGCTTAGTATTAATTATAATTTTTGCTGTTAAGAAGTCCATCATTTAAAACTACATGCAAAGCTTGTTAAATATAAGGATTGAATGCAATTTCGCAACTGCAGACTGAAAGAAAAAAAATCATAAAACAGTTACAAATACGGAAGTAAAACAAACATATGGAGGCAAACAAAATTAAGTGATTAAAGATGAACAGATTATTTTTAATGCTAAAACTTGTGAATAACACCAACTAGCATGGAGATAAACTTGGAAACTAAGGTTAACAAAAAAATTAGAGTACGTGTTCAGTTCAAAGATTATCAAGCAAGGAAATAAAAAGGTGGTTGCAAATCGACATTATGGGTAGCTTTGAGTCTACTTTTTCCACAGGGTAGCATGGTGGCTAGCTCTGCTGCCTCATGGCGCTTAGGACCCAGGTTCGATCCCGGCTCTGGGTCACTGTCCGTATGGAGTTTGCACATTCTCCCAGTGTCTGCGGGGTCTCACCTCCACAACCCAAACATGCGCAAGATAGGTGGATTGGCCATGCTAAATTACCCCTTAATTGAAAAAAATTAATTGGGTTCTCTAAATTTATTTATTTTTTAAAAAAGAGTCTACTTTTTCACTAAAAATAGCAGAGAAAATAAATTAGAATAGAAGGGCTATTGGTTTTTCCTTATTTTGAGCCTAAACAAGTAGAATATATTAAATTGCAGAATCCTTACAAAATAAACACTTGTGCTAAAACCTTTGAATCTGAAAGTCTCAACACCCAAATGCTATCTTTGAAGATTCTCCTTCAAATAATGGTAACACTGGCAAGTGCATAGAATTGAAGCTTATTTTTCCCCTAAAATTTGCATGCATCATTTGCAGCATCTAGTGGTAGAAAACTAAATGAAGTGCCATTATGCTGCTGTGTGTACTTCTCTTAAAACCAATACATGAAAACACCGACAGGTCCTTTGCCACGATGAAAACAATTTTCAAATTACATTAAAACAAAAGGATTTAGAGATTTTGGGCGCAACTTCCCCCAAAAATGTCCAAGTTAATTTGTGGCGGGTTTTTCAGGGAGTTTCCTGCCAGAGTTCTCCACCGCTATTCAATGATACTTAAGTCACATTTTTGGGCCCTGGGGAGTTTTGCATCGGTTTAGCCCAAAGAAAGGGAGAAAGACAAGAACGGGAGTTTTTAGCACTGTGGAGCTGAACTCAGAGATCGGGCCGCCATTTTGAGATCTCCAAGTGAGCTTCTGGGTGTCGCCCCCCCCCCCCCCCCCCCCCCCCCCCCCCCCAACCGTGGGCAATGTCATCCCCCACACACATGGACACTACCCCACACCCCTTAAGTGAGGACACCCTGCTTTGGGCCGCTGAGGGTTCCCCCTCCCTCTTCAGGCCTCCTTACAGCACCCCATCCCTTCCAGGACCCCAACCCATCACCCCTCCCAAAGGCCCCTACTTACCTGCCCTGCACTCCCCCTCCATCCTCATTTTAGGGGCATGGCTCCCCTCGCCACCCTGCACTTGCCCTGATCACCCAGGAGTCTCCCAATTGCCCGGGAGACCCCCCAGGTGCCATTCCACCTGGTCCACATTGGTGTGGCTCCTGCACGAGTAGGTCTTAAGTAGGTTTACGACCGACGTCCGGGAGCTCGGTTTGGCCATGGATATTTGTGACAAAGTTCCGATTAAGACTTCTCGCAGGACTTCAGAGAATCCCACGAGGCACGGAAGCTGTCGGGAGGCTCACTGGAAGCCTCTCCCGACATTCACTAGCCATGTTGCGCTCTCCCTTGAGCGCAACACAGAATCACGCCCTTTGTTTCTTCAACTGAAATTAACTGACAATGTTTTCAAAAATTGCTTCAATAAACTGGAACTTTAAAATTATTTTTATTAATTTGAATTTAAAATGTTTACTTACCAATCATAAATACCGCTCCCACCCCCAATATATAGAATTAGTCCTTGAACACATTTTATTATCCGATAAACAAAGGTTAGGACATCCTTACACTACAGTGCTGGTCTCTCAGACTTGCAGAATGCATTATGGGATTAAATTCAGAACCTGAATTTAAGTCAAGTTCCAATCCCACAGAAGTATTTAGAAGCTCTGTGCTTTGTGAAATGAAATTTTGCTGAGTTCTGCTTCAAGTGATATTTTTCTCAAATTATGTAAACAGTTTGCATCAACATTAAGCCAAAACCACTTTTGTGATGGCTGTTCAGCCAAGAAGGGCAGCACAGTAGCACAGTGGTCAGCACAGTTTCATCACAGCATCGGGGTCCAGGTTCGATTCCCAGCTTGGTCACTGTCTGTGCAGAGTCTACATGTTCTTTGTGTCTATCTGGGTTTCCTCCGGGTGTTCCGGTTTCCTCCCACAAGTACCGAAAGACATGCTGTTAGATGAATTGGACATTCTGAATTCTCCCTCAGTGTGCCCGAACAGACGCCGCAATATTGCAGCTAGGGAATTTTCACAGTAACTTCATTGCAGTGTTAACGTAAGCCTACTTGTGACATTAATAAAGATTATTATTAGAATGTGGGGGGGTGGGGTCAATTAAAGTTTAGAAAACATCCAAGTGTCCCAAAAGCAGCAGATAATCAATTGAAATGAAATGAAAAGAAAATCGCTTATTGTCACGAGTAGGCTTCAATGAAGTTACTGTGAAAAGCCCCTAGTCACCACATTCTGGCGCCTGTCCAGGGAGGCTGGTACGGGAATCGAACCGTGCTGCTAGCCTGCTTAGTCTGCTTTAAAAGCCAGCGAGTTAGCCCAGTGAGCTAAACCAGCCCCTAATTACAGGCTACCTTTCAGTCCACTGCCAAAAGTGGTCCCTGTTCACCTTCAAGTAATCCCAGACCTTGCAAACTGTCGAATCTGCCTAAAAACACAACCCAAGAAAACAGCCCAATCCTCGGTCTTGCCTGACCATCCTAGAGACTCCCTCCCTGCCTTTGCATGCCAGCCTGAATATTCTGCTTCTTTCTAGTGTCACTCCCTTAAGAATTTTCCACTAATTTGAAAATGTTATAGCAGGATAGCAAAAGACATTGATACTGTTTGTTGTTACAATAGACCTCGGAGTGATTCAAAGGAGAAGGCATCACCCCAGACATTTATTCTCACTAACCAGCTTTGCAAGAGAAGTTTTGAAAATACATCAACCTCTTACAGATGGCCACATAGGCAGAACTAGGAGATGCCTCCATGGTTACTGGAAACACTCTCTCTCAATTTTCACTAAGTGCATCGATGGTCGAGAGGAGATCTATGGTTTGTACCACAGGAGAAACACAACAATTCCTGCCAACAGTTTAGGGTCAAAGCTCTGATTCTACCTTTAAGTCTCCAAGGACAATGACAGGAAAAGGAGAAATATACAGAAGGTTGTAGTGAAATAGAGAACGGAGTGTGGAAGACGAAGAAAGAGGGAGAAAAATAAGAGTGGGAATTTTTGGAGGCATACTTTTCAAACTGCGGTCGTAACCCGCTGGTGGATGATTGGAGGGTGTTGTGGAGTGATCAGTTGCTGTTTCTGTCTTTATCTCTAATCCATCTCCTTTCTGCAAGTCCTCTACAGCAGTGTTTTTCAAACTTTTTTCCCCAGGATCCACTTTTACCAACCTTAGGGACCCACCGGCCAACCTTTTTCTCTTGTCTTTAATGCGACAGGTGAACTAGTTTGGTCCTCATGGTCTCACTTGCTTTGTCATTCAATGTTACATTTCTGTTAATCAATCCCGATTACATCAGAAGTGCCTAATGGCCGCGACCGGTTTTTAAATGGAATTATGGAGTCTTATGGCCAGAAGTAGTGGCAGAGAGCAGGTCATGCGCCCGGCACATATACTGACATCACACAAAAAGTTGTGCTTTTGGCGTGAAATCACAGAGGAGAGATTCCTCCATTTGCTAGCTACGAGCAAGCAAGGCAAGGAACTGTGAAGAACAGGAAGACCAATTGTCTTTTTAGGAGGAAGAGAGGGCCAAAGACACAAACAGGAAGTGTACCTCTGAGCCAGGAACTCGCAATTGAATCTGCTGGCAGGAGCTGATCAAGCGAGTCAGGAGAGTCCATGGCAGGACAAACAGTGCTAGTGTTAGCTCTGTACAGAGGTCCAGGGCCTCTGGTGCATGGCCAACAAAGAGAAACTGAAATCGGGAACAAAGCAATATAAAGATGATTTCTTGAAGTCTGGATTTATTTATTGTCCCATTGCAAATAAAGATGCAAAGCCCATGTGTGTTATATGCAGGGAAATACTGGCAAATGTGAGATTAAAACCCTCAAAACATCAAAGGCGAGTTGAGGACAAACATCTTGATTTTTTTTTCAAAGGAGGCAGCGAGAACTTTAAAATCATCAGCTGAAGCCCTTAGCAGAAACGTAACATTGAATGAAAAAGCAGATGAGACCATGATCACACTAGTTCACCTGTCGCATTAAAGACAAGAGAAAATTGTGGGTCGCAAAGGTTGGCCGGGTGGGTCCCAAAGGTTGGTAAAAGTGGATCCTGGGGAAAAAAGTTTGAAAAACACTGCTGTAGAGGACTTACAGAAAGGAGATGGATTAGAGATAAAGACAAAAACACACTGAAACAAGGTTGCAGAAAGATACAGAAAGGTTGCAGAAAAAACTGGAAGATAAAGCAGAATAAAAAAGAAATAGGGCGATTTAGCAAAAGGTACAGCGTCAAACGTAAAGAGGAGAAAAGTAGAATGTTGAGAGAAAGACAGTGGAAACAATAAAATGATCAGAAATTCCAACTGTTTTAACAGCAAAATCATATTCCCATACAAATGAATAGTTCAATTAATAATGAATATATGTTGCTTAATATTAGCTTTGAATTTTAGTTGATCAAAAACTATTGCAATGCGAGAGGAAAATAAATTAGGTTAATTGACAGAACAGCTTAAAAATTCACACTTACCAAAATATAAATTTACAAATCGAAAATACGGATTAGAATGTAGCATCAGGACTTCCAGTGACAGGGATGTGCTGAGAAGTCACAAATCAGGTGGATCTCCTCCCATGAACTGGAAACATATGCTCTCTTTGCCCGAAAAAGCCCGCCGACACCAAAAAAAACCATCCCCACACCACTACCAACAACACAAGAGGAAAATACCAAATAGCAGCCATTCAAGGGGACATATGGAAAGCAGGAGCGGCAACCTGGACAAACAAACGACTGTGCCGGTGAAACACGGGCCTCACAAGAGCGAGGGAACCGGCCCATCCCCCAAGAAGCCCCCCCACACCAGGGGATGGGTGGAGGATGTTTCTCTCAAAAGAATTGAGGAAGCACCAGGAAGAGACAAAATCGGACATCCAAGCCATGGTCAAGGCCCTAGATAAGGCAGAGAGGCGACTGGAAGCCCAGGAGAAAACGATCAAAGAGCTGGAGAAAGCTGCAACAGACCAGGGTGACAGGATTGTCGCCTTGGAGAAAGAGGTGGCAAGGCTGGTTGTGACACAGAGGAACTTGGAAGGGAAAATCAAAGATCAGGAGAACCTGTCGAGGCGTCAAAATCTACAGATCATGAGCCTGCTGGAGGGCATCGAAGGTAGGGACCCCACAGACTATGTGGCCCAAATGCTGAGCAACCTGGTGGGAAGGGATAGCTTTCCCAACCCACCAGAAATTGACAGAGCGCACAGGTCGCTTTGCCCAAAGCCAAAGCTGGGGAACAGCCGAGGGCGATAATCGCCAAAATGCACTGGTACCAGGACCGGGAACGAAACCTGTGCTGGGCGAGACAAACCAAAAACTAACTGGGAAGGCCACCAGATTTGGATTTATCAGGACATTGAAGCAGACCTGGCTAAACGTCGGACAGAATTTGATAGGGCATAGGCCGCGCTCACCCACATGGCATACTCTTGGTGGCCATGTTGGGTGCCCCCTGGACAAAGAGAAATCCCGGAGCACAGGGAGCATCCACCAGGTAAGTATGGTTAATTCCGCAGGAGAGGGACAAAAAAACGGCCCCATCTGCTCACCACTTGCCATCAGGACAGTCAGTTGGAACAGCAGGGGACTTAACAGCCCAGTGAAAAGATCCATAGTCTCCGCACACCTGAAAAGTTTGAAAGCCGACAGTCTTCCTCCAAGAGGCTCACACGAGAGAGAAGGACGGACTGCTGATAAGGAAAGGCCGCGTGGACAGAGCTACCATTCCTGTTACAGGATGAGGGCCAGGGGGTAGCCAAACTGTTAAATAAGTAGATGACGTTTATGCCGACGAAGACGGTTACAGACCCAGGGGGACAGTGCATCATGGTCAGCGGTCCTGGATTGGTCATCGGTGGTCCTGGTGAACATGTACGCTTCCTACTGGGATGACACAGAGTTAAGACCATGGCGGAAATTCCCAACTTGACACACACCAACTGATCATGGGGGGAGATTTAACTGTGTACAGGATCCACGGGTGGACAGATTGAATCCCAAAATGGGAAAGATCTCCAACATGGCGTAAGAACGCGGCGCATTCATGAAGCAATTGGGGGCAGTGAATGCAGATAGTGGTGGGTGCCTGGAATGCGCTACCAGAGGATGTGCTGGAAGCAGGCATATTAGCAACATTTAAGAGGCATCTTGATGGATACATGAGTAGGGAAGAAATAGAGAATTACGGACCATGCAAGGGCAGAAGGTTTTTTTTAAGTTAGAGCATAATGATCAGCATAGGTTTGAAGGGCCGAAGGGCCTGCTCCTGTGCTGTACTTTTCTTTGTTCTTTGACCCGTGGCGGTTCACGCACCCAGGGAAGGAGGAGTTTTCCTTCTTCTCCCAAGTACACAATGTGTATTCATCGATCATCTTCTTCGTAGTGGGGAAATCGGTGCTTCCAGGGCTAGTAAGAGCGGAATATTCCGCAATCGTAATCTCCAACCACATTATATGGTTGTGAGGTTGGAGACGGGCCATGCCCAACGCCCCCCATGGAGGTGGGGCACGGTGTTCCTGGCCGATAAAGCTTTCTGCGAGAAAATATCACAGGCCATAGACGAGTATATTACTAAGAACCAAAATGGGGAGTTCTCACCCTCCACGTTCTGGGAGATGCTGAAGGCTGCGATCAGGAGAGAAATTATCGCTTATAAAGTATGGTGAGATAGGGAAGGGGGTAGATCGGCAACAGCTTGTCGACTCCATACTGGAGGTGGACTGGTGATCGTCCGAGGCCATGACCCTAGAGCTCCTGGCAGAGAGGAAAAAGTTACAGATTGACTCTGGCCCTCTCTCCACAAGGAAAGCAGGCACGGGGGACCCTGTACAAACACGGAGACAAGCCAGCTGCTTTCTGGCTCACCAGCTGAAAAAACAGGCAGCTGTGAGGGAAATAACCCAAATTAGGGACAGTAAAGGCAACTTAGTAGCAGCGCCGGAAAGGTCAACAAGGCATTCGAGACCTTCTACTGGGGACTGTATACCTCCGGGCACCCAGCAGGGGACTTGAGGATGAAACAATTCCTCGATGAAGTGGACATGCCAGTCATGGGGGAGGATAGGAGACAGGGCCTGGAAGCACTGCCAGAACTGGGAGAAGTCATGACGAGCATTAGCTCCATGCAGGCGGTGAAGGTGCGGAAACAGAAGGTTTCCTGGCAGACTTCCATAAAAGATTTGCGACAACACTGCACTTGCGGGAGATGTTCACAGACTCACTGGCGAGGGCACCCTGCCGCCTATGCTAGCACAAGCCTCAATCTTGCTGATACCTGAAAAAGACAGACGCAACAAAATACGGTTCCTACAGACCCATCTTGCTGCTAAATGTAGACGCGAAAATACTGGCCACGTTCCTAGTCAAGAAGCTAGAAGACAGGGTACCAGAGGTGGTAACAGAAGACCACAGATGCTTTGTCAAGGGCAGATAGCCAATATTGAACATCAGATGCCTGCAGAAAGTAATCATGGCCCTATCCGGGGAGAGAACACCCGAGGTGATTATCGCCTTGGATACAGAAAAGGCCTTCAACAGCCAAATGGAAGTACCTCATAGAGGCACTGTTTCAGGCATGGAACAGGGTTCACCGCCTGTGTGAAACTCCTGTACAACGCTCCCACAGCGAGTGTAATGACAAATACCACCAGCTCTTAAGTACTTCCAGTTGCACAGAAGCTTGAGGCAGGGATTCCCATCGCCCCCGCTGCTGTTTGCCCGGGCAATCATACCACTGGCGATTATACTTAGGGCAGCAAAGAATTAGAAGGGGATCCAGAGAGGAGACAGAGAGCACAGTCTTGCTCTATGCGGATGACCTGCTCCTCTACATTTCGGACCCGCGAAGCAGCATGGAACGAATCATACCGCTCTTCAAAGAGTTCGGAACCCTCTCGTACTACAAATGGACAGCACGGTAGCATACTGGTTAGCATTATGGCTTCACAGCACCCGGGTCCCAGATTTGATTCCCGGCTTGGTCACTGTCTGTGCGGAGTCTGCATGTTCTCCCAGTGTCTGATGGGTTTCCTCCGGGTGCTCCGGTTTCCTCCCACAAGTCCCGAAAGACGTACTATTAGGTAATTTGGACGTTGTGAATTCTCCCTCTGTGTACTTGAACAGGTGCCGGAATGTGGCGACTAGGGGTTTTTCACAGTAATTTCATTGCAGGGTAATGTGAGCCTACTTGTGACAATAAAGCTTACTTGTGACACCCAAAGCTGTACATTGGCTGTCTGACCTATTGGAATTTCTCCAAATGGAGAAAATTAAATTTGCCATCAGAGGGTCAGAGGAGGCCTTCCACAAAACGTGCGAGCCATTCACTCGGTTCTTCCAAGACCTATTCGTAGCCAACAGCCAAGAAGTCAAAGAATAGGAGAGGGTAGTCACGACACAGCGGCAGGGGGCAGGGAGACATGGAACCCAACCATGCCCAACAAAAAGCATGGGATACAGCATCACATCAACATAACTGGAGAAGGCTACAAGAGCAGATAAGTGAAGGCACGATAAACTTCAGCGGATGGGGGAAGAGAGAGAGAGAAAAAGAGAGAGAGAGAGAGAGAGAGAGAGAGAAAGACAGAGAGAAAGAGAGAAAGACAGAGAGAAAGAGAGAAAGATAGAGATAAAGACAGAAAGAGAGACAGCCAGAATCGAAAAATTACTGGAGAACGGAAAACAGGAAATTGCAACATCTACTGTAAATAATGTAAGAAGACTGATGTCAATTATAGAAACAGACCGATGTGTAAATATTCTTTTTATCCTGTGTCCTAATGTTTGTCCACGCTTAACCTTGTTTTGTATACAAATAAAATCTCAATAAAGCCATTCTGAAAAAAAAGAATATAGCACCAGAAATACAGAAAATATAATAATTGAAAATTGTCAATTATTTTAGGTTCACACTTGAAGATGGTTTTATAGCAAGGTTGACTATAATTACAACAAAAAGAGTCAATATGCAATGCACAGATATTTCCCACGGGTATGTCAATAATATCAATAAATGATTAATTAAGCACTTCCACCATTAAATAGCTAAGGATATTTCTGGTGCAATATTTAATCGACATTTCGAATAAAGTTGAAAAACAGCTATATTTTGTAAAACAACAGATTATGTAGCTGATTAGAACATTCACTAATTACATTGTGTGATTCTCCGAGAATTGTAGCAGTTCAGTTTTGTCTTGTACTATGCCAACAGTACACAGTTGCCAGCAATCATATCGGAGTTGAAAAAAGGAAAGAGGGAAACAAAATGAAACTGCATACCAGGAGCAACTGCA
This sequence comes from Scyliorhinus canicula, assembly GCF_902713615.1. Taxonomy (NCBI): domain Eukaryota; kingdom Metazoa; phylum Chordata; class Chondrichthyes; order Carcharhiniformes; family Scyliorhinidae; genus Scyliorhinus; species Scyliorhinus canicula. The sequence continues at coordinate 30,018,900 of NC_052154.1, read as the reverse complement.
GCTGAAGAAGGAGATGTTGCCTCACCACCACTTTTCTGGCTCATTGATGAAATACTTGTCCCACTTGTTGGAAGCTGCAGTTCTTTTGGCAGTAGGTCATACACAGATTCTACAAAATAAAAATAAAAAACAAGCTGGTTGAAAATTTTAACTTAATGTTTTTCCAATCTTCACTCAATGTAATAACTACAGTAGGGGGGAATGCACATGGAATCCAGGTAATAAGAAACCCAAATGGGCTTATAGTTTTATGACTAACTATCTTTCATCAGGAGACAAAGTAAAGGCCGTTAGAGGACAAATCACGAGTGCCTTGAAGACAGAGGTAGATAGGTTTTTCATTAATAAGGGGATCAAGAGTTATGGCGAGAAGGCAGGAGAATGGGGATGAGAAAATATCAGCCATGATTGAATGGCGAAGCAGACTCGATGGGCCGAGTGGCCGAATTCTGCTCCTATGTCTTATAGTTTAACTATCTAGGTTGTCAAGTGTTTTTAAAAAGTGTCAAGATTCTGCATGGATTATCTTTTCAGCTGTAATATGATAAATATATTTTAAGCTGAATACAGTACACGTGTAATGTTTTCATTGATTGCTTAACATATGTTCACATGATTGCTTAACGTATGTTCATATATTAATTCATCTATTTGTTCTAAACGATTATTCTATACTAAAAATGTGACAACATTTTTGACAAATAAAATTCCACAGGGAACCCATCTGGCCTTACCCGACTGTATCTTCCATATCACTGAGATGGGGTATTTCTGACAATGCAGCACTTGCTGGGAGCAAATAATAGGCAATGTCAATGCAAGATTGGCAGAAGCATAGAAGATCCACAAAAATATATTGAGCCAACTGGTCAACTCATTCCAATTTCTTCTTCTACAGTAACTCATTATGTCACAACAACTTACTGCTTCAACATGTAGCTTTCTTCATTACAACATAAAGCCTTCTTCATTTTGCTGTAAAATGAGTCGGGAATGGGTGGAGAGATCTTTTAATCAATAGTTTTTTAAGAAAGCATTTACATCTGGTTAACTTTGTGATCAACACATTGAGGGATGTTACTGATATTAAAATGTTCTCCCAGCATTTACTATGTTATGTACTAATATTATCAGTACCCGGCATCGAAATCAAATGTCAACCTTTTCATTCATTTTCTATCACACACCACAATTCAGCCTCCCATAGGGTAACTTTGAATGAAGCAGATTAGGAGCTGCAGCAGAGATTAATACAGTCCTGCCAGCTGCAAGGGTCGTTTATAGCCCAGTTCAAATAATATATTAATTGCTTTATGAACTTACAATATGCACTTCACATCATAGCACAACAGGGCGATGTTCTGCTTGCAGACCATTCTTAAGTTCTTAAAATGTATCCAGAAAATTATCAACTAACAAATAATAGCAATGGGTATTATTCATCAGGCAGCTAATCATTGTTTAATATGAATGTTTGATATAAGCCTTGGGTCAGGGTAGAACTCACATGTCAGATTCAAAAATACACGAATTCTAATCCAACTCCAGAATCTGCAGCACATAATTCAAGACACTCGGGGCAATACAAAGCAAGTACTGCATTGTCAGAAATATCCCATCTCAGTAATATGGAAGATACAGTTGGGTATGGCCAGATGGGTTCCCTGTGGAATTTTATTAAAAAAATTTAAGGATCAGTTGGCACCACTAATTGTAGAAATGTTTGAGGTTGCAATGGTTAGGGGAGTATTGCTGGAGACGATGGGGCAGCATCCATCTCACTATTACTTAAAAAGAAGGATCCAGTAGAGTGGAGGTCATACACGCCCATTTCTCTACTGAACATGGATGCTAAGATATTGTCGGTGAAAGTTGGACGAGTGTTTCCAAATGTGGTTGGGGAGGACCAGACGGTGTTCATTAAGGGGAGGCATTGAATGGGTGACGGCTGCTGAATGTTGTACTTTCTCTGACAGAAGGAAGGGAGTTGGAGGTGATGGTGCCATTAAATGAAGACAAGGCATTTTACAGGGTGGAATGGAACTACCTGTTTGAGGTGTTGGAGAAATTTGGGATTTGTGGCATGGGTGAAATTGCTGGACAAGGATCTGACAGCGTATGCACGAACGAACGAACGATACGAATTCAGTGTACTTTCCACTGTTTCGGGGACAAGGCAGGGATGTCCCATGTCCCCCCCTTCTGTTTGCACTGACGATATAACCCTAGGCCATTACGTTGAGGGTTTTGGACTTCTGGAATGGGATAATGGGGGTGTGGGTGTACATGGTCTCTGTACATGGACAATCTGCTACTGAACATCATGGATCCAAGCTCTTCGGTGAGGGATATATGGGGTTGCTAAGGAGATTCAGGGTAATTATGGGGTACAAATTGAATTTCGGGAAAAGCGAGTAATTTGCGGTGTTTTCTCCAGGCGCCGGGGGGGGGGAAAGAAAGGAAGGAAGGAAGAGTTGCCATTCTGGGTGGCGACAACTCATTCTAGGAATCCGGGAGTGCGGTGGCACGGGATTGAGCACGGCTCCATAAGATCAAATTCATGATCTTGGTTGGAGGTTGAAAGAGGATTTGTTGTGGTGAGATAGTCTCCGCTTGTAGTTGACAGGCCGGGTGCAGGCTGTTAAGATGAACATTCTGCCACGTTTTTTGTTTCTGCTTCAGTGTCTGCCGGTCTTTTTACTGAAGAAATTTTTAAGGGGGTAGATAGGCAGGGAAGGCTAGGATAAGGAAAGCGTTGCCCCAAAGGAGGCAGCAGTCAGGGGATTTGGCCCTTCCGAACTTTCTATACTATTACTAGGTGGTGAATGTGGAGAAGGTGCGGGGCTGGAGTAGGGAGATGGAAGCAATGGAGGTAGGTTCCTGCAAGGGGTCGGGGGGGGGGGGGGGAAATGGCACCATTACTGTTTGTCCCAGGGAAATATTCGGGGAGTCCTGTGGTGGTCGCCACGCTGACGTTTTGGAGGCAATTCCAGCAGCACTTGGGGGCAGGCTAGATGTTGATGCTGATAAAAGGAAACCATGGGTTTGAGCTAGGGAGGATGTGTGCAAGGTCTGGGGATCGGAGGAGAGAGAGGCGAAGGAGATGAAGCATTTGTTTTTGAAGGTGTGGTTCGCAAGCATGGAGGAATTGGGGGTGAAGTTTGGGCTCATGTGAGGGAGGCTTCAGATCCATGCAGGTGTGGAATTTCACCTTGAGAAAGGTCTTCCCGAACTTTCCAGTGGCACGGTCCTTGTTGCTGGAGGAGGTGCTTTCGGTGATGGGGCTGGAGCCATTTCGACGATTTACAGTAGGATCACGGAGGAGGATACGGTGTCCATGGATGGATTACGGTCAAGTGGAGGAAGCACGGTGGGGCAGCATAGTGGTTATCATTGCTGCCTCACAACTCCGAGGACCCGGGTCACTGTACATGTGGAGTTTGCACTTTCTCCCAGTGCCTGAGTGGGATTCCTCTGGGTGCTCTGGTTTCCTCCCACAATCCAAAGATGTGCAGGTTAGGTGGATTGGCCATGTTAAAATTGGTCCATAGTTTCCAAAAGCTTAGGTGGGGTTTCAGCGATAGGGCGGGGATGTGGGCCTAGGTAGGGTGGTCCTTTGGAGCGTTGGTGCAGACTTGATGGGCCGAATGGCTTCCTTCTGCACTGCAGGGAATCTATGATTCTAGAAGCAGAGGATGGAGATGGATTACGGATCCTGGTGCGAATTACTGTGGAGGGTTAATACCTCAGCCTCGTGCGCGAGGCTGGGGTTGATTCAATTAAAAATGATGCACAGGCTGCACTTAACAAAGGTGAGGATGAGCCGGCTGTTTGAGAGGGGTGGAGAATAACTGAACAGTGCGGGAGGGGCTCACCTAATCGTGTTCATATGTTCAGGTCCTGTCCGAGGTTGGAGAAATTTTGGGGGTCGTTTTTTAGCACCATGTCAGAGGTCCTACACGTAGATTTGGAGCCTGGTCCCCTGGAGGCCATTTTCAGGGTGTCAGACCTGCCGGAGTTGCAGATGGGTGTGAGGGCAGATATTTAAACCTCCGCCTCGTTTTGCTCGCAGGCGGGTCCTCTTGGGGTGGAGGTCAGCTTCTCCCTGTGCCTTCGGAGTGGCTGGAGGATCTAATGGAGTTCCTATACTTGAAGAATGTGAAATTTGCTGACAGGGGCAGATGAGAGGTTCCACAAGAGATGGGGTTTGTTTATCTTACACTTTTGGGAGCTGGTTTCAGTCAAGGGGTGGGGGGTGGTTGTGTTTATGCTTTGTAAAATTGTTAAAGTATTTAAAATTTGAATAAAAATATTGTTTTTACAAAATGCCCCATCTACCCTCTCAGGTGGACGGAGCAATCCCATCAGACTATTTTGAAGAACAGCAGGACAGTTCTGCCAGTATATTGGCCAATATTTATCATCAACGAGCTTGACTAAAAATGAAATAGATGATCAAGCAAACAATCTCTTTCCTCTGGATGACTTTGCTATGCACAAATTGGGCATTGAGCATCCCTACATTACATTCAGCACTTTTGAACTGTTGTGAAGTGCTTTAGGGCATCTTATGATCGTGACAGGTACTATATAATTGCAAGTCTTTTCAATTCCTTTTCCACTTAGTTAACCAAGTATTCAATGTCATTAGGTCAATTTATATCTACAAATTAAGCGCAGCTCAGAAAATGACAAGAAACAATGATACCTTGGCCTATGTAGCTACCACAATAGTGTTCCACCGTGCCCTTCCAGTGAGAGGGAGTCAAATCTTCTGGTCTCCTAATTTTCAGAGACAGTATGTATGACTGAAGTGTGTCAGGACGCTGTGGAAGTTCTAACACACGGGCCAATGTGGGAAGTGCTCGGGAAGACAAAGTTTTGCAGTGGCCGGGGTAGACATCAAGCAGCCCACCTACATTTGGGCCTATTGAGGCTGTTAAATGCCCATTCAATGGCAACTTAAGTGCTTAATTCTGCACCATTTTACCCACTGCAGGGTGTGGTCCAGACCAGGTGGGCAGCTCAGTGCTTTTTGTGCGAGGGCTGGTGTCTGACAAGGTGGGGCAGGGGCGATTTCTTTTGAGGGACTACTGTGCCAATCAGAGGTGCATCATCACATCCAAAGGACCATAAGACATAGGAGCAGAATTAGGCCACTCGGCCCATCAAATCTGCTCCGCCATTCAATCATGGCTATTTTTCTCATCTCCATTTTCCTGCCTTCTCCCCATAACCCTTGATCCCCTTATTAATTAAGAACCTATCTATCTCTGTCTTCAAGACACTCAGTGATTTGGCCTCCACAGCTGCGGCGAAGAGTTCCACAGATTTATCACCCTCTGGCTGAAGAAATTCATACTCATCTCGGTTTTAAAGGATCGTCCCTTTAGTCTGAGATTGTCTCCTCTGGTTCTAGTTTTTATAATATCCCACGCCACCTTGCTGGGGTTTGCCAGTCAGGTCCTGCCAATACCCTGGACTTGCCCCGAATTCTGGATCCATAACCGTTTCTCATTCGGGAACTGCCTTTTGTCCCAGCGGTAGCCACCATTCAAATCTGGCACTGCTAGCCAATCAGATTGGCTGGCAGCTCTCTACCTTAGGACTTTCTCCCCAGATGGGGGTGGAAATTTCAACCTTTTGACAATTAGCGCTTCTTCCAGTGCAAAATGGCAACAGGACAGCTGTCGTTTTCATGGGCAGGCTCCCTACCGATCTTTTAGTCAGATGGTACAGGAAATACAGAACCCTGTGAAATCCAGCTGAATATGGAATTGAAATTGTTATGGTTTTGTTTCTAAACTGTGATGCTACTCTCCACAGCCTTGTACGATTTTGATTAGTGACAGTGCACCACAAGATGATATAGGAACATACAAATTCGGAGCAGCAGTCGGTCATTTGGCTCCTTGAGTCTGCTCCGTCATTCAATATTATGGCTGACCTGATTGTAACCTTCTGCTCATCCCCAATAGCCTTTCACTTCCTTGTTTGTCAACATTCCATCTCGCTCTTAAAAATATTCAAAGATGCTGCTTCCACTGCCTTTTAAGGGAATTCCAAAGACTCACTATCCTCGTCCTCATCCCCAATTCCAGAATCTCCTAGAAAAAGACCCCCCTTCTCATCCACTGCGTCAAGGATCTTCGGTACTCCAGATATGGCCTCACCACCGTCCTGCACAACTGAAGCATAACCTCACTATCTATGCACAATTCCCCTTGCAATACACAGATAATTTCTATTAGCATTCTTAATTAATTGCTGAACCTGCAAACTAGCCTTTTGCAATTCATGCACTAGGACACCCAGATCCCTCTGAATCGGAGCTGTGCAAACTCTCACCAGTTAGATAATATGCTTTTTTATTCTTTCTGCCAAATGAGACAATTTCTGACTTGCCCACATTAAATGTAATTTGCTAAATCATTGCCTGCTCACTTAACCTATGACCCTTCGTAGCCTCCTTATGTCCCCGTCACAACTTATTTTTCCTACCTCTCTTTGTCATTAGAAAATTTAGCAAAGTTACCTTCAGCCCTTCACCTAAACAGAGGTGGATTTACAATGAAACAGGCACACTGTGCCTAGGCACAAGGCCCCGACCAATGGGATGGCCCCACACCAGACCTGGTAAGCATCAGCCTGACATGGCCAGTTGACTGTTAGCAAGGGATCCGATTGGAAGTTGATTACTCTGATAGCCTATCAGCAGCAAATGCAGAGCGAAATTAAGACTCTGATTGGATGAGGCTCAAAGAGTGGGAAAAGTAACAGTTGTTGGCAGCAGGCGCATGTGAGACCACAAGGGAGCGGGTGCGGCAGCCAGCCAGGACATAGGATGCTGCTAAAGCTTAATCGGCAGTGCGGTGGATCCCCCCCTCCCCAGCCAGCAACAGGCTTGCAATGCCCCGAAGGCCCGAGAGGAAATGCCAAGAAGGGCAGGAGCAGGTAGCAGTGCAGATCAGACACTCACAGGTCAGCAATAGTTGTACAATGACACCCCGAAAAGCCAAGCACTAGATTTGTGCTGGCAGCAGAGCAGACCCTCCCCCCCAGCTAACAACAGGCATGTGATGACAACCCAGGATTGGGTGGAGGGGGGGGGAAAGAGAGAGGAGAGAGAGAAAGAGGAGAGGGAGGAGGAGGAGAAGACGAGACAGGGAGAGAGAAGGGGTACGAGGGCAGGATTTTAGGAGGAGAGTGATTGGGGTTGCGGGGTCCACGGGGAGGGAGAATTTGTAAGGCAGGAAATGGATAGGAGGACAGTAGAGTGAGTGTCGTTTGAAAACCATGATCAGAATCACAGCTTCATAGTTAAAAGATAAATTACATTTTTGCAACTTCTTAAAAACATGAGATTGATTCTTCAAACACCTGCTCCTTTAGTCACATTATTAGCTGCCTAAAATCAAGATCAGTTTCTTTTGCAGTATGAAGCGACATTATCAATCTCTTTGTCAGAGGCCCCTCCACCCAGGCTTTGCCCTCTCCAGACCCTTCCATCAGGCAGAATATACAGATGTCTGAAGACCCACACATGCAGACATAGGAACAGCTTCTTCCCCACAGCTACTAGACTCAACGAATCTCCCTCAGACTGATCTTTTCCCTGTAAGAACCCTATTCACGATGCCTTATGCTGCTCTTGCTCATGTATTTGCTTTCTTTGGCACTTGTTCCGCACTGTAATCAATCAATATTTGTTGATTATTCTTTTTGTACACACTGTGCACATTCCCTTCGCCACAGAAAAATACTTTTCACTGTACTTCAGTATATGTGACAATAAAATCAATTAATCAATCAATCACGCAGAAAATTGAAGGCGAAGTATGAGGGTGAAACTACGCAAAAAGACAGTTTGTCATTGAACAATTCACATCATCCTCACGCAAAAGTATGACTGAATTATGTGATGACTTAGACTTGCCATTTTCAGGTACTGGACTTCCGGTTGCGGCATGTAGGTGGCTCCTGCCAGATAAGTCATTGTTTTGGTCTTTTAAGGCCAGTTTTTGGGGGAAGATTTGGCCGTGAATAATTGTGGGAAGGTTTGGAGCATTTATAGAATGTTACAAACCAGGAAGAATAATCCAGGGAAGAAGGCAGTGAATGAAAGTCTGCCACCGAGCCTGGTAAGGGAGGCAGGAGGAAAGATGGAGAGGGGGGCCTTTGGGTGGGGCTGAGCCTATCACGGTGGAGACGGTGACGGAGGTGATGGATGGAGAATTAGAACAGTTGTTCTTGAAGCATTTTTAAAAGCATCAGACGGTAATGTTGGCATCGCTTAAGGCGTGGTTGGGTGACACCTTTGCCCCAGTGAGAGAGGAGTTGGTGAGAATTTCGATGGCAGTGCAGGAGCAGGGGGAGAAAATGAAAGGGATGGGGGAGGCCTTGTCATGACAGTGACCAGTTCACGCCAATGGATGAGGAGTTGCAGAGGGTAGCAGAGATCAACAGAGGACTGAGAGACAAGGTTGAAGACCTGGAGCACAGGTCGCAAAGACACAACCTGGGGATCATGGGTGTGCCTGAAGCAGTGTAGGGCTGGAGGCCAATAGAATACTTCAACCTCGCTAGCATATTGGCGAAGGGGGAGGGGAGGACCCTTCCCAATAGGAATTAGACAGGGCCCACCAGTCAGTCCAACCAAAACCAAGGACTAATGAACCACCGAGGGTGGTGATCATCTGCTTCCATAATTTTCAAGTGAAGGAGAAAATGCCGAGATGGGCAAAACAGAAGCGCAAGGTGGAGTGGGAAGGCAAGGGTACATGCATATATCAGGGCTTGGCGGTGGACTGGCAAGGAGGCAGGCGGCATTCGGGTGGGACAACTTGGTGTTTGGTGTGGTCTATCCAGCAGGTCACGTACAGTAGCAGAGACAATTATTTTGAGAAGGAGGCGTTAAGCGTTTGTGATGGCAGAAGGCTTGGAACTGGACTGAATTTGGACTTTTGATGGTTTTTGACTACGTTTTTTCATTGTTTCTCTTTTGTTGGGTTATTTTTTCGTGTATGGGCATTATGATTAACTCAATTTTAACGCAATCAGGGTTTGGGTTGGGATGCTTTGGGACTCGGGGTTGTTGGAGTTGGTGGGGGTTTTGAGGACGTAGGGTACGGGGAGTTTGGAGGGGTATGGGACATTGAGGTTGGTGTGATTTTGTTTTCGATGTGGCCACGCGTGGGGCCGGAAGGAGGGTCATGGCAGGTAGGAAGGGCGGGGTTGAGACCTCCCGAGGTTAGAGTGGTGATGTGGAATATAGGAAGGCTGGGAAGAGAACGCAGGTTTTCTTGCATTTAAAGGGCCTGAAAGCGGACATGATGCTGTTACAGGAGACCCATCCGAGGGCAAAAGACTAGAGGAGGCAGAGGAAGGGCTGGGTGAGTCAGGTGTTCCATTCTGGCTGCGATAGTTGGGCACAGGGGGTGGCGATACGGAAGAGGTTCCAGGTACGTGATAGTGGTGGTGCATTGGAGGGAGGTTTGTGGTGTTGGTTAGCGTGTATTCTCCAAACTCTGACCCATTTGGTCTGAGAGGAAGATTTTAGCGGCTATGCCAGGGCGTGCCCACGGTCCCTTCTGGGGGTGGGGGGGCAAAGGTGCCTGCCAGGTTTAAGAAGGAGATGCGGGGGGGGGGTCTGCACCTACGGGACAGGGGGTATTCGTTTCTCTCACCAGTACACGAGGTGTGCTAGGGAATCGACTTTTTCGGGGTAGGGAAGGCCCTGCGCCTTGGGTGGGGTAAAGAAGGCTGAGTGTTCAGTGATCGTGTATCAGACCATGCTCCGCACTGGGTGGATGTGTTTTTGGAGATGGGTGCTGTCCAGAGGCCGATGTAGAGGATAGATGTGGGCTTGTTGACAGACCCGGATTTTTGCATCAAGATGGGAATGGTGATGGAGGAGTACGTGGAGTTCGACCGAAATGGGGAGGTCTTGTTGTCGGTGATTTGGGAGGCATTGAAGGCGGTAGTGAGGGATAAGGTCATCTCATTCAAGGCGAAGGTGGTTAGGGAGGGGCAGAAGGAGTGGCAGCAGCTAATGGAGGAGAGTTGGTGGAAAATATGCAGAGGATCCAGGGCCAGTGCTATTGGTGAGGAGGAAGGAATTGCAGGCGAAGTTTGGCCTCCTGTCCACGGGGAGGGTGGTTCGGCACTTGAGGCAAGCATGGGGGGGGGTATGGCAAGAAGGCTAGTCAATTGCTGGCGGGCCAGCTCCATCAGCAGGGAGCAGTGTGGGAGATTGTGCGGATTAGGAATGGAATAGAAAAGATGGTGGTGGCTCCGGAGCAGGTGAATAAGGTGTTTAAGGACCTTTATGCAAGGGGTTTTTGCAAGTCAGAGCCGCCGGAGATCGAGTGGGAGATGAGGGAGTTTCTGGAGTGACTGGAGAGGCTGGCGATGGGGGGGGGAGGAGGAGGATATTGCCGGATTAGAGGAGCCATTGCGGGCGGAGAAAGTGAAGGCAGCGATAGGGAAGATGTAATCAGGTCTATGGCCAAGTGGGTTCCTGGTGGAGTTTTACAAGAAGTTTAAGGACAAGTCGACACTACTGATGGTGGAAATGATTGAGCATGCGATGGATAGGGAGGATTGCCAGAGACAATGAAGCAGGCATCTATTTCATTGTTACTTAAAAAGGAAAAGGATCCGGTGGAATGAGAGTCGTATAGATCCATTTCTCTACCGAATGTGGATGCCAAATTACTGGCAACGGTGTTGGCAGTGTGGCTGGAGGAATGCCTTCTGAAGGTGGTGGGGGAGGATCAGACGGGGTTCATCAAGGGCAGGCAGCTGTTGAAAATGCAGCGACAGGGCTGCACGGTGGTGCAGTGGGTTAGCCCTGCAGCTTCACGGCGCAGAGGTCCCAGGTTCGACCCCGGCTCTGAACATAGAACATACAGTGCAGAAGGCCATTCGGCCCATCGAGTCTGCACCAACCCACTTAAGCCCTCACTTCCACCCTATCCCCGTAACCCAATAATCCCATCTAACCTTTTTTTTGCTCACTAAGGGTCATTTATCATGGCCAATCCACCTAACCTGCACGTCTTTGGACTGTGAGAGAAAACCGGAGCCCCTGAGGAAACCAACGCAGACACGGGGAGAACGTGCAGACTCCGCAAACACAGTGACCCCATGGGGAATCAAACATGGGACCCTGGCGCTGTGACGCCACAGTGCTATCCACTTATACTACTGTGCTGCACTGGGTCACTGTCCGTTTGGAGTTAGCACATTCTCCCTGTGTTTGCGTGGGCTTTGCCCGCACAACTCAAAGATCATAGATGTGCACACGATTAGCCACGCTAAATTGCCCCTTAATTGGAAAAGGTTAATTGGGTACACTAAAATTACAAAAAAAAATAAAAAAAGAGAATGCAGCGGCTGTTGAATATGGTGTTTTCTCCGGCAGAGGAGAGGGAGTTAAGAGGTGGTATGGCGTTAGATGCGGAGAAGATATTTGACAGAGTGATGCAAAGTTATTCATTTGCAATTGGGGACGTTTGGGATTGGACCCAAGTTTGTGGTTTGGATAAAATTGTTATACAAGGATCCAACAGCTTGTGTGCGGATGAATGATACACAGTCGCAGTACTTATTCCAGGGAACGAGACAGAGGTGCCCCATGTCCCCCCTCATGTTCGCGTTGGCAATTGAGCCCTTGTCGATTGCACTGGAGGGTTCAGGTGTCTCAGTGCACAGATGATTTGATGTTGTACGTTTCGGGTCCGGGTTCATCAGCGAGGGACATAATGGGGTTGTTATGGAAATTGGGGCATTTTCAGGGTTTAACTCGAATTTAAGGAAGAGTATTTTGTCGTGTCTTCTCCAAGTGCACAGTAAGAAGTCTTACAATACCAGGTTAAAGTCCAACAGGTTTGTTTCAAACACGAGCTTTCGGAGCGCAGCTCCTTCCTCAGGTTAAGGGATGTCCAAGTGCAGGGATGGGAGTGGAAGGGTTGCCACTTGGTGTTGCAACAACTCACTTCAGGTATTTGGGAGTGTAGGTGGTGTGGGCCTGGGCACGGCTCCTTAAGTCACATTTCACGAGGCTGGTGGGGAAGATGAAGGAGAACTTGGGATGATGGGATAGTTTTCCTTTTGTCATTGGCTGGCTGGGTGCAGGCAGTCAAAATGAATATTTTGTCACTGTTTCGGTTTTTTTTCAGTGTCTACTGATCTTTTTGCCAAAGGCACTTTTTCGTGGGGTGGATAGGCTGGTCTCTTTGTGTGGGCAGGGAAGGTAGCAAGGATAAGGAAGGCGGTGCTCTTAAGGAGGTGGCAGTCGGCAAACTTTGTCCTTCTGAATTTATTGCACCATTACTAGGCAGCGATGGCGGAGAAGGTGCTGGGCTGGAGTAGGGAGACAGGGGTGATACGGGTGCAGATGGAGGCGAGTTCATGTAAGGGGTTGAGGCTGTGGGCGTGGTCCCATTACCATTCGCCCTGGGGAAGTACTCAGGTAGTCCTGTGGTGGTAGCCACGCTGAAGATTTGGGAGCAATTTCGACAGCACTTCAAGTTGAGGGCAGGATTGAGGGCGATGCCATGAAAGGGAATCATGGGTTTCAGCCAAGGAGGATGGATGCGGGGTTCTGGGGATGGGAGGAGAAAGGGGTAAAATAGATGACGGATCTGTTTCTGGAGAGGAGATTCACAAGTTTGGTGGAGCTGGGGGTGATGTATGGGCTGCAACGAGAGGAGGGCTTCAGGTAGACGTTGTGTGGAATTTTGCAAGAAGGGCTTTCCCGAGCTTTCCAGTGGCACCGCCATCCTCGTTGTTGGAGGAGTTGCTCGGGCATTCTTTTTTAAAAAATTTAGATTACCAATTATTTTTTCCAATTAAGGGGCAATTTAGCATAGCCAATCCACCTACTCTGCACATTTGCTCGGGCATTCTTGTAGTTAAAATAAAAATTGAATAAAAATATTTTTCAAACATTTTTCAGAGATACCACATCGCCAGATAAAGTTGAACAAAATGTGGGCTCTGAAATGGCAACAGAACTACAAGGTATTGCTGATCATGAAACTTCCAACGCTCAACACAAAGCCTTGTGTGCATTCATTCAAAGATGTACAATTACCTGAAAGAATTGATTCTGCTTTATTGGCTCAGTTTGAAAAGGAGTGTTCTTACTGGAGGAATGTGCTGTGACATGTTGTTGCCACAGTCAAACTACTCCTTCTTCAGGATTACCGTTAAGAGGAGATGATGAGTCATCATTGTCAAATCGAAGAGGTAATTTTTTCACCTGCCTTGAATATCTCAGTGAATTTGAAGAGCGTCTCAAAGAGCATTTGAAAGTTAGCAATATTGTGGTTCAGAGAAGTTGAACCTACAATGACTTCATCACTATAATGGCAGGACGGCTTAGAAACCAATTGAATAATGAAGACAAAGATGCCAAATACTATTCCAGAATAGTTGATTCAACACCAGATGTGAGTCATGTGGACTAATTAACATTAATGACAACTTGGTCAAGCTAAAATCGCACACTTCTGAGTGTCTGAAGACAATGGTTTTGGAAAACATTGCAAATTTACGTTTGGACATCAAAAATTGCCATGGGCAGAGCTTTGAAAATGGCGCAAATGTGGCAGGAAAATATTCAAGTCTACAAGCTGGATACTTTTTTGACTTTATTCAAAATGTATATGCCTTTTTTTTTTTGCTGCATGCATTGGTGGAATACATGGCAATCAAGCTTGAAGCAGGCAAATAAAAAAACATTTAACAGTCAAAAGAATGTAACACCAGGTGCTTATGCAGATGCTGTTTGGTCTTTGAAAATGAACTCTGCTAAACATAGCCTCATCAAATTCAGAAAAACCATGTATGAAAGCTAAAGCAAAATCCTGAGCAAAGAAGTTTTGAAGAGTCCAAAATTGCTGTTTTTACTGTTTTGTGCAACCATTTTCTTCAAGGAATTAATACAAAATATTGATACAAATTTATTAAATATTCAAAATTGTTTGCCTCTGTTAGTAGTTTTGTCATGGAAATTTCTCAGCTCCAGGACATCGCTGTAGGAGTTCCTCAGGGCAGTGTCCGAGATCCAACCATCTTCAGCTGCTTCATCAATGACCTCCCTTCCATCATAAGGTCAGTAATGGGGATGTTTACAGATGACTGCACAATGTTCAGCACCAGTTGCAACTCCTCAGATAGTGAACTAGCCCAGTCCAAAAGCAGCAAGACCTGAACAATATCCAAGCTTGGGCTGACAAGTGGAAAGTTACATTCACGCTACACAATTGCCAGGCAATGACCATCTCCTACAAAAGAGGATCTAACCATCGCCCCTTGACATTCAATGGCATTATATCACTGAATCACCCACAATCAACATCCTAGGGGTTACCATTTATCAGAAAGTGAACTGGACTATTAATACTGTGGCTACCAGGACAGGTCAAAGGCTACGAATCCTACAGCGAGTAACTCACCTCCTGACCTTGCAAAGCCTGTCCACCATCTATAAAGCACAAGTCAGAATGTAATGGAATACTGTCCATTTGCCTGGTGAAGTGCAGCTCCAACCACACAAGAAGCTCGACATCATCCAGGTAAAAGCAGCCCGCTTGATTGTTTCCCCTTCCACAAACATTCAAACGCTACAGCATCGCCAAACACTTTTTCTTTGTCTCGTCCAGGGGTCTTTGCACAGTTCCCCTCCCCAAGCTTTCCCAAATTCAGTCATCTTTCTAGCAGTGACTGTCCTGGAATCTGAGGGTCCTTGCAGAGGAAGTTTTTGACCTGTATGTACCTTAGGTCATTCCCTTTTGGGAACTGGAACTTCTCAGTGAGTTCCTCCAGGGTTGCTACTCTATCATCCGTGTGAATGTCCCCAACTGTCAGTGTCCCCTCAATTCTGTCTCCACCTTTTAAAGGAGGCATCTATTATTGCGGGAGTGACCCTGTGATTCAGAGAATCACGGAATTTACAGTGTAGAGAGAGGCCATTCAGCCCATCGAGTCTGCACCGGCCCTTGGAAAGAGCACCCTACTTAAGCCCACACCTCCACCCAATCCTCGTAACCCTGCAACCCCACCTAACCTTTTTGGACACCAAGGGCAACTTAGCATTGCCATTCCACCTCACCTGCACATCTTTGGACTATTGGAGGAAACCCACGCAGACATGGGGAGAACGTGCAGACTCCGCACAGACAGTGACCTAAGCTGGGAATCAAACGTAGGACCCTGAAGTTGTGGAGCTACTGCAGATGGGGGCCATTCTGATTAGTCCAAAGTGCTGATTCATTTGATTTCACATTCGGAGCGTGGCTACTACTATTGGGCTTTGAACTTTGGGCTGGCGGGGGGGTGTGGTAGTGTGGCTAGCGCTCAGAGGCATGTCCCTGCACAGGAACACGGCGCCATCCTCACTCACTCCGTGACCCATCCATGTACTCTTTCCGCAGTGGCTGCAACTGGAGGTTCGTGAGGGTTAGGCCTCCTACATTTCGCCTCCTTTGTAGGACCTTCTTCCTAATCCTTGGGCTTCTCCCTTCCCCACAAACAAACACCATGATTAGCTTACCTACTGTGTTGAAAAACGCCATGGGGATGTGGATCGGGAGGAATATGAACAGGAAGAGGAACCAGGGCAGCACGCTCATCTTGACAGTCTTCACTATCCTTGCAAGGCATTGTGGGAGTGATTCCCACCTCTGCAAGTCCTTTTTTACTTCTTCCACAGATAAGTCAGGTTCCACTTGTGGATTTGTGTCCAATCACAGGCTATTTTGATCCCCAGTTAGCAACATTTGGTCTGGGCCAGTTTGAATGGTACTCCTGCCCCCCAGCTCTGCTCCTCCCCCTGCAGGTTCACAGGGAAAATCTCACTCTTACTCAGGTTAAGTTTGTGACCCGAGAAGGCTCCAAACTCCTTCAGGAGCTTCATTATTCCTTCCATGCTAGTCAGGGGGTTGGAGATGCAGAGGAGGTGGTCATCTGCACAGAGTGAGATTCTATGCTCTCTGTCTCCTCTTTGGATACCTCTCCACCCCTTTGCCGCTCTGAGGACATTCACCAGTGGCTCGATTGCCAGGGCAAACAGCAGGGGGACGATGGGCATCCCTGCCTTGTGCCTCTGTGCAGCTCAAAGCATTTAGAGCAGGGGTGGGCAAACTTTTCCGTGCAAGGGCCACATTCAGAAATTCACAATTCACAAAGGGCCGCAAAGTATATCAAGTAAAATAATTACTTCACCCGGTTAAGATTCTGGGCGCCTCATATAGAACATAGAACAGTACAGCACAGAACAGGCCCTTCGGCCCTCGATGTTGTGCCGAGCAATGATCACCCTACTCAAGTCAACGTATCCACCCTATACCAGTAAGTAACCCAACAGCCCCCCCCCCACCCCCCCCCCCCCCCCCCCCCCCCCCATCAACCTTTAAAAAAAAAATTTTTTTTTTTTTAAAACAATTTTTTTTTTAAATCACTTGGTGGGCCGCAGAAATACCTTTGGCGGGCCGTAGTTTGCCCACCCCTGATTTAGAGTCTTGGTGTTTGTCCGTACACTCCCCATAGGTTCCCTGAACAGTGGTTTCACCCAGGAAGTGAACCCTGGCCCAAACCCAAACCGTTCGAGCACCTCTATGAAGTAGCTCCATTCCACCCCGTCGAAAGCCTTTTCTGCGTACGGGGAGATGATCACTTCTGGCGTTCTCTCCCCAAGTGGGGTCATGATTATGTTCAGCAAGCGACTGATGTTCGATGTTAGCTTCCTGCCCTTGACAAAGCCCACCTGATCTTCCGTCACTACCTCTGGCACGCAGCTGTCCAGCCGCCTTGCCAGGGCCTTTGCCAGGATCTTTGTGTCACGTTACGAAGTGAGATGGGTCTGTACGATCTACACTACATCGGGTTTTTTTTTTTAGAATCAGCAACATGGAGGCCTGAGCCAGCGTTGGTGGCAGGGTTCCCCCTACTAGCGAGTGCGGACTTGAATCTTTTCTCAAAGTTCGTCTGGTCCTGGCGCCGTCTCGGCCGGCATGGATTTGATGCTCTCCATGACTTCCCTCAGTTCTAATGTCGTTTCCTGGCTCCCATCTCTGACCTTCCCCCCAAGACCAGCACATCCCGTTGTTTGAGGAACTGCTTCATCTTAGAGGCTCCCTCCGGTGGCTTGGAAGTGTATAGTTCTTGGTAGAAGGCTGCAATGGCTTTGTTGATCTGTTCTGGCACTGTGACTGATTTGCTGCTCCTGTCCCTTACCTGGGCTATTTCCCTCATGGCTGCCTGCTTTCTCAGCTGGTGGCCCAGCAGGCAGCTAGCTTGTCTCCTTTCTCATTTAAGGTCCCTCATTTCTAGGCCAGCACGGCAGCACAGTGGGCTAGCGCTGCTGCCTCACGGCGCAGAGGTCCCAGGTTCGATCCCGGCTCTGGGTCACTGTCCGTGTGGAGTTTGCACATTCTTTCCGTGTTTGCGTGGGTTTCGTTCCCACAACCCAAAGATGTGCAGGGGAGGTGAATTGGCCACACTAAATTGCCTCTTAATTGGAAAAAATGAATTGGGTTCTCCAAATTTATTTTTAAAAAGGTCCCCCATTTCATGCGGAGTCGATGCCGTGGAGTTCCACCAGTCCACCTCCAGTATTGAATCGATCAGCTATTGCCTTGCCACCCTCTCCTTCCTATTTTTGCAGTTTGCATGCAATAATTTCCCCCCCTTTGGTGCCCCCCAGAACGTGGAGGGTGAGTCTCATTTTGATTGCTGGTAACATACCTGTCGAAAGCTTGTGATATCCGTTTGCACAATGCCTCATCAGTGAGGAGGCCCATGTCCAGCCTCCATTGGGTGGGGGGGGTCATGTCCAGCCAATCTTCAACCTCACATCCACGTAGTGCAGTGCGTAGTCAGAGATTACTATCATAGTACTCCGCTCCCACAATCCCTGGAAGCACTGCTTTCCCCACTGTGAAGAAGTCGATCCTCGTGTAGACCTGTGGACCTGGGAGAAGGAGAACTCCGTTTTCTCTTGGGTGCATGAACCTCCAGGGGTCCACTGCCCCCATCTGTTCCATGATGGCATTCAACTCTCTCACCATTTTTGATAGTTTCCCCGATTTGTGGCTGGCTCTCTCCTCCAGTGGGTCCTGTAGTTAAAGCCCCCCCCCCCCCCACCCACCATAAGAAGTTGGTGGGAGTCTATGTCGGGAACCTCTGCCATGGTCTTCTTTATGAATTCGGAGTCAACTTTGACCTGCTCTCCACCAGGAAAGCAGTACACCAACTCCGCCAGGCACGCGGGGCCCTGTACGAACACGGAGACAAAGCCAGCCGCCTGTTGGCACACCAGCTGAGAAAGCAGGCAACCAGCAGGGAAATTGCGCAAATCAGAGGTACCAGAGGCACGTGGGAAACAGAACCAGAGAGGATTAACGAAACCTTCAAGGCCTTCTACCAAGAGCTATACACCTCGGAGCCCCCAACGGGGAAGGCTGGGATGAACCGGTTTCTTGATGGACTGGACATACCAGTCGTGGGAGAGGGCAGAAAACGGGATCTGGAAGCACCACTAGCACTGGGAGAGATCATGGAGAGCATTAGCTCCATGCAGACGGGGAAGGCGCCGGGACCGGACGGATTCCCGGCGGACTTCTACAAAAAATTCGCGACAGCGCTGGCCCCGCACCTGCGGGAGATGTTCACAGACTCGCTAGCTAGGGGCACACTGCCACCCACGTTAGCACAGGCCTCAATCTCGCCAATACCTAAGAAAGACAAAGACCCAACGGAATGTGGGTCATACAGACCCATATCCCTGCTGAACGCAGACGCCAAAATACTGGCCAAAATCCTAGCCAAAAGGCTAGAAGACTGTGTACCTGAGGTGGTCACAGAGGACCAGACGGGCTTCGTCAAAGGTAGACAGCTTACCGCGAACATCAGGCGCCTGCTGAACGTGATAATGACCCCCTCCGGGGAGAGAACACAAGAGGTGATTGTCTCCCTGGACGCAGAAAAGGCCTTCGACAGAGTCGAATGGAAATACCTCAGAGGTACTGGAATGGTTCGGGCTTGGAACAGGGTTCACCGCTTGGGTAAAGCTCCTATACAACGCTCCCATGGCGAGTGTACGGACCAACAATACCAACTCCCAATACTTCCAGCTGCACAGGGGCACCAGACAAGGATGCCCACTGTCCCCGCTGCTGTTCGCACTAGCAATCGAACCGCTAGCAATCGCGCTCAGGGCAGCAAAAAATTGGAGGGGGATCCGAAGGGGAGGTAAAGAGCACAGAGTCTCACTCTATGCGGATGATCTGCTCCTCTATATCTCGGACCCACAAAGCAGCATGGACGGAATCATAGCGCTCCTGAAAGAGTTTGGAGCCTTCTCGGGCTACAAACTCAACATGAGCAAAAGTGAGATCTTCCCAGTACACCCGCAAAGGGGGGGGGGGGGGGGGGGGAGCGCTAAAGGGCCTGCCGTTCAAACAAGCCCGAAATAAATTCCGCTACCTGGGGATCCAAATAGCCCATGACTGGAAAGGGGTCCACAAATGGAACCTCACCAGCCTGACGGAGGAAGTTAAAAAGGACCTGCAAAGATGGAACACACTCCCGCTCTCCCTCGCGGGGAGAGTCCAGACGATCAAAATGAACGTACTGCCCAGGTTCCTTTTCCTGTTTAGATCCATTCCGATCTACATCCCCAAGGCCTTTTTCAAAGCGCTGGACAAACATATCATGGCGTTCGTATGGGGGGGTAAAAATGCTAGGATCCCAAAGAAGGTCATACAAAAAACAAAATCCAGGGGGGGGCTAGCCCTCCCAAATCTACAATTCTACCACTGGGCGGCAACAGCCGAGCGAGTAAGGGGATGGATCCAGGAGCCAGAAGCCGAGTGGGTGCGTGCGGAGGAGGCCTCCTGCATGGGAACCTCCCTCCGGGCCCTCGCCACGGCAGCACTCCCATCCCCACACAAAAAACACTCCACCAGCCCAGTGGTGACAGCCACCCTCCAATCCTGAAACCAACTGCGGCAGCAATTTGGCCTGTACAAAATGTCGGACAAGGCTCCCATCTGCAACAACCATAGGTTCAAACCAGCACTGACCGACGCCACCTTCAAAAGGTGGAGGCAGGACGGGGGGGACACTGACAGTCAGGGACCTATACACGGACGACAGGATCGCAACACTGGACGAACTGACAGAGAAATTTCAGCTAGCTGGGGGGAACGAGCTACGGTACCTGCAGCTCAAAAACTTCCTACGAAAGGAGACAAGGACGTACCCACAACCGCCACGACAGACACTATTGGAAGACCTACTGGACGCAAGTATCCTAGAGAAAGGGAACTGTAGTGACATGTATGACCGACTGGTAGACAGGGACGACACCGTACTGGACGCAACAAGAAGGAAATGGGAGGACGACTTGGGGGTGGAGATAGGGTGGGGACTCTGGAGCGAAGCACTGCATAGGGTCAACTCCACCTCCACGTGCGCAAGGCTCAGCCTGACGCAACTAAAAGTGGTACATAGAGCCCACTTAACGAGAAACCGTATGAGTAGGTTCTTCCCGGAGGTGGAGGACAAATGTGAGCGGTGCCAGAGAGGCCCGGCCAACCACGCCAACATGTTCTGGTCTTGCCCCAGACTTGTGGAGTACTGGACAGCCTTCTTCGAGGCTATGTCCAAAGTGGTGGGGGTGAGGGTGGAGCCATGCCCGATAGTGGCGGTCTTCGGGGTTTCAGACCAGCCAGATCTATTCCTGGGGAGGAGGGCGAACGCCCTTGCCTTTGCCTCCCTGATTGCCCGCCGTAGAATCCTGTTTGGCTGGCGGTCAGCAGCACCACCCAGAGCTGCAGACTGGCTGTCCGACCTCTCGGAATCTCTCCAAATGGAGAAAATCAAATTCGCCATCCGAGGGTCGGACGACGGCTTCCACAGAACGTGGGAGCCATTCATGCAACTGTTCCGGGACCTGTTTGTGGCCAACGTACATGAGGAAGAATAGTCGGGTGGCCAAGAACCAGGGGAAAATGGGCGGGAATCGGGGGAAGGTAGCCGGGGGGAGGGGGGAGGAGGGGGCCTACGGGCTCGGTATGGGGGTTTGATGGCAAGCCAAGGCCCAAAACCAAACTATAAATAAATGCCTATAAACATGTGCCTCGGCCATATTGGGGAATGTAAAATATGTATGCTGGCTAAAGGGGGCGGCCACAATTATTGTTATGAAGATGCTTACCTGTAAATATTCATGTAAAAAAATTTTGTGTTTTCCTTTTTTTTTTCTCTCTCTAATAACTTGTAATTTGTCATATATAAAATATGAAAACTCAATAAAAAAACATTTATAAAAAAAAAAATGAATTCGGAGTCATTCCAGTCGGGAACATACACATTTACGAGGACCACAGCTACCCTTTCCGGGACACCACTAACCATGGCATACCGTCCCCCTGCGTTCGTAACCGTCGATGCCAAGAAAGCTGTCCTCTTGGTCAGCAGTTTGGGCACCCCCTAGCCCTCATCCCACAGCACGATTGGTATGTCTGTCCTACCCAGCTCTTTCTTACTCCCAGTTGGTCCTTCTCCCTCAGTTGCGTCTCTTGGAGAAAGATAACATCGGCCCTCAGACTCTTCAGGTGGGCGAAACTCTGAATCTTTTCACATGGACTGTTCTATCCCCTAACATTTCAGGTGGCTATTCCAATGGGGCGTTTCTGCCCACCCCCTCCTGCGGGGTCAACCATACTTACCATGTGGATGCGCCCCTGCACTCCGGGGACTTCCCTTTGTTTGGGGGCCATCTAAGATGACCGTTGTCACCATATTCACCACATGAATTCGCTGCTGCACACTAGCGTCTCCCTTTGTTTGGGGGGGAGGCCATCCAAAATGGCTGTTCTTGGTGCTCTTGTTCCTGCTGTCACCATGAACGACCTGTCGGAGCCAGTGTTCTACCCAACCCCCTTCCCTCCATGGGCCTGTCCACCCCACTTGTTCTCTTCCCCCACCCCCATTCCTCATCATGCTCCTCATGTCTTTTGCCCAGTTTTCTCTTCTGTCCCAGCCCCCGCCAGGCACTCTTGCCCCTTCAGGAGCTGTGTCGCAGCCCCCCTTTCACCCATACTTCCCTGTGCAAGCTTGGCCGCTAGTATAGTGACAATTTTCACCTTCCACAACCTGGTGTATTCCTCATCCCCTTCTGCACCTTAAACACACTCACCCTCTCCTTATTGAAGCTCCAGTTAGTCTTCACTGCTGCTGCTGTTTTCCCAGCCCATGCCTGCACACAAATGTCTTCTTCGGCCAGTGCCGTGTGAAAGGGTGGGGGGCGGGGGTGTTCGGAGAGAAGACCCCTTAAAACTGGATAGCACTTAGAATAGCTCTATGTAAGTTAGTTTATTGAGGATTGAAACTAATCATAGAAAGTATACCCAGTAATCATTATTAACCATTAAACATGTATTCTTAGAACAAAGCAGTAACAAGTATTTAAACTCTTGCTAATAGTAGTGGCCGCAATGTATGATGGGATTTAAGCTAGCTAACTTGACCACATTCTTATGACAGACAGGATCGGACAGAAATAATATGGTCAGCATCAGCAATAACACAGCTCAACAAGCAGTTGTGTTGTGACAGACCATGGTACAGGCAGGAACCAGCTCCAACATCCTGCGCCCAGACAGACAATGATACAGGCAGGAACCAACTGAGATAACAGAAATGGGGGTAGGGGAAAGGAAGAGATAGCGGATGCAAGGGTCTGGAAAAACAACAGATAGCCAGGGAACAGGATGAGGCTAATTTATGAGCTGATCACGCAGTCACGTGCTGCCTAAAGTAAAACTCATTGGTCAAGACAAAATCGACAGCTACAAGGATTGAATCAAATCCAACTGGGGTGGGCTACTGATTTTTGGAAATTGTATAATTGTTGAACCTGGAACAATGTGGTTTTGACGTTTATCCAAATCACTCTCCCTCCTACGTCAATCGAGTTTGGAAAATAAAGCCGTCTTAACCAGACTTGCTGTCACAGTGGATCTCAGCTGAGCCGTAACTAAGAGGGGGGATCCCCATGTAAATTTATAGAATTTACAGTGCCGAAGGAGGCCATTCGGCCCAATGAGTCTGCACCGGCTCTTGGAAAGAGAACCCTACCCAACTGCACACTTCCACCCTATCCCCATAACCCAGTAACCCCACCCAACACAGGGCAATTTTGGACACTAAGGGCAATTTAGCATGGCCAATCCACCTAATCTGCACTTCTTCGGACTGTGGAAGGAAACCGGAGCGCCCGGAGGAAACCCACGCACACATGGGGAGAACGTGCAGACTCCACACAGACAGTGACCCAAGCCAGGAATCGAACCTGGGACTCTGGAGCTGTGAAGCAATTGTGCTAACCACGATGCTACCATGCTACCGTAAAGCCAGCTTAATACTCATTCCCTGAAAAAGCTCCTGCACAGTGAAATAACATTCCTTTCCCTGAAAGGTTACCCAGAGCTTGGCTGGATACAGCATCCCAAATTGCATCTCGTTTTTGTATAGGGACGCCTTGACAGCATTGAATTCAGCCTTGCATTTGGCCAGATCTACCCCAATGTTTTGGTGTACACAGATAGAGTGTTCCTTCCATTTGGAGGGCCGTGTGTGCCTCGCCCAACTCAGAATTTTCTCCCTGCACCGGGTATCAGTGCAGCTTTGCAATGCTGATCCATGGCTGCTCTCCTGTCTTGGAACTCGGCTGGAGTCCCTCCCACCAGCTAACCCAGCACCTGGGCGACGTACTCCATGGGGTTCCTGCCCTCGATACCCATATTTATTATTGTATGTGCCTGAATACTTTAGTACATCAATTATCTACAACTGTTATACTACACATTTTCTTATGTGGTACCAATTTTGCATCAATGAAAATTATGTAGTGTGATTCAGTTTCACAATCACCCAAACCGCACTACAACAATAGGTATTGGACCATCTCTACAAAGTCACCACACATTGCTTGAGCTTGATTGCCCGGAATGCTTTCTGAAGCCAAGTTCAAAGTTCCCAGTTGGAGCATCTGGAAATTTTTTATTTCAAGAGGAACTCAATGTACTTTGTTATCTCCTCTCATTCAAATTTAAGCAAGCATTCAAAAGAAAGTGAATGGAGCTTTGCACAAAAAGCAACACCAGAGCTAGAAACAGAGCATAAGTTTCCCAATTTCAGTTATTCCAGTCAAGTCAGAAACAAACAAACAAACTATTTTCTCTTGTACATCAACCAGATTATTGGCTGCATTAGCTCCTCACTGCACACAGAAAATATAATTTAGGACTCTGTCCTTACACCTTTGGCCAGATGCTTCAAGAACCCGAGTGTCTAAGCCCATCAGTTGTGCCTTCTTTTAAAACGTAGGATGAGAGAAACAAGTCATTCGGTCCAATCAGTGTTGATGTTTATACTCCAACTGAGCCTCCTTGCATCTTTCCTCATCTAAATAGATTGTAACCTTTTATTCCTTCTCCCTCAAAATGTTTGACTAGCTTCTTCTGAAATGCTTCTCTGTCGTCACATGTTTCATAATTTTACTGGGTGAAATTTCTTCAGCATTCCCTATTGGATTTCTTGGTAACTATTATAGTGATCGCCTCTAGTTTTGCGTTTCCTCCACAAAGAAGTGTTATGGACCCCTCTATGTTCAATGTGAGGTCATCCCAAATCCCAAAGGGAAGCTTGGAAAACTGGTTCTTAACAATATATTTGTGTAATTTGGAAAATGCAAGAAAAGAGATGAAACCCGGTGTGGAAATTATTCATTAACAAAACATTTATTGAACTTTAAAACACACAAGAAAGGCAACAGTAAAGAACATTTACAATTAACTACAATGATGGTTCCCCAGACAGTATACTTGAATTAAACCCCCCCCCCCACCCAAAATCGAAATCTACATACTTTTCTAAACTCTATGAATACACATTTCCCAAAACAACATCCCATAGGTTTTAACACCATGAGCAAATCCAGCAAGTAGGCACCACCCAGGAATTGGATCTTTCCTTTGGGAACCCTTCATCTAGTTTGAATTTCTGGGTTCTACCACAGACAGATTCTTGTGTTTTCTCACAGAAAAGAAAGTTTGCAAACCGGGCGTGGATATGATCAACGCCACTAGACTGCTAGAGTCCACTTTGCTTAACAAAGTATCACCCTGCTACTAGTTTCATTTGCACCTCAAGCCCTCAATGCAGCTAAATGCCTATCTTTACATTTCATTCCAACTTCCCAAGCTAAAATATTCTCTCTGTATCCACTCTCAAAACCTTTCAGAATTTAAAATCTCTCTATTAGGTCGCCCCACTGCCGTATCCTTTTCAAAGAAAAGCAAAATCCTTTCTTAATATGCATATCCTTGAACTTCTTGCATCATCTTCATAAATCTCCTCTGTACCCTCTCCAAAATGTCTATGTCCTTTTAATAATATTACAACCAGAACTGCAATCAGTACTCAAAATAAAACGCGGACTAAAAAGGTTTGATACAGGTCTAGCAGAACATCCTTACTTTTCAATTCTATCGCCTGTGCAAAAAGAAAGCCAAGTGATTGTTAACCTGTGGCACAACTTTTAATGATGGTTATATTTGATCGCCTCCTGTTTCCTTCACCAATCTGGACTTGTATCTTCCAAATAATTAGTGGCCTCCCTGATCTTCCGACCAAAAATGTACTACGTCACATTTATTACTGTTGAACTTGCCAAATATTTGCTCATTCTGCTGGTTTGTGTATTCTCCTTTGGCCTGTTATACTCCTTCTCAGTATCGCATATCAGCCCCAATTTAATGTTACCCACAAATTTAAAAATAGTGGGCTGGATGCTCTGTTTCAGGGACTATGTCCCGAAGCCATCGTGAAAACTGTGGTCATTTATACCAGAAGAAAATGGCGTCAAAAAGCCCCAGATTCACTGCTTTGCGGGGGGCTAGCAGGCAGCTGTCGTGGAGCTCGCAGCTCCAGCTGCCGATACAGCACCCAGCGGCCGCACTGTGCTCCATGGCAGACTCAGACCGCGGACCTGGAAATAGTGCCCCCAATCGGCTGCGCGCCCGAGCTCAAAAATACCCCAATCCCGAATACGAGCTCCCCCCCCCCCCCAGCCTCCGAATGGCCCGCCTCCGACTGTAGCGGCCGGGGATCGAGTCGGCAGACGGAGTGAACCACGCTGTCGGGAAGTCAGCCGGTTGGGGACAGTGAATAGCTGGACGGGGCTCTGGCAACGGCCTCCGGTGGTGGATACGGTGCGCGGCATACTCACAGAGTATGATGTTTTTTGGGGGTGGCGGCCTACTCCCCCAGAGTATGCTGCTTTTCGGGGGTGGAGAATCACCAAACCTGTGCTGGTCCCGATTTCATGCGGGAAACTGGATTCTCCGCACCGTCGCTGAACGTAATTTCAGCGTTGGGGTGGGGAGAATCCAGCCCAGTGTTTTTGATTCCCAAGTCCAATCGTTAATGTAAATTGTGAAAAGCAAAAGGTCCTGGCACTGAACCTCGTGGAACAGCACTTCCCACCTCCTGGTCTAAATAAATATTTCCCACTCGAAAATAATTCTTTTACTCCCTGTTTTATGTCTTGCCGCCAGTGAGCAATCCATTCTGCCACTTGTCTCCGACTCCACATTCTCCAATCTTATTCATTAGTCTCTTATGGAGCTTAGTAAAAACCCAGAAAAATTACATCCACTGAATTACCATTGTCTACTCCCTCAATTGCCTCCTCAAAAATTCAACAAGGTTGTTGATCAATCTAAAGAAAATTCACCGGCAAATTTTACACCAATGCAACCCAAAACAGTTGCGTTTTCATTTCCTCAGGTTATGTTTGCCAAAAACCTCTGCCACTTTTTCCATTGTTTTACCTACCATGCAAAAGACCAGTTCATCCATAGATTTACATCCAAATTTTTGGACAGTCCAAAGTCGTCAAAATTTTGTGTCACTGAAAATTCTGGAGTTTGAGACTGACAGCACTCGAGTACCTGGCCGTGTTTGCCCTATTAAAACAGTTTTTACATTCAAGCACAGGCTTGATTCCCCACCAGTAATTAGGCACAAGACCCCATTGGCAAAATTGTCCAAGAGACCAGTGTTAGTTTGATCCACTTGGCGTTGCTGTTAAATGGAGCTTTCCTTTGCTCCCAAAATTGTTTACACCTGTGACATGTTTTGGAACAAATGTTTGTTGCAAATGAGAATTTCCAGTGTCATGGGAAAGTGATCAGGATATTTAAGTGGCAATCAAAGTGAAATTTCTAGTTTCACAACCTTATTAGAACCCCTCATTAGAATGCAGAAGGAGGCAATTCGATTCTGCACTGACCGTCCAAAAGAGCACCTTACCTCGGCCCAAACCCCACCCTACCCCCATAACCCACCTAACCTTTGGACACGAACGGACAATTTAGCATGGCCAATCCATCAAACCTGCACATCTTTGGACTGTGGTAAGAAACCGGAGGAAACCCACACAGGCACGGGGAGAAGTGCAAACTCCACACAGGTAGTCACCCTAGTTCAGACTCAAATCTTCCAGCTCCAGGTATGTAGCCCTGGAGGTAATGAACACCAAATTTGGTGTTCTTGATTAATATGGAGATTGCGAGATTAATAAAGGGATCCTAGGTTCAGGGGAAACAGCAGGAGAATAGGGATGAGGAACACATCAGCCATGATCGAATTGTGGCGCAGACATGGTGGACCGAATGGCCTAATTCTGCTCCTATATCTTATGGTGCCTGGCACGGTGAGACACTGTGCTGCCTGCTCAAATGAATGAAATTGCAAAGCTTGAAAACATTGTTTACGTTATTTAAAAGAAAATTTCAATTTTAAACAAAGTGAAGATGTCAGTACACAATTTAATTTTCTTCAGGAATTCAACTGCTTTTCAGTTTATAAACAATACACATTTAGGAATCTAGACAATTTTAGAATGCCCCATTACATCTAATGCCTACGTTTCAAAATTACCTAAGGCAGCATAACATAACAATTGCAACAAATTTACCAGGTAGGTCTTTACAATTTGCTGGCTCTGTGGATAAATTACATAACGAGATGTTTCTTTAAGCGGATGGTTGCTAGCCTTGAAGCGTTGTTCTGTGTTCTAGTAATTCACTGCAACCACATGAGTATGAAGACGTTCACAAACCTGCGCTGAGGCACTGAAAACCCAGGTTATACTATGGATTAGTCTGTCAACCAAAGCATTCTGGTTGTTTTTGTTTCTTTATTCTTTCAAGGGGTGTGGACATACTGGCATTTATTGCCCATCCTTAATTGTCCTAGGACTCTGCTGCAGGACTTGGTACATAACACACAGGGTTCCACTGTGGGTATGCCGCCTTCTGAACACTGCTTTTTAAGGAGATAAGACATACCAGGGCCTCATCCGACTGTTCAAACATACATACGAGATTTCACCCAGTAAATTCAGTCTATAATGGTCAACCTTACTCCCTCTATTATTAACTTTAATTCACTGTGTGTGCACACAGACTACATTTTTAAAAAAATTAATTGGCTGTGATACACTTTGGGATACCCTGCATGTGTGAAAAGGTACCATACAAATTCTATATGTTTGTTATCCTTATCATTCAGGGCTTGATCCAAAGTTCCCTTCAATGCCGCTAAATTTGTTGAGTGCTGTTAAAACTAAATAAAGCACATCAAAAACTACTTTAGCACCTTTACATTAGAAGTAAAATTGTTGCCGTTTGGGATTGGATAGTAGATTGCAACTAGTTGTTTCACACAAAACATTTGCATGGTCACCTCAAGTAAAAATTGTGCAAGATTCTACAAACTTTTTATCACTATCCATCCTAACAACTCATTATACTTCAAAAGTCCCCAATTGTGGAATGTGCTTGAAGACAATTCAAGATTTTTTTTTTTAATAAACAATTTTATTGAGGTAGTTTTTGGCTTTGTAAACAGTTACAGACATCAACAGAAAGAAAGCAAAAAAGGCAAAAATGTGCAAACCTCCATGTACTTTCAATACTTCAATCGTAACATACTGCACAAGCCCGCTCCTCTCCCACCGGTACTACCCGCCATTTTTTCCCTCCTACTCTCCTCTACTACCCCCCCCCCCCTGCTGACGCTCACTCTCCCGCAAAGAAGTCAATAAATGGTTGCCACCTCCGGGCGAACCCCTGTACAGATCCCCTCAAGGTGAACTTAATTTTTTCCATACCCAGGAAACTCGACATGCCCGCAAGCCACAACTCAGTCTTCGGGGGCTTTGACTCCCTCCACGCCAATCGTATTCGTCGCCGGGCTATCAGGGAAGCAAAGGCCAAAACATCGGCCTCTTTCTCCCCCTGGACTCCCGGGTCTTCCGAAACCCCAGAAATTGCCACCCCTGGACCCATCGCCACCCTTGTTTTTAGCACCCGGGACATGACGCCCGCAAATCCCTCCCAGTACCTCCTAAGCTTAGGGCATGCCCAAAATATGTGAACGTAGTTCGTTGGTCCTCCCGCACACCTAGCGCATTTGTCCTCTATCCCAAAGAATTTGCTCATCCGAGCCACCGTCATGTGGGCCCGGTGAACGACCTTAAATTGAATCAGCCCGAGCCTGGCACGTCGCGGTCGAATTTACCCTACTCAGGGCCTCTGCCCACAGCCTGCCCTCCATTTCCCCGCCTAGCTCCTCCTCCCATTTAAGTTTCAGTTCCTCCGTCTGGGACCCTTCCTCCCTCATGAGCACCTTATAAATACCCGAAACTCTACCCTCCCCTTCTTCCCCCCTAGAGACTATTCTGTCTTGGATCCCCATTGGCGGGAGGCGTGGGAAAGATGGGACCTGTCTACGAACAAAGTCCCGCAACTGTAGGTACCTAAAACCATTTCCCCTTACCAGCCCAAATTTCTCCTCCAAGCTCCTCAAACTCGCAAAGCTCCCTTCAGGAAAGCAATTCAGATTTACGGTTTCAGTTGAATGTAAACATTATTTAATAACATCTGGAAAACGTGTGCATGCATAGATGAACTGTTAGCAGTAACTGGACTTATTTGGGATATCCCGGATAGATGTCGTCAACCTATTCATTGTAACAATACTCGCGTGAATAGTGGACCTTTGAGGAAGGTACCAAGGGTGACCATACCATAACGCTTGGCCTAGTGTCGTCAGGAGGGGACAGAAAATAGAGAAAAAGTGGTTTATAATGCCACACCTTCAATATCATGTATCTTTGACAAAACCACAAGTAGAATTTTTCTCTACAAGACAACCTCCCACCAATCACTTTTAGAAGTGGTGAGCCTACTGACATGCATCAACATGTCGGGAGTTCAACAATGCCACAATACTAATTTTTTTTAAATATGAAAGAAGATTTTATCAAACTTTAGTTATTCATAGCCTACCAATATAATTTGCATTGTCACCCCAACTCAGACCAGTGAAATATTTAGAGAATGCAGCAACTGAATGGCTCTTTGCCAGGGACTACACAAACATAAATATATGCCACGGCTCGTATTATCTTAGAAAATAATTATTCTTTGTTCACGTAACAGTGCTTTTAGTTTGAAAACATTCTTTCACAATGTTCAAACTCAGCAGTTATCCTCTTAATCTCTCTCTCTCTCTACTCTCTCATCCCCACCCTTCTAAAATCACCTAAAATGGAGCTGTCTCAAAGTACACTTGGCCCAATGCAGCCAAAGGTCATTCAAAGGCAAACACAGAAAACAACCTACTGCTAACTGCTTGAGGAAACATGAACAGGCTGATAACATCAGAATGCATGAACAGTATACCTAGAATACTTCAAATTATGAGTTTAGGGAATTTTTTAACTATTCATAGAAATCATATTTAACAAGCCTAACCCAGAAATAATTTACATTTTAACTGGTTTAGTTTATACTGGGGTTGAATTTAATAACACAGTCGCAGTTAAGTTCACTGACGTAAATGGACACTGAATTAATAGGTTTTTCTCTAAAAAGTAAATTTTCTAACTAAAATGCTTAAAATTAATTTGTCTTTTTACAAAGTTCATTCAGTATTCAGTTCAGGTACCTGAGGATCCAAGTGGCCCACACCTGGATGAGGCTCCACAAATGGAACCTCTCCAGTCTGGTGGAGAAAGTGAAGCGGGACCTGCAAAGATAGGACTCATTCCTTCTTTCACTAGCAGGAAGGGTACATTAAAAACGAAAATGCTGCCTAGGTTCTTCTTCTTATTCAGATCACTCCCAATCTTCGTCCCCAAATCCTTCTTCCATAATCGACAAGTTCATCATTGCCTGGGTGGGGGAGCACTCCCACCCCCCACCACACACACACACACACACACACACACACACACACACAAACAACACTGCAGGAGCCTGATAGAAGTGGCCACACTAAGGGTGCCATTTCAAGCTTGGCGAAAATGGCTAAAGAGGCCCCCATCTGCAACCATAGGTTCACACCAGCAAGGATAGAAGCCACATTTGGGACATGGAAGGAGGACAGAGGGGCACAGCGAGCGAAGGATATGTACATGGACGATAGACTGGCGACTCTGGGAGAACTCTCGGAGTGTCTCCAACTTCGAAAAGGAAATAAGCTGCAGAACCTGCAGTTATATGACTTTCTTCGTGAGGAGACACAAACGTTTCCCTAGTGACGCAGACACACATTTCGGGTCACAATGGACTGGCTCGCAGACGACAAATGTGGTGACATCTAGGAACGACTCATGGAAAAGGTCAGGACCCCACTGGATGAGACCATCAGAAATGGGAGGTTTTGGACATGGAAATAGGGGGAGGACTCTAGATCAAGGTGCTGCACAAGATTAGCTCCACCTCATCCTGCACTTGGCTATGCCTGGTGCAGCTCAAGGTGGTTCACAGAGCGCACCTTCCCAAGACACAAATGAACGGGTTCTTCCTGGAGGTGGAGGATAAGTGCGAGTGCAGTCAGGGGGGCTCAGCCAACCACACCCTGCCACACTAAAGACATGGAACCAGTTCAGGTGCCATTTCAAGCTTGCGAAATGGCTAAAGAGGCCCCCATCTGCAACCATAGGTTCAAACCGGCAAGGATAGACACCACATTTGGGACATGGAAGGAGGACAGAGGGGCACAGCCATGCACTGGTTCTTCCCCAGACACTGAGTTCTGGATGGCACCTTTTGAGGCCATGTTCAGGGTGGTGGGGGTTGAGATGGAGCGGTGCCTATCTGTGGCAGTCTTTGAAGTGTCATTGCATCCAGAGCTCTAGACAGGGAAGGGAGCTGATGCTCTGGCTTTTGCCTCACTGATGGCCAGGCGGAGGCTTCTGCTGGGCTTAAAGTCGGCTGGGGGGCCCGGGGGACCAGAGTCCCAGGTTCGATTCCCAGCTTGGGTCACTGCCTGCAGAGTCTGCACGTTCTCCCTGTGTCTGTGTGGGTTTCCTCCGGGCACTCCGGTTTATTCTCACAAGAACCAAAAGACATGCTGTTCGGTAACTTGGACATTTTGAATTCTCCCTCAGTGTATCCAAACAGTGCCGGAATGTGGCGACCAGGGGCTTTTCACAGTAACTTCATTGCATTGTAGTGTAAGCCTACTTGTGACAATAAAGATTATTATTATTAATCTTTCACCCGACTACTAATTTAAAAAACTTGTCATTCTCCTCAAATTTATTTCCTGTTCCGGTGTCCACTGCACACGGAGTAGAGAATTCCACAGATTGACGATCCTTTGAGTGAAGTAATTATATCCTCACCATATCAGTTTAAAATCTGCTACCCCTTAGCCTAAAACTATTGCCTCGTGTTTTAGAACGCCCAAAGAGGAGAACAACTGCTCCACCCTGTCAATTCCCTTTAGCATATACCTCATGGGTGCAATTCTCCAAAATGGAGACTAAACGAGTGCAGGGACGACCGATTCTGGGCCCCATAGGGGGCCAGCACGGCGCTGAAGTGGTTCACGCTGCTCCAGCCTCCCTTCCTGGCGCCAAATGGGTGCCACGCCAACCCGCGCATGCGCAGTTGGGCCACACCAACCCACGCATGCGCAGGGGACTTCTTCAGCACGCCGGCCCCTAGGCAACATGGTGTGGGGGTTCAGGGGCCGGCCACGCAAAAAAAGTAGGCCGGGGGGGCCTGGCCCGCCCATCGGTAGGCCCCGATCGCGGGCCAGACCCCCATGCCCCCCCCCCCCCTCCCACAGGGCACCCCCGACCCTTCACGCAGAGTTCCTGCTGGCAGCGACCAGGGGTGAACAGCGCCGGACTCTGCCGTTTCCGCGCAGCCGCTCGGCCCACACGGGCCGGAGAATCGGCGGCCCCGCCGTGGAGGGCAGCCCGCAACCGGTTCCGTGCCAAACGCGCTGACGCAAATGGTGCCAATTTGCCGCACCTCAGAATCGCGCGCCGCCGTGGCCCGGTTGCTGCGATTCTCCGGCCCGGCGAAGGGCTCGGAGAATTGCGCCCCATAGACCTCAATTAGATCTCCTCTCATTCTTCTAAACTCCAGCGAGTACATGCTGAAGCTGTTCAGTGTCTCTTCAGAAGACAAGTCCTTCATTCCTGGAATCAAACTCTAAACCACTTCTAACACTTTTTCATTCTTCCTCAAGGGGATCGAAACAGTGTGCAATACTCCAATCTCACCAATGTCCTTGCTAGAGCACGTCCCTACATTTGTACTTTATTTCATTAGTTATTAATCGCAAAATTCCATTTGCCTTCCTTATTACCTGCTGCACCTGATGTTAAATTTCTGTTATTCATGAACGAGGACATTCAGATCCCTCTGCACGGAAACATTTCAAAGTTTCTCCATAAGTTGCCTTTACATTCCTCTGACGAAAATGGATCTTGTCCCTCTTATACACTTTAAATGCAACTGGCTTTTCTACCTATTTTAGTGTCATCTGCAAATTTGGTTACAGTCGTTCTTTTCCTGCACATCAATATAGATTGTAAATAGTTGGGGCTTGAGGACCGAACCCTCTGGTACACCACTATGCCAATCAGAAAAATATCCATTTATTTCCATTCTCAGTCTTCTTTTGATTAGCCAATCTTCTATCCAAGCATTACCCCTAACCTTTTGTGCGGCACCTTCCCAACTGCCTTCTGGAAATCATCTACATCTGCAGGACTCCCATTCTCCACTTTGTTGGTTAGATCTTCGAAGAACTAGCAAATTAGTCAAATATGATTTAATGTGTTTTTCAACACATTTGTTGTGTCAGGTATTGGCCCTAATTGTAAAACAAAGGTGTAGTTGGAAAGGAACGACCACAGCAGGTTACCATTTTTGGAATCTCATTGGTCCATTATGATCAGATGAACAATGGAAATGAAGCATTTGTTGAATTCGAGAAGGATCAAACTGGGAGTCACATGTAAGCCAGGCCAGGTAGATGAGGGGGGTCAAATGCCCGAAGGACAATTGTGGACCATTTAATGTTTTACAATTCAGCAGCTTCACGTTTTTTTTTAAAAAAACTGATCCTGGCCACAAATTGCCAAACTTATTCAATTGAGTTTCACAATTTGTCACAGTGGAATTTGAGTTAATTGCTCATCTGATACAAAAATCACTAACTCTACTGTAGATATTTATAAAGATTGGGCTCCAAGTGAAGAACAAAATTAGGAATAACAACCACTAAAAATTTTGCAGTAATTGAAAATGATGGCTTTTATTGTTTTTGACATGTTATTGTGGCAATTACTTGAGTAAACAAAAACCACATGACTTTCTGCTT
This sequence comes from Scyliorhinus canicula, assembly GCF_902713615.1. Taxonomy (NCBI): domain Eukaryota; kingdom Metazoa; phylum Chordata; class Chondrichthyes; order Carcharhiniformes; family Scyliorhinidae; genus Scyliorhinus; species Scyliorhinus canicula. Next base: position 29,984,121 of record NC_052154.1, on the reverse strand, counting down.
GATTACACCATTAGTGATACATGAGGTAGAGTTTAAGACATTATTTAAATTCCATTGCCTTTTGGCAAGTTCATTGGGTAAATTTTACACTATTCAGAAGGAGGTTCAGCATTTCGTAACCCAAAAACTTATGACCTCAAAATACATCATTCAGATTTTGAGACATTTGATCAAAAACTATTTTTGAATGCATGAGCCAAATACTCCTGAACCTTTGGGTGGGAATTACTGGAAATACTCAGCAGGACTAGCAGCATCTATGAAGAGAGAAGTAGGTAAAGGTCACAGCCCTGAAACAAGATTTCCCGTATTGACAGTATCTTGCTTTTATATCTGGGCTTTTGCCATTTCATCATAGATTTATTTTTAAATCAAATTTGCTGGTCTTTGCAAAATTTCACATACATAGTACCATAAGAGCAGCACGGTAGCACAGTGGCTCCACAGCTCCAGGGTCTCGGGTTCAATTCCTAGCTTGCGCCACTGTCTTTGCGTATGCACGTTCTCCCCGCGACTAGGTGGGTTTCCTCCGGGTGCTCTCGTTTCCTCCCACAGTCCAAAGATGTGCAGGTTAGGTGGATTGGCCATGATCAATTGCCCTCAAGTGTCCAAAAAAGGTTAGGTGGAGTTGCAGGGATAGGGTGGAGGTATGGGCTTGGGTGGGGTGCTCTTTCCAAAGGCCGGTGCAGACTTGATGGGCCATGTGGTCTCCTTCTGCACTGTAAATTGTACGAGTACAAATTAAAGTGCATCATGAGCTCAGGAGCACAGCTGCATAGTTTCAATAGACTAATGTATGCATCTAGAACATAGAACAGTACAGCACAGAACAGGCCCTTCAGCCCTCAATGTTGTGCCGAGCCATGATCACCCTACTCGAACCCACATATCCACCCTATACCCGTAACCCAACAACCCCCCCTTAACCTTACTTTTTTATTAGGACACTACGGGCAATTTAGCATGGCCAATCCACCTAACCCGCACATCTTTGGACTGTGGGAGGAAACCGGAGCACCCGGAGGAAACCCACGCACACAGGGGGAGGACGTGCAGACTCCACACAGACAGTGACCCAGCCGGGAATCGAACCTGGGACCCTGGAGCTGTGAAGCATTTATGCTAACCACCATGCTACCCTGTCTTTTGCCCGATCTTTTGACAAAAGTTACCTCCCCAGACTCCAAGCAATTATACATAGCTGGGAGAGCACCAGAAGGAGTATAACGTGTATTGGTTAAACATGGAACAAACAGTGCAGGAGGCGGCCATTCGGCCAATCGAGTCTGCACCGACCCACTTAAGCCCTCACTTCCACCCTATCCCCGTAACCCAAGAACCCCTCCTAACCTTTTGGTCCAATTTGGTTAAACATGCAGAATTTTGATTTTACAATACTAAGGACTTCAGCTGATGATTTAAGTTCCTTTGAACACCGCATCCTTCAAAAAAAAGAGGTTTGTCCTCCAACTCACCGTGCTTACGTCTTCGAAAGCTTTTGAAGTTGAGGATTCAAACTTCAATTTTCCAGTACTTCCCTGCATATAACTTATATGGGCTTTGCAATCTAATTTGCATTGGCACGGGCCTTTGTACAGGCGGAGAAGCTGGCCTCGAACTAGGGTCTGGGGACATACTTTGGCCGTCGCCGTTTCCGCTGTTGCTGTTTTGTTTCAACTTTTTTAACTTCGACATGTGTGTTATGTATGCTGGTTTTCTGTTTGCTCTGTTTACGGGTGGGTTTGTTTGTTGGGTATGGTTGTGGGTTAGGTGGGGAATGTTGGGGGGTTTGTGTTTTATATGTTCTCTTCTGTACGGGGCTGGGGATTGAGGTGAAACTGGATTTTGGGAAACTGCGTCAGAAGGGTGGGGTGTGGTATTGTGAAAGCGTGGGCTTTCCTCTGGTTTCCCGCGCTGCGGGGCAGGAGGGGTGGAGCTGGCGGTGGGGGCGGGGCCTCTGCGGGTGTTTTTTCCCACGCTGCAGCAGTGCCAAGGAGGTGCGGCAAGAAGGGGATGACCCCATGCCGGGAGGGGATAGGTTTTGGCGGGAGCTGCCGGGGTCAGCAGAAGTCAGCTGACTCACGGAAGTACCATGGAGGGTACGTCGCGGCTAGGAGGGGGGAGGGGAAAGAGGAGAGGCGTTATCGCCATGGGGAATGGGTCGGGCGGGGTGTGCTGGCCTGGGGCGAACATCTGATAAGCTATGGCTAGTCGGCGGGGGGGGGGTTGCCCTCTGATCCGGCTGATTACCTGGAACGCGAGGGGGCTGAACGGGCCGGTTAAGAGAACTAGGGTATTTTCCCATCTAAAGGAGTTGAAGGCGGACGTGGCTCCGAGGGTGCAGGATGCCGAGTACTCGGCAATAGCGATTTCGGACCATGCCCCGCAATGGGTTGATCTGGAGATGGGAGAGGCGTGGGACCAGCGCCCGCTCTGGCGCCTGGATGTGGGGATGCTGGCGGAGGAGGAGGTGTGTAAGAGGGTTCGGAGAAGTATTGAGGGGTATCTGGATACCAATGATACGGGGGAGGTCCGGGTGGGGATGGTCTGGGAGGCTCTAAAAGCAGTGATCCGGGGGAAGCTGATCTCCATCCAGGCCCACAGGGAAAGGAGGGAGAGGAAGGAGAGGGAGAGACTGGTGGGAGAGCTCCTGGATGTGGACAGGAGATATGCGGAGGCACCGGAGGAAGGGTTGCTGGGAGAATGGCACAGTTTGCAGGCCAAATTTGACTTGTTGACCACCAGAAAGGCGGAGACACAGTGGAGGAGGGCGCAGGAGTATGGAGAGAAGGCGAGCAGGATGTTGGCGCATCAGCTCCGTAGGCGAGATGCGGCTAGGGAAATTGGTGGAGTGAAGGATGGGGGTGGAAATGTAGTGCAGAAGGGGACGGAAGTAAACAGGGTCTTTAGGGACTTTATGAAGAACTGTACCGGTCGGAACCTCCGAGGGGGAGAGAGGGGATGGAGAGCTTCATGAACAGGCTATGTTTCCCAAGGGTTCAAGAGAGGCTGGTAGAGGGGCTGGGGGCGCCGATAGAGTTGGAGGAGCTAGTCAGGGGGATTGGACAAATGCAGTCAGGTAAGGCCCCGGGGCCGGACGGGTTCCCGGCGGAGTTTTACAAAAAGTATGCGGACCTGGTGGGTCCCCTGCTGGTGCGAACCTTCAATGAGGCATGGGAGTGGGGGGCTTTGCCCCCGCCGATGTCACGGGCACTGATCTCTTTGATCCTAAAGCGGGATAAGGAGCCCTTGCAGTGTGGATCATATAGGCCTATCTCGCTCCTTAACGTAGACGCCAAGTTGCTGGCGAAGATCCTGGCTACCAGGATAGAGGATTGTGTGCCAGAGGTGATTCACGAAGATCAGACAGGATTTGTAAATGGGCGGCAGCTCAATGCGAATGTGCGGAGACTGCTCAATGTTATCATGATGCCGGCAGTGGAGGGGGAGGCGGAGATAGTGGTGGCGCTGGACGCAGAGAAAGCGTTTGATAGAGTTGAGTGGGGGTACCTGTGGGAGGTGCTGGAGAGGTTTAGATTTGGGGAGGGATTCATTAAATGGGTGAGGCTACTTTACGCGGCTCCGATGGCGAGTGTAGTCACAAATGGAAGGAGATCGGAGTACTTTAGGCTCTTATCGTGGGACCAGGCAGGGGTGCCCCCTGTCACCCCAGCTCTTTGCACTGGCGATTGAACCGCTGGCTATGGCATTGAGGGAGTCAGGGAGATGGAGGGGTCTGGTGCGGGGTGGGGAGGAGCACCGGGTATCGTTGTATGCGGACGACCTGCTGTTATATGTGGTGGACCCAGAGGGGGGAATGCCGGGGGTGATGGAGCTGTTAGATGAATTTGGGGGCTTTTCGGGCTATAAGCTAAATTTAGGAAAGAGAGAGGTATTTGTAGTGCACCCGGGAGATCAAGAGGAGGGAATTGGGAGGCTCCCTTTCAGGAGGGCAGTGAAGAGTTTCAGGTACCTGGGGGTGCAGGTGGCCAGGAGTTGGGGGACTCTCCATAAGCTTAACTTCACCAGACTAGTGGAACAGATGGAGGAGGAATTTAAAAGGTGGGACATGGTGCCGCTATCGCTGGCGGAGAGAGTGCAATCCATCAAAATGACGTTTCTCCCGAGGTTTTTGTTCCTCTTCCAGTGCTTGCCCATCTTTATCCCTAGGGCCTTCTTTAAAAGGGTAACCAGCAGCAGCATGGGATATGTTTGGGCACATGGCACCCCAAGGAGGTACCATTAAGGGGGAACCATAGGTTCGTCCCGGGGAACATGGAAGGGGGATTTCAGGGATGGTACAGAGCGGGCATTAGACAGCCGAGGGACCTGTTTATCGACGGGAGGTTTGCGAGCCTGGGGGAGTTGGAGGAGAAATTTGGGCTTCCCCCGGGAAACATGTTCAGGTATCTGCAGGTAAAGGCATTTGCTAAACGGCAGGTGGAGGGATTCCCTGCGCTCCCCGCGAGGGGGGCGAGTGACACGGTGCTTTCGGGGGTCTGGGTCGGGGAGGGGAAGATATCCGATATCTACAAGCTTATACAGGAGGTGGAAGAGGTGTCAGTAAAGGAGCTGAAAACGAAGTGGGAGGGGGAACTGGGGGAACAGATCGAAGACGGGACATGGTCTGATGCCCTGGAGAGGGTCAATTCTTCCTCCTCGTGTGCGCGGCTTAGCCTCATTCAATTTAAGGTGCTGCATTGGGCCCACATGACTGGGACGAGGATGAGTAGGTTCTTTGGGGGTGAAGATAGGTGTGTCAGGTGCTCGGGGAGTCCAGCGAACCATGCCCATATGTTCTGGGCATGCCCGGCACTGGAGGAGTTCTGGAAGGGGGTGGCGAGGACGGTGTCAAGGGTGGTGGGATCCAGGGTCAAGCCAGGATGGGGACTCGCGATCTTTGGGGTTGGGGTAGAGACGGGAGTGCAGGAGGCGAAAGAGGCCGGTGTGCTGGCCTTTGCGTCCCTAGTAGCCCGGCGAAGGATTCTGCTACAATGGAAGGATGAGAGGCCCCCCAAGCGTGGAGACCTGGATCAATGACATGGCGGGCTTTATTAAGCTAGAGAAGGTCAAATTCACCCTGAGGGGTTCGGTGCAAGGGTTCTTTAAGCGGTGGCAACCTTTCCTCGACTTTCTGGTTCAACGATAGGGTACTGGGACAGTAGCAGCAGCAACCGGGGGGGAGACGATGACTATGTTTGTTTGTGTATTTTATTTAAATTTGATTTATTTAATTTTAATTTATGGTTAAGTTTTCTTGTTGGGGGAGGGGGGAGTGGGATACATGTGATGTTACGATTTGGGGGGGGGGATTT